>NW_022900931.1:32140113-32169530 GCF_012274545.1 Fukomys damarensis | reverse complement strand
GAAACTATTCTATTTGCACGTGTGACTTATTTATTTCACTTAGGAGTATATCCTCAATATGTATCCATTTTCCTATGAATGAATCTAATTCCATTTGTACATTTTGATCCTCATTTACACTTTTAGTTTCTTACACCAGGGAAGCTATTCAGTGTTTTTTTTTTTTTCTTCTTTCTTTCTTTTTCTTTTGGTACCAGGGATTGAACTCAGGTCCTTGCACTTGAGAGGCAGGCGGCAGAACCACTGAGCCTATTCAGTGTTTACACGTGTGTCCTATTTATTTTCCTTAAGAGTTATGGCCTCAATGTGCATCCATTTAGCTATAAATGTCTCTAGTTTCTCATTCTTTATGTCTGAGTACTACTCTATTTTTTAAAAAGCCTGTGATATCATTGCCAAATTTTTGTAAGGAGGGTGGAGAATAAATAGCTTATTCTTTGCAAGTTGTGCCATTTCTTGTCACACTACTCAGCTGTCCTACTGTATTAGAAAGACAGCCACAGACAGATTGGATATAGCTCTGTTCTTTTGAACTTTACCAAAACAGGCCGCAGTCTGGACTCCACTCACAGTCTGCTTTGTCAGTTCTTGGTTTTATGTAACTGTTCTAAGGAAAAATAGAAGGCATAATAACAAATGTTAAACTGTATTGCTTCTTGTCTTAGATACAATGAATTTGTATAAATCTTTCAAATGAAATATTAATAAATGTTTAAAAAGACGAGAAGACTTTTTAAAAGGAAAGCCAGAAGTGAGGTCACCAAGAGGCCAGCAGTCAAAGACCAAAGGCAAAAGGAGCGACTTTTCGGGTTGTAATGACAATAATGAGGAATTTGAACCATCACTGTCAGAGCCTCATAAATATAGAAGTCCTGAGAATCAGATAGTGAAGATATAGAAAATAAAATCAGTAATGCCAGGAACAAATGGAATAAAGAGAAGGAATTAACAATGAGAGGAAGATAGGAAACTAACAAGTTGCAGTTGAAAGAAGGCCCAGTAGGTAACCTCAACATCTTTGGATATAGGCCTTTCAGGAAGCGAAGAGCTTGTTTTCTGCTCAGAAGTAAAAGCTAAATACTTGATCCTTCTGTCTTCTCTTTGAAACCCTTGATCTATGTGGGCTAGAGGTTAAAAGTGAGCTGGCTGTAGAACAGATAGGTAACACGAGTCCCATGCCTGCAGGATCACTGCACCTGCAGACTGAGGTGATCATATACCCAGCCCCACCTTGTTCCATGGTAGGAAGCAGTGAAAGTGTGAGTAGACTGTAAAAATTTCCTGATTTTATTTCCAGCATCTATATTATTTATCTGTTCTTTTACTTTACCATCAAGTTATAGAGTCCTCATCCATTTTAAAAATTCTTGCTTTCTGTACAGAATGTACTGTGTACTATTAAATAAAATTGCTCATGTTTTATGTATTTAAAATTTCTGAAGAGATGGAATATGACAGAGCAGTCCTAAGAAATGAGTGTGTTTGATTTGGGATTACTCACAATGTATCTTCTGAAAATTTTAATGAAAATGAAATATCTAGGGATGTTTTTATTCAAAGATATGCAGAAACTCTACTTTGCAACAAAAGAATATTGAGAAAAGTTAAAAAAGACCTAAATAAATGGAGAGATGCTTTGTTCATGAATTAGATGGCATTTCTTCCCAAGTTGATTTATAAATTTAACATAATCTCTATTATCCCAGATGCTCATTTATAAAAGTGGCAAACCAATTCTAAATGTACATGGGTGTGAAAGACTGAAATACCCTAAACAGTCTTCAAAACATGTATGGAAGACATGACTTTGTACCATAACTATAAAGTTACAGTTATCAAGGTATGTTGCTATCATAGAGATCAACAAATTAATCAATACAGTGAAAGCAGGAGACCAGAATAGGCCCACACTCATATGGTCATTTGATTTCTGACAGAGAGCCAAACCAATTAAGTGGAGAAAGAAATGGTTTTCACTCACTGGTACTAAAATAACCAATCCAAGGAAAATAATTCCCTCCTTGCACATGCACAAAAATCAATTTGAGATGGATCATATTATATAATGTAAAAGCTAAAACCATAGGATTTGAGAAGAAAACATCAGACAGTATATTACTTGGGAGTAGGCAAAGATTTCTTAAGATACAGAAAGCAATCATCATAAGAGAAAAATTATAATTTAGACTTTACCAAAAATTTTAAATCTTTGTTCATCAAAAGACAGCATTAATAAAGAGACAAGCTGTAGACTGGGAAAAATTTGTAAAACATTTATCAACAGACTAATAGATAAAGAATTTATACAGCTGTATAACAAAAATGATAGCAGCAAAAAAGGTGGGGAGAAGGAGACAGATGATTTAAAAATACACTTTATAGTATAGACAGTGCACAACAGAAGACCTGCATTCAAAGAGTCAGTGAACTTGTACTCAAATGGTTAGTTATACTGATGAGATTCCCATCAGAACTGCTAAAATTAAAGAGGTTGTTAGTGAGGATCTCAGACATGTAGAATTCTTATACATTGTGTGGAGGGTTAAATGGCACAGCACATTTTTAAAAAATTGTCTGGAAGTACTCGCTTTGGCAGCTCATATACTGAAAAATTGTCTGGAAGTTTCTTACAAAGTTAAACAGATACCTGATGACTCAGCAGTTATCCTAAGGTATTTATTTACCCAAGAGAAAAGAAAATACACGTTTGCTAAAAAAGAGACCTTTAGAAATAGATAGTAGCTATATTCATAATATGTAGAAACAAACTGCCCAGGTACCCATCTATAAGAGAATAGGTAGACTGGTATATTCATAAAGTAGAACACTCTTAAGCAATAAAAAAGAACAAATATTGATATTTCCAAAAGTGTGGATGAATCTGTTTATACTAAAGGCTTATACAAAAGAATACTCATGCAATTTTTGTGGAGTTCTACAGGAAGTGCAGTGTGTTTTTGAAGGAAAAGCATCAGAACAGTGGTTACTTTTCAGGAGTAGAATAGGGATTGACTGGGACGGGTTATGGAAGAATTTAAGAACTTTCTTTGAGACATAAGTAATTGTTTAAGTTACTAGGTATAGCCCAATTGTAAAAAATTAGTTGAATGGTACAATTAAGATTTGTGCATTAAATTTTATGTAAATTTTACCTTAAAACAAAGTCATGCATGGAGGTGCATGGCTGTAATTTTCGTACTATGGGAGACTGAGGCAGGAGAATTGAAAGTTAGAGCCCAACCTGGGCACCTTAGGTACTTAATGAGACAGTATCTTGAAAGGTAAAAAAAGAGCACTAGGGTTATAGCTTACTGTAAGGGCCCTAGGTTCAATTCCCAATATTTGGCGGCGGCGGCGGCAGGGGCGGGGTATCTTTCTAAAATCCTGGCAAAAATATTGACCAGAAAACGGAACATCCTCGATTCTCTTTCTATCTAAAACAACTTGTCATCATCTAATAAGTTGTGCATATACTGCTTCAGCAATTGTCTGAAGCGTGGAGGCTTGCAAATAGACATGGAGAAACATATAAGAATTTTCAGTCAGGCATAGTGGCTCATGCCTATAATCATAGCTACTTAGAAAACTAAGGCAGGAAGATCTCAAGTTCACTTCCAGCCTGGGCAATTTAGCAAAGCCCTGTCTCAGTGGTAGAGTACTGCCTAGCTTATGTAAGTTACTGGGTTCATTCCACAGTACCACAAAGGGCGGGGGGAAGCAGGGAGGATGGCAGACAGATGTAAAACAGGAATAAACAGCTCAGATATCCAGCAACAAGAGAAGAGAGGAAGACATAAATTGTACTATGTTCAAATATATCATGGATGAATGTAACACTGATAAAACTAAGAGACATAATACTTCCAGTATGATTCCAACCAATATAGTTCCATCCACAATCTTGCCAAAATCAAACAACATATTGACAGGTATGCATATGGCAATACTAAAAACAAAGAAAAAGTTCAAGGTTATTAGGGAGAAAGTCTATAAAGAAAGGTTGGAACTGGAATGGGAAAGGCCATAAAAGGGACTTCAGAGTTACGAATAATGTTTTATTCCCTAAACTGGCTAGTGGGAAAAAAGGTGTTCATTTATTATTTTTCTTTTATGCCAATCTTTTTTGTTCACTCAAAAAAGATCTTATTTCATTTTTTAAAAATTTTTATTTGTACATGTTTGCCTTACATGATGTTTACGTTCCTTGTGTGGAGGTGGTACATGTACAGAACGTCTTAATTCCTGTTTTCACCCCCTTTCCCACCCCTCTCTCCCCTCCTTCCATCTCTTGATCCCTTTACCATATGAGAAGAATCTAGCTCCCTACCTCCTATTATTTTTTGCTTTGCTCTTTATTTATAATTTGGGTTTTTCAAATGGATACATATTGAGGATATACTCCTAAGTGAAATAAATAAGTCACATGTGTATAGATACCAAATAGTTTCTCTGGTGTGAAAAACTATAATGGTACATAAGATCCTAATGATATAATTGACAATGTGAAATAGGAAGAAAGGGCTAAAGGTGTAGGGGAAGTGGGAAGGCTGAGGGAAAGGTAATAAGGGAAAAGTATATGAGAAAATAGAAATAAAGTGTTTGTAAATGGGGAGGGGAGGAGGGGGTGAAGGGAGGGCAGGGACAAGGGGAAAAAATGAGAACCAAGACCTGTCATATAATGGTAGAAGATCCCAATGATGAATGTAACTATACTGTATATGTAAAATGTACCAATAAACTCAATGAGAGGAAAAAAATAATAATTTGGGTTTTTCACATAAGAGAAACCATATATGATTTAAGATTGTGTGTCTGATTTATTTCACATAACATTATGGTCTCAAGATTCATCCAATTCCTACAGATGACTCGTTTATCTTTTCTTTATGACAAAGTAGTACTTGTTTTGTGTAAATATTATTTTTCATTATGATCAGTACATTTGTTAGAAGTTGGTCAGTATTTAATAATTTCTTGAGAAATGAATTTTTTAATTAATCTTTCAGGATCCTTTATTAGCAATAATACATGCAAACTTTAAGAAGGAGTCTGTCTGATATCATTAATTGAAATATATATATCAGAGGCCTTTATGCAGCCTGTATGAATGTGACCTTGATTAATCCCTTATTTGAAAGGAGCAGTTTTGGTAGCTGTATTTTAAAAATGGATTATAAAAACTACTGAAATCTAAAATGATTATAATTTATATCAGAACAGTATAAATCTTCTGAAACCATTTCTCAGAATTAAGCCATCGTTGCTTTGAGAACGGAGGGAAAAGTAGAGATTTTGGATTATGTGAGTGATAAATAATCAGGAAAGGTTAAAGTAACATTTTGTTCTTTTTAAAGGTCCTCCTTCAATAGAATTCATTTTAAATATGATGGGCCGGCCAGCCAGGAGAGCTCAGCATTGACCTTCCTCCCAGAATGCTGGACCAGCTGACTTTACAAGACACAATTTTATAAATTGAACTTATGAATGACCAGTCATTGAATTTACCTTACAACCAGATCATGGAGAATATATCCCAAAATTTACTTTCAATGAACTATGATAAAAATTCGTAGGATGCTTTGGCTAATGCCTAGATCTCAAAACTGTTCTTTGGTTGAATTTTAAATGTTTTAAAAGTATTTATAGATTTTACATTGCAATATTTTCTGCAGAATCTGTAAATCATTTTCATTAAATCAACTTGCCAGAAAAAAAAGATTGAAATCTGTAGCAGTAATTTTGTCCTAAATTTGTATCTTAAAATTTAAAAGGCTTACTCCAATCTTTTACTTTTTGTAAGGCCTCCAGCATTTTTTTGCATGCCAAGTAATGAATTTTTCATGCTGGATATCTAGCAAGACAACAATCTGGTTGCTTGTGTGAAGTACTTAACTGTACACAATTGCAATTCTAAAACCTTATTGCTTCATTTATCACAGGAAGTGCCAGAGTTCTGTAATCTTTTGTAAGAAAAGCTACACTGCTTATATGAATTCTCATAGGAATGGCCCCAAATATTGTGCCAGTTTAACCCTAAGTACTGAAGTTAAGGTTCTAAATGACATTTAATATTATGATTTATTTTCTAGCTTAAGCTTTATAGGGTACAAAACAGGATCTCATTCCTTCATGTTGCTTTTTATTTTTAAAGACTGGGTGATGATAAAAATCTATGCTTAAGAATTGTTAAATGATTTATGATGTTTCATTTATTTTTCAAAGGATTGGGATGTCACTGGTAAGCCTATCAGAATTGTAGGTTTAAAGTTTCTCAACTTTAAAAAAGACCAGCTGCATAAACAAGTGTGTGCACTTTGTAATTTAATTCTGTGATTTTTAAAAAATACTTCAAAGTACTAAAGCAGGCAATCTGTTTAGGCCATAAATATTTATTTATATCGTTATGTCCTCAAACTTTGTAATACATTTCAAGATCTACTTTTTAAAGTATCAGTAGTTCTTTATTGTGTTCATCACAACTTCTAGACCTTTCTCCTTTTTCATCTTAAATCTCTCTCTTTTTATGAGCTGACCTTAGCAAAGATGGAATGTGCAAAAACTGGAGGAAGATTCTCTTTTAAAAAATTAGAATTCTGTAGTTAGAGTCAGTAACCTAGAATTACCTTTGAGACAGTGTTTAAAGCACTTAAAGGTATTTTGTTGTATTGGTTGATTGATTGATTGATTGTGGTGCTAGGGATTCAACCCAGAACCCTATACCTGCTAGGCAAGCTTTCTACTACCCAGCTACATAGTCAGCCCTAAAGCTATTTTTAATTAAACTTTTAAGTTTGAGATAATGGTAAACTCACATGCAATTATAAGAAGTAACAAGTATCCCATGTTACCTGTATCATTTCACCCTTGATGGTAACACTCACAGTAGTAACATTTAGGTGATCCAGATCTTGATCAGATTTGTCTACTTTTTCTTGAGCTTGTGTGTGTGTGTGTGTGTGTGTGTGTGTGTGTGAATGCAGTTTTATCGCATGAGTAGCTTCTTCTTTCTACTCCAGTAAAGATGAACATTTCCATCTCAGGGATTCCTTTTATTACCACATTCACCTATGCTTTTACCTGCCCACCCTCATATCTAACCACTGGCAACTGCTAATCTTCTATTTTCATACCTTTTATTTCAATGATTGGTAGATGAAACTTTAGCGGATATATCCTTTGGGGATTGACTTTTCATTCAGTGTAATTCTCTCAATATTCATTTAAGCTGTATGTATTAGTATTTCATTCATTTTCATTATTGTGTAGCATTCCATCTAAATCTATTTTGATTTTTAGTTTATATACACAAAATGTTATGAGTTGACATCAAATGTCAGATTAAAAAGCTTTTAAATATGTTGAATTAACCTATTAGTTAAAATTATAGATGTACTTTTCCTTTATTCATTTAGATTGGTTTTGTCTATATTTTAGTACACTAGGACCAGATGAATCATTACCTATATATTGAAAATATACTTTCAGTAGAGAGAGAAAGATGATTCTGTTTCTTAACTCATTCTAATAAAAACTGCAAGGCCAGAGATGCAAGATAGTTCTTCGTGGAAATCCCTGCAGATTTTGCTATTTAGGATTTTTTTTCCATTATATACCCTATAATTATTAAACTAACTTTCTTCGTAGAACTTGCTGTTGCCCAAATAATTCTCCTTCTCTTTCCTTCACAATGCACCTTCCATTTAAATTCTCCTCCCTCAAGGAAAGCCAGGGAATAGAGAACACCAATAATAAAAGTATTGGCATTAGCTGGGCGCCTGGAGAAGGAAACCTTCCCTAAGGAGAGTACCTTCAAGTGGAAATCTGAAGGATGAATTAGAGTTAAGTACAAGAAGAGAAGGAAGAAAGAGAATTTTAAACAAATCAGTGGCCATGTGCAAAGATGGGTAGGAAGGAGCAGGCAAGCATGAGGAATTGGGATAAAGTCATTGTTCTTACACGTATTTTTAAGGGAAGAACATAGAAATACCCCAAGTCAGATAGGAAGAGGAGGAGATAGAACTTAAAGCCAAGGACTCTGCCTCCAGGGCCCACGTTCCCTGTCACTCTGTGCTACTGGTGGCTGACAGAGAGGAAGGGGTCTACAGGCCTGTAGCACTGGAGCTCAGAGAGGATGTGTGGACTGGAGTTTGAAAGTACAAAAAAGCTTGTTTTTAATCTCTATCGATGAGTTAAAGCTGTAGATCCAGAGGAGCTATTCCAGGGAGAGAATGTAGGTGAAACTTGATACTGGCCTTCATGTGCTCCAGCGTTCAGTGGCCAAGGATGGCCAGGAAGGCAAAAAGAAAATCAGGAGCTAAGAGAATGGAAGCTGGTGAGGAGGAGATTGTAGCAGCAGTTGTCTTGCTGCCTCATGTCAGGAAAGATGAGGGCTGGAAAGCACCTCATGAGTCTGGCACGATTCGGGCAGTCTTGGAGGAACAGGGTCTCAGAAACACAGGCAGAGTGAAAAGAGATGAGGAAGGGGAGTGAGAACTGTTAGGCAGTTTTATAAAGAAGTTTGAAACTGGGAATGTGTAGATCGGCCTTGAGCTACAGCTGAAGGAAGTTATGTTGCTGTTACTGTTGTTTTCATCGTAGAGTCGAGTTTGTGTGAGAGCAAGTGTAAAGCAATCTGCTTAAAAGGAAGAGATTATTCAACAAGAGAAAGCATAGTGTTTTCATGTTGTTAGGAAAACAGGAGAGAATATATCCAAGGCCCGGGATGAGGGCGTGGCCCCGGGAATGAGGCAGGGCATGCACTCTGCTGTCAGGTGGCATGCAGGAGAGTTGGAGCTCCTTAGGTAGCTTGTGTGTGATATGGGGATGACTGACTCCGTGTGATGGTGTCATTTTCTCTGGAATGAAAGTGGCATGGTCTAAAGAGAGGAGTAAAAAAATGTAATATAGAAGACTTCTGGAGTTCAAGGAGGAAGGGTTAGTGTTAGTCGTGTAGAAGGTGGTCTCTTATGTTTCTAGAAATAATCAGGGCAGTGGTTTCTTAGTGAGCCACAGACCCCCCTTTTCCAGGCATTTGCAAGATTCAAGGAGAGGAGCGTTTGCAGGATACAGAGAGAGATTTAGGCTGCTTTAAGTAGAGCATGGTGAGATGTCCGGTTCTCCTGAGGTCAGGATTAAAGCACAGGAAGAGAAAGGAAGACGTAGAGAGAGAGTGATGGTGCATGGTAGAAAAATTTAAACACATTTTTAAAAGCAAATATTTGTGGTGTTTTAAATTTTGTTACTGAGTCTCCTAGTACTCCACATGCTATCTTACACTTAGAGGACACCTAAGTTAGCCTTTTCAGGATGGTCCAGTGTATGACTGCGCAAGCCACTTAGTGAGTGCCCCACGAAGTACCAGGTACTGCAGCTTTACTCTGAGGGACACATTCTACTTGGTTGAGGGATTTTTTTTTTAACTACAACATACTTTCTAGTAAACCTTTTCTAAACAGATAGATTTGAAACAGATAGAATACAGTAATTCAGTATTCTTTTTAATATTTTTGCATTATGAAAATAAGATTTTAGTACTTTCATAGTGATTCTCCAGAATGATTTCTATTCTAGACTACATAACATTTCAGTCCTTATTTTTAAAGAAAAGATAATGATAGATAGCTTCAATTTTACTCAAATTAAGATTGCCTTAGGTGCAATGTGTTTATACAAAATGCTAAAGAATTTTGAAAGCATTTTATTTTTACCATTTTTATCAAGAGCTAAAAAGTTCTCAAAGGGGAGTGGTATTTTCTCTAATCGTATTTGCCAACACTACATCCTCCTTCTTGTTTCTTTCTTCAGTCTTGGCTGTAGGAGGCTTGTCCTGGAAGTAGAAAAGATTCAGGCATTACCCAATTCTTCTGGACATAGACTCAAGGACTACAGGCATCAGAGGATTTGCTGAAACATAGTGCTCTTATCTCTTCCTGAGTACCTGTCCATTCTTACCTTCATTAACCTTAACCTTTTTTGTTGTTGTTGTTGTTGTTTTGTTTTGTTTCTTGAGACAGGGTCTCACTATGTAGTTGAGACTGACCTGGAACTGTAGCCCAGACTGGTCTCGAACTCACAGCGATTCTTCTGCTTCAGCCTCCTGAGTGCTGGGATTACAGGTGTGCACCACCACACCCGGCTCCATTAACCTTAATCTTATTTCAGTGCGTGATCATGTTATTCTTTCTCCTTTCTTATGCCTGTCTTCCCAGTTGCATCTTCCCACTTCCCATGTGGTAGTTGTGGGAAGGCCATTTTTTCTGCATACAGTGTGTCCCAGACCTGGGTAGAATACAGAAAGCTCCAGGACCTTCCTTCTTGAGAAGTGCCTAGTTGTACCTAAGGAACTTCAGCCCCAGTATCTCAAGAGAAAGATGATACAGTCAAGCACTTTACCTGCTCTGGCATTTATGTCGGTGAGGAAAACAGTTCAGATCTATCTTCGAATCCCTACACATACCCTATTTGTATAGATATATTGCAGTGTGGTCATCAACACTGGAAGAAGGTATGGCATGCCAGCTTGAAAGCATGTTTCTAGGTTCAGTCCTGTGCTCCATGGTGGTAACCATGACTCTCTATGTTACGGTTTAGGTCTAGATGTCCCCCCAAAACTTCATGTGGTCATAGGCTTGATCTACAGTGTGTAAAGCTGGAACTGACTCATGATGCAGTGCTACGCTCGAGGTAACTAAGGTTAAGGGTGTGAGTGCTGCCCGCCCTCAGTAGTCTGAATAAGGTACAGGGCCAGGGAGACACTGTCAACTCTCTTGTTAACTTTGCTGCCTTGTGTATGTGCCATGTTGTTTCTCCTCTTTGATGCTTGTTTACCATCCCAGCCTTGGAGCTGGCTGATTATGGACTGAAACCTCCACGAACTGTAAGCCAAATCAACCCCTTCCCCTTTTAACTTAGGGGGTCAGATATTTTGTCTCAGCAGCAAGAGAAAAAGTAACTAATACATTCCATAAGCCACAACTGCTACTAAAACACCTTTGCTACACTTAATTTTTTTCTCATTTATATCATATAGTTAGTGACAATTTGGGATATTAACATTTCTCCTAGCGTTAACACTGACTCTTACAAGTTTGAAAATAATTCACTATGCAGTGCTAAAAAGTAAGATGTTCTTACTGTTAACAAATATACAGATGATATAAGGGTCGTGGCTCAAGACGAGGAAGATTGAGTAGGAATGAGGACTAGGAAAAGAAAATTAAAAACACGTTATCGTAGATTTATACTTTCAGATATTATTATTGGACTTTGTTTTTTAGAAGTATAAAATATTACTTAGGAATGTAAAATTCAGAATCAGGAAACTTAGAACATTGTGAAGAATTTGGAAAGTGATGTAATTTTCCTGTTGTCCAAATAACTATGGCAGTGATTTAATAGTAGCTCCTGGAAATTATGTATGAAAGTCCTAACTGTTGGCCACATAATAATCTGGGACAAAAGTCAGCATTTCTTTGGATTTCTAAGTTCATGTGGTTTAATGTATACATCATGTATATGTATATATGTTTTGAGAATTCTTAGAATTTTACTAAAGTAATAAACTTTTGTAATACATAGTAGAATAAGGCAAATATCTTATTGCTTTTACTTAGGATCGCCACACTATGTCATTTAAAAAAAAAACATAGATATGGCTTTAATCATATACAAGTAATGCTATTTTGTATCTTTCCCTTAAAGTTTGAAAATCGAATTTTCTTTCCTAAGTGTGTTGAAGGAAATCAGCAGATTTTATCTTCTAGGCGTTTTGACAAAAATAAAAACAAATTTCATGCAAACATAGTAGGAAGTATTCTTTAGATACTTTTTACACGTCTATGTTTTAATTGCTAGATTTACCTCATCAGGCCTACTTTAAGAAAATCAACTATAGTAGACACTATTTCCCTGAGTATATTTTATAAGTAAAGTGTCTGTCTTAATTATAAAATTTATCTTTTTGTTGTATTAAGTGATAATATTATTTCTTTTAAAAAGTACTTGGATAGGCTGTTATCTCTGAAAAAATTATTTTTTACTGTGTACGTATACAGGTTTTTTTTTATATACAGATTGCTCTCCAGTCATTTACTTAAGATATGCTCATGAGATTGACATGAAATTAATCAGGAAGGATAAAGAGAGCTACATGTGTTTTCTATTTTGCTCTCTTTACAGTTAAGAACAAGTCCAAAATGGCCATCTTATGGTGCATACATCTTCCTGCTAGGGTGATGTTAGGTGGTAACATGTAAGCATACTTGAAATATACCAGAGTAAGGAGGGCTTCATTCCAAGATCCAGCACTGCAAACCAACTAGACTTAACAGCTATGAAACACACAATTCAAAAAGAACAGTGTACATCTTATTTTCAAGCTCAGATGGAACATCTCTAGAATAGACCTCTGGTAGGTCATAAAACAAACCGAAACACCTATTGAAAAGGATCACAGAGATACCAAGTATATTCTCTGACCACCACAGAACATAATTAGAACTAAGTAATAGAAGCAAATTTGGAAAATATACAAATATGTGGAAATTAAATATACTCCTAAACAGTTAATGGGTCAAAGGAAATAAAGAAAAAAAGAAACCCACATGGTAAATTAGGAAACACCTTTGGATAAATTAACCTGAAATATTTCATACCATAATTTAGAGGATCCACCTAAAAAATGACAATTTTATAGAAAAATTTGAACATATAAATGTATATTCTTTTTAAAAGAAGGATCTTAGATTGCTAAGAACGTGGTAAAAGAACATCTAAACAAGCCAAAGGAAGAAAATAATATTAAAGCACAAATGAAAAAAAACAGAAAAATTAATGAAGTGGAAAGAAACCTTTTCTAGTCCAACCAAGAAAAAAAAAAGAATATTCAAATTACTAAAATCAGCAATGAGAAAGGAGACATCACTACTAACTATTCAGCATTAAAGAAAAGCTATAAAGGAATGCCAAGAACAAGTGTATGCTTTAGGTGACTTAGATGAAAGGGACAGTTTCTAGAAGACATAAACCACTAAAACTGACTCAAGAAAAAAAATAGAAAATCAGACTTATAATAAGTAAAGCTTTTGAATTATAATTTTAAAATTCCTCCCCTCCACATGCACACACGCACACACACACACACACACACACACACACACACACACACACACACATCTAGACCCAGATAGTTTCACTAGTGAATTGTATCAAAAATTTAAGGAAGAATTAATAGTTTCCCACAACTTTTTCTAAAAAAATAGATGAGGGCATGCTTCCCAAATAATTCTGTGAGGCATATATTACTCTGAAAACAAAACCAGACAAAGGCAGTGAAAGAAAATCTTAGACCATTGTCCCTTGTGAAATTGATGCAAAAGTCCTTAGCAAAATACTAGAAAACCAAATCTAATAACATAAAAAAGAATTACAAACCAGTACCAAAGGGAATATATTTCAAAAATGCAAGTTTGGCTTACCACATAAAAATGAATCAACATTGCTAATTATATTAATAGAATTAAGAACAGTAGGCACAGAAATATTATTGAACAAAATCTGAGTCTTTTTTTTATTATAAAAACACTGCACAAACTAACAGTAGAAGGGAACTTCCTCACCATGATAAAAGAATCTAGCCACACAGCTGACATCATACTTAAAAGTACAAGACGGAAAGTATTCCCACTAAGATTAGGAAAAAGACAAGGTTGTGTTCTGTTTCCCCTTCTACTACACATTGTATTGAAAGTTCTAACCAGAATAATTAGACAAGAAAAAGAATTAGCAGGATCCAACATGGGCAAATGGAGGAGTCGAGGAGTCTCTTAGAAAAGAGCAACTAAAAACACAGGGACTGGGACTGAATCACTTAAAGTTAATAACAGAAAGTGTAAATACTATCACTGGACATACAAATCTGAAAAGACTTCACAGGGAGGCAGCAGTTTTAAAACTCTTCATATAAACCATAAGCTCACCTCATTCTACTAGGTCTCAAACTGCATGCAGTACCACCCCGCAAAAAGGTGAGGGGAGAACACAGATTTACATACGCATACAAGCATGGGGAAGCATGGCAACAGATCCCTGAGGTTTCCAGCTTTCCTAAGGCAGAGGTAGGGGTTACAAAGGGAGAGCAAAGCAAATACTAGGTAGTGGACCTCCATGAAAAGGTTATACAAAGGATGAAGAAGCTAGACCAGAGTTAAAGTAGTTCAGGTTGGGAAAGAAATGAAATTTCCTCTATTTGCATATGACATGATGTTATGTATAAAGTATCTTAAGAAATCCATTGAAAAATAATTAGAACTAATAAATTAGCTTCTCAAGGTTGAAAGATATCAGGTCAATATAAATACCAACTGCATATTAACAGTATATAATCTGAAAATAAAATTGAGGGACCAATTACATTTACAGTTGCAGCAAAAATAAATACTCAGGAATAAGTTTAACAAAAGCAGTACAAGACTTGTACACCAAAGAGGGAGGCAATTATGTGAATTAAAGGCCTAAATATAATTGAAAGGTGGCCCATGTTCTTGAATGGGAAGTTTGACATTGTAGACAGTAATACTCCCCAAATGTAATCCACATACTCAGTGTAATCTCAGTGACAATCAAGGCTGCTTTTTTTAATGCAGAAATTGATAAGCCGATCCTAAAATTTATACAGAAATGTAAGGGACTTAAAATAACCAAAACAGTTTTGAGAAAGAAAAATAACATTATAAGTTGGAAGACTCATACTTCTCAATTTCATAGCATACAACATATCAACAGTAAGGAAGACAGTGTGTTGCTATTATAAGGATAGACATCTAGATGAACAGATTAGAACATTAAAAATATAAAATAAACCCTTATGTTTATGTTAAGCTGATTTTCAACAATAGTGCTAAGAATACAGTGGATAAAGCATAAGAAGCAGCCTACACGTTTGAACCTGACCAAGGGTGTCCCTCATTTAAAGTAAAAAGACACAGAATCAGGTTAAAATGTGGAAGGCCAGGGGCCTCTTGTCTCCCTTTGACAGAGAGCGGAGTGCCTGGCACGCCTAGGCTTATTCACACAGATATGGGTACAAGCAGTTAGAGTTACACAGCATTTGCCTGTCTCCCACCCTCCTGTACTTGTCTGGGTAGACAGCAGTGTCTTGGCTGATTTTACTTTTCTCTGCAGGTGTGTCAGCAGGCTTGCATGCCACCTTTCTTCTTAGTACTCACCAAGGAGGCCAGTTAGTCTTCAGTCTCCCTATCTAGTCTGCCCCAGGAAAGAAAAGTTTTTCAATTACTGATCATGGGGAAAATGGAAATCCACATACAAAAGAATGAAAAAGACCTCTGCCTCACACAGTATATAAAATTTAACTCAAGTGGGTTAAAGGCTTAAATACTAAAGACAGAACTACATAAAACTCTTAGAGAACAACATAGGCTGACATATTTATGCCTTGGATTAGGCAATAATTTCTTGGATTGACACCAAAAGCATAAGCAACAAAATAAAAATAGGTAAATTGGGCTTCACTGAAATTTAAAACTTATGCTTCAAAGGACACATCAAGATAGTGAAAAGACAACCTACTGAAGGTAAAAAAAAATGTTTTAAAGTCATATATGATATCCGATATGTGACCTCTATTAAGAATATATAAAGTACTCTTAAACTCAGTAAAGAGAAAAATAACCCAATTTAAAACAAAGGAATTAAATAATATTTTTAAAAGATACACAAATTGTCCATGAGCACATGCAAAGATCATTAGCCATTAAGGAAAAGCTATAGCGACATACCATATTATTGTAATACAGACCAAAACAAATGTTAATTAGAATATGTAGAAATTTGAAAACATATATTACTGGTGGGGACATAAATGGAAGGCATTTAAGAGTGTGACAGTTCTTCAGAAAATAAAACACAATTATATGTCCTAGCCTATGCCCTTATGAAGTATACCTACTGCAAGATGTAGCACTTTAAAAGGGCAAATTTTATGGAATATGAATTATATTACAAACATAAATACTGAGCCCCTCCTAGGTTATCTGTTACTGTACCAAATGCTTAGAATACCATGTGAACAGAAACAGATGTGAATCCTACCCTTCTGGGACTTCTTGTATTATGGAGACTAGGCATTATCTAAGTAAAATAACAGTTGTAGCAAATACTGAGAGAAAGATACAGAGTTCATTGAGTCTGTTAACAAGGATATCTCAACCAGACTACTGGGTGAGGGGTGGGTATTTCTCCTAAAGAAACAATTTTGCCTGGAGATCGTATTACGGTTTGAACCTTAAATATTCCCCCAAAGACTGGCGTGCTAAAGGCTTGGCCACCTGCCTGTGGTATTACTGGGAGGTGGCTGAACCTTTAGGAAGTGAGGCCTAGTGGAAGGAAGTTAGGCCACCCGGGGACACATCCTTGAAGGACACTGGGGTCCTGGCCCCTTCCTGTCTTCCTTTTTGCTTGCTGGCTGCCATGAGATGAGACAGCTCCTCTACGTCTTGCTGTCATCAGCATGATACACTGGAGCCGGTCCTATAGCAGCTGGGTCAGCTGGTTTGAAACCTCAGAACTCATGAGCTAAAGTAAGTCTTTCCTCCTTTAAGTTGATTTTCCCAGGTATTCTGTCATAGCAGTTGGAAAGTGTCTAACAGATCTAACGAATGTATCCAATTTATTGAGACCAAAAGTGGAGGAGAAGAGGAAGGGGTCCAACATTTACAAAAGCTCTATTGGGAGAGCCATGGTATCTTCAGGAGGGAAGGTTTGTGTGGCTGGGACACAGAAGGTGAGAGGCAAGGTATGGAGGGTGAAGCAGATGTGTGAAACACCATAGACGTGTTAGCTGAGACGGCATATGCTGATTTTGTGCGTTGAAAGCATTATTCTGGCTGTGTTGGTTAGGAAAAGGACAGGAGGAGAAGCAGGGGAGGCCAGTCAGTAGTGTTCAGTGGACTTGGTAGGGATGGTATAGCATCTGGCACCAGATACCAGCAGTGGAGATGGGAACTGGACACAGCTGCGGGCTTTTCTTTTCTTCAGTGCTAGGAACTGAACTCAGAGCATTTGCAGTGAGCTACCTTCTCAGCCCTGTTTTATTACTTTGACACGGGGTCTCCCAAAATTATGTAAGTTGGGCTTTACCTTGGGATCTTCCTGCCTCGGGCTTGAAGAGGGATAGGATACAGGTGTTAGTCACCATTCCCAGCCCTGAGGGCTTTTAGGAGATAAAATGCACAATTTGTTGAAAGCCTAGATTGGGGAAGTGGAGGAGAGAGGTGTGAGGGGTGTCTCCCAAATGCTGGACCAGTGAATGGACTGGACAGCTATGTATTTGTAAACCAGAGGTTTTTCCCTCAGTGTGTGTGTGTGTGTGTGTGTGTGTGTGTGTGTGTTGTTTTAAACAACTTCAAATAACATGGGTAAGTTTCATTTTACTCTGTTGAGAAATACCTCTTTCTTGCCAAGGCAATCACATATGATATAGAATTGTGCAATTTACTGATATTTTGGAAAAGTACAGATTTGAGAAAATTAGGTAAACAAATATTTTTATATTTGCCAGATGAATTTTGCTCCGAGAGTCTTTTTTGTCCTGAGCTCTTACCACAATGTATTTGGCCCAGTGCTATTGAGATCATGTGTCATTTAAGTTTCAGCATATTGATATAAGTAATGAAAATAGAAATTTTCTTGCATGTAACTACCTTCCTGAGAGGATTACCTGGAAAGAATTCAGTTTTAGCAATTTCTTATTTCCTTGGCTAGCCAAAGTCCTAAAATGTCAATGTCTTCCAGGATGTTTTTATTCTGCACTTATGTAGAAGTGATAGTGTGTTATTACAGCTTCTAAAAGCTACTTACTTTGGCATTTCAGTGCTAAACTGAAATAAATTTTAATTTATACCCTAAGTTTTTTTCAACAACTCCTGTAGAGTTAGTTATTGGGCATAGGGTTGCATTTGGAGTGCTTGCACGCAAAGTCAACTCACAAGTGAAGAGCCTGTGAAGAAAAGTGTGTAAATGGGCTGTGATTTAAGTTGCCATACTGTAGCTGTTAGAAGAAAGCAGTCTCCCAGGTTACTAGTGTTTTGTTGCTGATGAATCATAATAGGCAAGCATTATAAATATGTAAATGTCCTGTGCAAGGCAAAGCTTGAGGGAAATTTAAGTTAGAAGAAGCAAAAGTCATTTAGAAAAAATAATAGTGACTGAGCGTTTTCAGCATTTGTTCTTAGGAGCCAGCACACACAGAAAGCAGTCAAGGACTATTGTTCCTTCTCTTTTCCATGAAAATACTGAAGTTCCCATCCACTTCAATCAGATTTCCATGTTTGTTACTATCCATATAGGGTCCATCCAAAGATTAGTTCTTCATTACTAAGAACTGTTAATTAATTATGTTACATTATTTTCCACATGTGCTTATTTCTAGTGCATATTTTAATTTCTGAAAACTGTCATTTGAAGTGAGAACCTTATGAAAAGAATGGGGATAATTTGAAGTTAAAGGACATTACTTGATGCTATCTTTAAGTCTCAGCTATACATTTACTAGCCTTCTTTCTGCCTAAGTTTTCCTTATATAAGTGGGGGTTGTAAAATACTTATTCGTGGTTGTGATAAGAACTACACACTTAAATGCTTACAGGGCCAGAGATTTAGCCTAGTGGTTCCGGCACCTGCCTCGCAAGTGGAAGGACTTGAGTTCAATCCCTGGTACCAAAAAATAAATAAATAAATGCTTACAGAATTGTTTGGAACACACATCTCAAAGTAAATATTAGTTTCTAACACTGTCACTGTATCAGTAGCATAGCTGTCTCAACTGTCACTTGAAAAATTAAGAGTTTAATTCCATTGTGGTGGTTGGTAGGTATTGTTTTTCTAGTTGGGTGTTTTGTTGTTGTATACTTGTGTAAGAAAGTATATGACATTTAATTACCTATCATTGTGACCAGAAAACTTGTTTTGTTTTCATTTGCTTTGATTTATAAAGAACTTTAACTTTCTACCTTGGTTATAATTTTCTTGAAGTTGGAGCAAAAGTTCATGAGTAGAATTGATTCAACTCTGGCACATTTTATAAATACATATGTGCCAAAGACTATGCATATTCACTAAAGAGCATAAAGTTTGGATTTGTCTGAAGAATTATCAGTGCCAAAGTCTGACTTTATGTGTATGTGTGTATGTGTTGTTTCTGTTTGAGGATATTTGCTATCCCATAATTCTTTTTAAAAGATTTTTTAAATGTAATGAATTCTGAAAATTAGAGAGAATTTTCCAATGATACTGTACCTTGAGGACATAGTATAGCTCCATTTCAGAAATTTCTTTTTAAAAATACGGCTTTGAATGTGTAACCCAGAGCCTAATACTTAGGAGGTAGCCAAAATTCTGCAGGCTTTTAACAATTGTACATAGAGAACACATGCTTTAATTTTGTTACAATTATTTAAGCAAATAATCTTTTCTATCCTTATGCTGTTTTTGACTATGTGGTTCTTCTTTTAGGTGCTTATAGGGGCCGGGGATTTAGTTCAGTGGTTCCACCCCCGTCTCTCAAGCACAAGGTCCTGAGTTTGATCCCCGGTGCAAAAAACAAACAAAAAACAGAAAATCTTTTAAGTGGTTATATAATCTTTATTAGGAAGCATTTTATCCTTGAATATCTGTAAAAATCTTGTAACATTTTGTTACGGTTTGTGTCTAGATTTCCCCCCAAAGCCTAATGCAGTCCTAGGGGTGGCTTTTTCATAGGTGGCTGAATCTAGATTAAGGGTGTGTGATTAGGATTAGGGATCGGTGATTACTAAATCAGTATGCTGATTGGTTTGGCACCATCATTGTCCTGGTGGTCTGGATACATTATAAGGGACAGAAATAGGCTTTTCTCTCCTTGTTGCTTTGCTGTCTTCTGCCCACTATGACCTGTTTCTTTGCAATGCCACCTGTCTTGGAGCAAGCCAATTATGGGCTGAAACCCCTGCAAACTGTGAGCTAAATAATTTTGAGTGTTGAGTATTTTGTCTCAGCAATGAGAAAACTAACCAAGACACTTTTTGTTTAGGTTTATATCTTTAATCAAATACATTGAAAAGATGCTGCTGCGAGGTCCTGGGACTAATGGTAATAAGACAGATGTAGACTTTGCCCTTGTAGAGTTTTGCGTCTGTTGAAAAAAATAGACATTGAATTAATAGAGGTATGATCAGTGTTGGGAAAGGAGAATTAAACTATGCGGAGTGAACATAGAAAAACAAGACTTTAGTTATTGTTTTTGTAATTTATCCTTTTGAATTTTGTGCTGATTTTTAATCTAGTTAGTTGAAATTACTTTCAGTTTAGAAAAAGTATTGAGAATTTAAAGAAATTGCATGTAATGTCTTTCTTATTGATATAGCCATAATCCACTAAATTCCTATATTAATGGTCAATGGATAGAGTTGGTGCATTTGATTTTGCCAGAAAATTATGTTTGAGTATAATGGTCACTCTGAAACTGGAATGAGGAAAATATTAAAAAAGTGAAAAAGGACTCCCATTTAGTTTAGTTACTACTTGAAAATCAATTATTTGTCCTTGAACAGAAATATGTTCTAAAGTGGATTTTAGGTAGAGGAATATTTTTCTCTTTTTAAAACAGTTATTTACTGTTTCTAGTATTAAAGAGATGCTTATGTAGTTACGTATATACAGTTAAGCATCACTTAAATAGAGATACTTTCTGAGAAATGTGTTGTGATACAGTTATTATAGAACAAATGTCATACACTGTATTTACATAAATATAGATGATATAGTTGCCTCATATCTAAGCTATGTGGTTTATGTTACTGCTAACCTAAAAATCTTGTACAGCAGCATTCTTTAGCCTTTTTGATACCAGGGATCAGTTTTGTGAAAGACAATTTTTCCATAGACTACAGATGAGATGGGATGGTTTGGGGATGACTCAAGCACATTACATTTATTTCATACTTTACTTCTATTACATTGTAATATACAATGAAATAATTATACATCTTACCATAAAGCAGAATCAGTGGTAGCCCTGAGCTTGTTTTCCTGAAACTCTATAGTCCCATTGGGTACGTCCTGTTTATAGGTGGTTATCTACGTTCATAAAAAATGTGTTTCTCAAAAAAATCCAGAAGTACAGTATATAAGTCAATAACTAAACATATACTATATAAGATATCCTGTTGCCAAAGAAACATAAAATTCTTTAATATATCATTTTTGATATTGCTCTATCGAGAATAAATATATATATATTTTTTATTTCATTATTTTCCTTTACAGTGTCTTTTTGTGACTGACTTCACTTAGTATAATGTCTTCACAGTTCATACATGCTGTAGCATGTGTCTAGTATGTGTGTGATCTTAGCCATTCATCTGTTGTTAGACACTTGAGTTGTTTCACTTCTTGGCTATTGTAAATAATGCTGGTGTGAAATGGGAGTGCGTTTATCTCACTGAGATCTTGCTTTCAACTTTTTTGAACATATTCCTAGAAGTTTAATTGCTTATTCATAGTAATTGCAAGTTTTTGAGGAACTGCAATACTGTTTTCCTTAGTGTTTGCACCATTTTGTGTTTCCAGAAGCAGTGAACTAGAGTTCCAGTTTCTCCATATTCTCATGAAGCTTGCTTTTTGCTGTTTGTTTGTTTGTCTGTTTCTATAACAGCCATCCTAAAGACCATGAAGTAATTGTGGTTTTGATTTGCATTTTCCTAGTGATTAGTAATGTTGAACATGATTTCACTGTATTTGTTGGCTGTTTGCATATCATCTTTGGAGAAACTTCTACTCAAATCCTTCACCCATTTTTAAATCAGGTATTTGTTATTTCTTGTTGAGTCATGGCATTTTGTTATAAATACTGGGCATTAACATCTTTGATGGTTATTGTATGATTTGCAAATGTTTTCTGTTCCATAGGTTGCCTTTTAACTCTCTTGTGTCCATTGATGTACAATATTTAGTTTTAATATCATACACTTTTTGTTTTTACTTTCATTGCCTACATTCTTGGTGTCATATTAGTGACTTTTAATCTTTTCATATCCACTAATCTTTCAAAAATATTAAAAATGTAATGAAATATTGAAATAAATGTAAAACCACTTTTATGCACCAGCTTGAAATGTTTCACCCGTAGAGGTGAAAATGCACACGTGTGGAGTACAGATTGTAGTGTGAGTTGTGGGTATATGAAGAAATAGATTTTGGGAACATGGCCGGATATATGAAAATGCAGGATCAGAAATGCATTACTTTCCTTATCATGTCCTTTGAAATAGAATCTCTCATCATCACAATAAGCTTTTGTTAAAATCCTTGCAAGAAATAAATGGTCCCCTATTTCCTTCTGCATTCGTTTTATCTCTTTTCTGTATATTTATGCCTTATATTTAGTTACCAGGACTAAACAAAGAGACAATTAAAAATTTTTATTCCAAGATTAGCTTTGAAATTAGAGAAGTTCTTGAAGTGTTTAACTTCTTAATTCTTTTTTTGTTTTCTGAGACAGGGTCTTGATATGAAGTTCATGTTGGCCTTGAACTCACTCTGCAGCCAAGGCTGGCCTCCAACTGATGGCAGTCAGTTGCCTCCTGAATGCTGGGATTACAGGCCTGTGCCACCATATACCCAGCTTTTCTCAAATTTTAATATGAGTGCATTTGTTCAGCAACTGGGCCATTTACACTAAGTAGTAGTTATTATTTATCGAGACTATTAGCTATGCAGAAAAAGTAATATAAACATCTTTTCTAATGTCAATAAATACACAAAGAGACAGCTTTTGAATGGTTTTCTCTATCCTCTGAAATATTTAAACTAAAAATTTAAGGGATTTTTTTTCCTTCATGTGCTATTTCCCCTTTTAAAATAATGTTGTCATTGTTCCTTTTTCCTCCCACTTTCTTTTTCTTTTGTGACTGTAAAGCACTCATTTTTCCCTGCTCATTAGTCCTACCCAGATGTTGATAGTCCTTCTTACCTAATTTTCCTTAATCACCCACTCAGACACATCATTTGCAGTCCTTAGCTCCCATTTCTGTCCTTTGGCATTCAGAAGGATTCCAGTGAGCACCTCAGAGTCTGTGTGAGGCATCATTCTGGTTTCAGAGCAGTAAGGAACTCAGTGAAGGAATACTTCCCACATGCCAGGTCAGGTGGCTTCCTGTCCCAGCTGGTGTGTGGGCCAGGCCTTGGCAAGATGGCAGGAACCTGAACTTGCAGGAAATTGTTAAGCCTAGATGGTGCTGCTAGACCATCTTGTCCTCCAAACACAGAAAGCAGCAATTTGATTTCTAAAACAAACATAAGCACAGAAAGAAGCTGCTGAGATACTGAAATATTTACCTTTATTTTCTTTTAGGTTTAGATAAATAGTAATGGATATGAGCAAATCCTCAGTTGACAAAATAAGGATAATGTATGACAACAGAAAATAAATGAAAACTGTCTTAGGCTGTTAACCATCATGTGTAACTCTTGATTCCATTTTTTATCTGTGGAAAGTTTGAAATTTTTGATTCTTTAATAAAAATATACAACAAATATAACATTTTGTAAGTGTCATAAGAATCCAATATGCTGTTTATTACATTAAACTTTCCAGTTAAGCTTTAGGTTAATGAAAATTTGGGCTTTTAACTGATTACTTTGTTCTACTAGTCCTCTGGTGAACCACTTTGCTCTATGCAAGACTGCAGTGATCTTATTTGAGAAGTTGTATTCCTTAGCAAAGCTACCAAAATAAATTTAGCTAGGGTCACAGTGTTTAATTTAATGGTCTTATGATAAAAACTACCATAATTAGTTTCAGATTTGCCTTCCTTCCCAGAGGACGTGATTTTTTTAGTTTTTGATGCCTACTTAAGACATGAAAATGACAGCAAAATTAATGCTGTGACCTTTAGTGCCTGTTTATGGTTTTTCCATGTTGTACCCTAAAGGACTTAGGGAGTAGCGAACATGTAAAATAAACCACTTCGTATGCAGTAGTTAAAATTTGGGTTAATTGGGTTCACCTGATCCTCAACTGTAGCACCTCAGTTAAGACACTTCACATTAGATGAATAAGCATGAAATTTATACATCAAATTATCTCCAAACTACACCTGTGTGTTCCGTAATACCTTTAAAAGAAAAACATTTAAAGGCCACTTGTTTTCAAATAGGAAAGATTTTTCAAAATCTGGTTTGTATTTTTTTGTATTAGGAAATCACTTTGTCTTTTCATATTCATAGCAGGAATATGCTGATAGCCACCTAATGGGTCCTCTCCATGAACATTAGAACCCACTTCCCTTTGGTGGTGTTGGGCTGAGCAGCAGCACTGTTTTCTGACAACTGACTCTCTTTCCCCTTTGGAGTTTCTTAGAGAAGCTTCCCAGAAATAGTCATCCTTCTTAACCTTGATATGTGAACCCTGGTTTTCATTTTATTAGTTTATTTTATTTTAGCAAAAATGCCATGTTAGCATATTCAACTAAAGTTGAAAAAAATATATAGGCATGTTAGAATCTTTAACTTTTGAACATTGATTGAAAAGTATCTGTGGTAGCTTTTACAAATAGTGTTTTTGAGGCACTTTCATATATTGTTGGATAAATCAGTATAAGTCCTTTAAATAACAATTTATCAGTGTTCCTGAAATTTTTTTAATTGACCCAGAAATTTTTTGCTGTGACTTTATCCTACAGATAGACCTGCACATGTTAGCAAAGGTGTGTGTATAAGATTGTGCACTTTTGCTTTCTAAAAGCAAAATCCTGAGAACTGTCTAATTGTCAATTAGTAGGTTAGTAAACAGTGGTTCTATGCAATGAAATACTACTACTCGGCCTTTAAAAAAAATGAAGATACTTGTTAAGTTTTGATATGAAGAGGTCTCAAAAATACATTAAGTGAAAAAAGAGCAACATGCATAATCTTCCCACTTTGGGTAGGGGAAGAGAGGGTGGAGAATACTTCTGCACATGAGCCTATATGTACATACAAACTCCTTCGGAAAGGACCCTCACAAAGATGCAAGTGTTGTAATTAAGAGAAAAGGAGGCAAACCTAATTTTTACTATATTCTTGTACTGTTGGAATTTTAATTTTGCTTTATGCTCATATTTTTAACTAAAATAAAAACAGATTAAAGTAGCTTTTGAAGACTGTATCAATGCAAGAAAAGCCTTATTATGTACTTTTTCTTTTCCTGGTTTTTGATTTGGTGCTGGGGATTGAACTTTGTAAGCCCTTATGCTTACAAAGCACACCCAGTACTATTTGGCTACTGGCCCAGTCCCATAAATACTTTTTTAGAGTAGAGTAGAAATGATATATGCACGATGGTTACATGTGTTACAAAACCAAAACAAACAAAAAACTATAGGGAGAATATTAAAATACAGCAACATATTAATACAGAGGATAAAGCATTATTAAAATATATATTTAAAAGTTTTAAAATTATGATATAAAAGACTCATTGCTATTAATCCTTCTCAAAATACTTCCTCATGGCTTTAAAGACATCCTCATTCTTGCCACTTTGTGAAGCAGTTTTGGAAGTTCTTTTTTTTTTTTGTGAGTATCTTTATGAGGTATGATAAAAAAATATGGTGAATGCTGCTGCTCAGTACCATCCAGCAGGAAGATAGACTTATAAAATCATTATAGTGTGTCTTTCTGTACCTTATTCACTGGGTCTGGCACTGTGTGACTTTTGGCTCTTTCCCCAAATCAAAATTACCACTGTGAAAGGTAAACATTTTTAATCAATTCAGAATATCACACTAGCCAGGATAGTGTAGCTAAGACATTATAAAAGACTTCCAGAACTGCTTCAGAAAGTGGCAGAAAAGATGAAATAAGAGTGTATAATGCATGGGGCAGGATGGCGGGGTACGATGAAGGAAATTAATGGCAATGTGTATTTTACTGTAGTAATTTTTATTAAAGCATTTACCATATTTTCCAGTCATATCTTGTATTTGAATCGTGGATTTTTTTCTTTGTTGCAATTTCATTAACAATTTATTGTTAACAATAAACCACAATGATAAACAATTTGTTGTTAACAATAACACATTTATTATATGTGTGCTAAATATATATCAGTTAAAGATTGCCACAGTTGCATATTCACTTTTCAAATTTGATTTGTATTATAATTTACAGTAATAGAAGTTTTTTTGATAAATAAAAGAATTCCAGAGTATTTTCTTCTAATCTGACAATATTTTGTCCCCTGTTCTGTTTTCATTGTTTTTTAATGTTGTCAATAGTCATTTTATGATAAACTATGTCAAGTAATTTAAAAAGTTTAGGTGATGTTAAAAAGTAAATCTGTGGGGCTGGGATATAGCTCAGTGGTACTGCGCCTGCCTGGCAAATGCAAGGTCCTGAGTTCAATTCCTGAAACCGGGGGGAAAAAGTCAATCTGTAACTTGAGTGCTCCAGGGAAAAGATGAAAGTTTGATTATTTTAAAAGAGAAAGAAAAATCACCAGATTGATTTGTTAAATAGCAGTTCACATATCCACAAGAATATAAGAAAAAATATAAAAGCACAAATGAATTTAGCAGGAGATAGAGCAGAGAGGTGGGTTTTTTAAACTAAATAGTCATCATAAAGTTACTTGATGGGATTTTATTTATTTATTTGTTTGTTTATTTATTGGCTCTTTGAGACAGGGTCTCACTGTGTAGTTGAGACTGACCTGGAACTCACTGTGTAGTTCAGGCTGGTCTCAAACTCACAACGATCCTCCTGCCTCAGCCTCCCAAGTGCTGGGATTACAGACATGTGCCATAACGCACAGCTGATGGGATTTTAATTTAATGCAGAAATTATAGAGAAGGAAAAAGCAAAAGGTAGCATCAGGACCAATAGAGAAATGTGCTGAACTGGCAGTGATGTGAGTTCAGAGTGCTTGAGTTTGTAGAAAGAACACCAGTTGTTCTGTGGTGATCCTACCAAAACATGTGGTACTTAGAAGCAGGTAAGACTTAAGAGCAAACAGAAATGTGAAGAATTAAAAATAATCTTAAAATGGTGTCAGTTTTCTATAAAGTTGCTTAAAGGCAGTTTCATCATTGAATGTAGACAAGAAAAAAGAAAAGGTTGAAGTGTGATTATTTCTAAAGTAATAAATTAAATCCAGACTGAAACATTGCCAGCTTGACTATTTGAAGAGAATAAAATAATGAACAGTTCCACTGTATGTATCAACATGGAAGGATAAATGGCGGTATTTTACAGGACTTATTCTGCTGCAGCATATTATTTATTACCAAATGGTGCAGTTCATTTTATTAATGCTTTAATCTTCATCAAGATGATAACTTCCCTCCAGCCTAAATGACCTCTTCATTCTGTCAGAATTAGAAGCCAGCCTGGGAATTCCAAGGATGTTCTGTTTAATATAGAAAGAAGCAAAAATTTTTTTTCTACCTAAGTAAGAAAAATCAGGTTATAATTTTCATAGATTCTTAAATACTTTGAAGGGTACAGTGACTGTTGGTGCTACACCATGGTGTTGTCAGTAAAAATGCACATTTACTTATGTGAAGCTTGAAAATACTGTGAGATTTTATGTTATTGATGTGTCTTCTGGCATATTTATATAATGAACTATCGTCCAGTCCAATCAGAGGATGCACCATTGTGATTATTCAACTTATTTTCTATAGTAAGTGTTTGGTATATGTGTAATACAGTGTATTCATCTTTCATAATTACAACAGAATTAAATACAGCAGAGTTTTACATGCAGCAAAAGATAATATGACTGAATGAGATTTCTACTTCAGATGCCAAGATTGTTAGAAGTATGGTTAAAATTATTTTGATGACCTTGAATATCCAAAGGATTTTGAGCAAAAACTGTGACATTGAAGACATTGTACTATCTTGACATCAAAAACACCACAAAACTGCCGTAATCAGAAGAGTGTTGTATGGACATAACGCATACACCAAGGGAACAGCAATGAATGCTGAGAAATAACTGCATCGACAGGCAGCTGATTCCAAACAAAGCTACTGAAAGTGCACACTGGAAGAAGAACATTCTTTTTATTAAATAGTGTGGTGAAAAGTTGGGTATCCACATGGAGATAACTAAAAGTAGACCTTTCTCTTGTTTTCTCACCAGTTACAAAAATGACCTCAATATGGATTAAAAACTTAATTGTAAGACATGAAACAAAGAAATGAATAAAACAGGGGAAATGCTTCAGAGCAAGATTGTTTGGATCATACCTGAAAGGTACAGGAAACAAAAATGAAAATAGATAAATTGCATTACCTCAAGCTGAGAAGCTTCTGTGCAGCAGAGGGTCAAATCATCAGAGTAAAGACAGCCCATAGAATGGGAGAAAATCTTTTCGAGCTATACATCTGTCAAGGCAGTGATGTTCATAATATATAAGAAACTGAACTCAGCGACAAATAGGCTGAATTTTAAAAGAAACCGATTAGACATTTCCCAAACGAAGACATACAAATAGCCAATAAACACATGAAAAAAAAAGTAAATATCAGGAAAATTCAAATCAGAACTGCAATTAGATATTATCTCATTTCAGTAAGGATGGCTATTATTAAGACAAAGATGACAAGTGCTTGCAAAGGTGTGGAGAAAAGGGAACCCTTGTAGACTGTTGCTGAAAATATAAATCTGTACACCCTTTGTGGAAAATAATACGGGAGGTTCCTCAAAAAGCAGTTAAAAATGGAACTATCATATAACTTAGCAGTCCCACTCCTAGTGTACTATCTGTAACTTAGCAGTCCCACTGCTAGTATCCAAATCAAATGAGACCAGTGTTTGAAGAGACTTGTATATTGCCGTGCTTACTGTAGCCCTATTCACAATAGTCAAGAAATGGACGACCTGAGGGTCCATCACCTGATACATGGACTAAGAAAATGTGAGATATTTACACACACACACACACACACACACACACACAGTTTATCCAGAGGAATGGAATCCTGTCATTTGTGACAGCAAGGATGGGACTGGAGATCCTTATAAAGACAATGACTGAATGATTGCACTCATTTATAGAATATAAAAAGCTGATTTCATAGAAGTTGACAGTAGAAGGTGTTTACCAGAGGCCAGAGAGTAGAGGGAAGGACAGATGGAAGAAAGTTGATCAGTGAGTACTAAGTTACCGTTAGACTAGTGTGGCACTGTACAGTAGGGTGACTGTGGATAACAGTTACATGCTGTATATCTTTAAAACCTAGATGAAAGAATAGTAAATAGTTTCACCATAAAGAAATGGTAGATGATTGAGGAGATATTTTAACCTGACTTAAATATTACCCAATGTGTGTGTGTGTGTGTGTGTGTGTGTGTGTGTGTGTGTGTGTGTGTATAT
>NW_022900931.1:32124418-32140067 GCF_012274545.1 Fukomys damarensis | reverse complement strand
TATATATTTATCAAAACACCATATAACATCCCACAAATTTTTATAATTTTTGTTATTATGTATCAGTTTAAAATTTAAGCAACAAAGCAATAAGTTAATAACTTCTTTCTCATAGTGTTTCAAAACAATTAAAAACTCATGTTTTACTGATTGCAAAGGTAGTAATTGTTCATTGGGAAAGCTTTTAATATGTCCATAAGCATGAAAAAATTAAATAACAGTATAATACCCCCTTCAGAGATAGTCACTTTTAATATTTGGTAATTTTTCTCATGAAAATATGAAAACAGTGAACCATACTTCTATAACTAGCCCCTTCATACAAAAACATACCATAAACATTTGTCATACTTTTAATAAACAATTTAAAAATAATTTCATTAACATGCTAATTTACTTTAGAAGTTTTACCCTTTTTATTTTAAATAGTACTCTAGAAGTTCTTTTAAAGATAACAGGGATGTCATAATACATGGCTTCCACACATTGCCATGGCAGTTTTCAGAGATAAATCCTACAAGTGGGAGGAAGCTTTGGACCAAGAAGGTTGCAGAATTTGCAGGCTCAGGGTGCACAATGCCAAGCCATCTCCCCCAAGTTGACGAGTTTGTGTGAAATATACTATATAGTGTGAATGTGGCCTGCTCTCCAGACTTTCCCAGCATTTTTTTTTAATTTTGTCAATTTGTAGGCAAAGGTAAATTTTAGAAATTTCCATTTCCTTTTTAGTACAACTTGCCATTCCTTCCAATGATTACTAATTTAAATGTCATCTTTTATAAATTTTTCAGTTTTTACTAATTGTTATAATGGAATGTTTTCTTACTAATATTAATTTATACTAGATATGAGTGCAAAATCCATGTCTAGTGTGTCCTTTCCAGAGTATATAATAGCACCTTAAATACCATTTGTTAAATGAATAAATGGATATCTATTTTAAGTTTTCAGTATTTACCATTTGCCTTTTAAATTTTTAGCAGCTATTAAGATGTAGCTGGTACACAGTAAATCACACATATTTAAAGTTAAATGTGTGATAAATTTTGGAGTATGCATACATCCTTGAAACCCTAACCACAAACAAAATAATGAATATATCTTCCACCTTAATGGATGGACAGATATTCCTCATGCCCATTTGACTTTTCCTTCCAAACTCCCTGTCTTCCCTTTGCCCTAGGAAGCTATCAGTCTGTTTTCTGTTCCTGTAGTTTTCATTTTCTGAAATTTTATATAGGTAGAATCACACAGTATGTACTCTTGGGAGAGGGCTCTTAAAAAAGTTTTTGCAGGCTTATTCCAGTTGTAATATGGAGTAACAGTGTTGTCCTTTACATTTCTGAGTGGTGTTGCATTATATGTTCTTGCAGTCCACCTGCCATTTGATGTTTGGGTTGTTTCTAATTTGGGGCTACTACAAATCAATCTGCTGTGAGCATTCTTTTTACCAGTCTTTGCATGGACACATACTTTCTTTCTCTTGGGTCACAAGAAAAATCTGCTGGTTCTTCTGGTAGGGTATCTTTAGCTTTCAGAAAAATACCAAACTTCTTTTCAAAGTAATTACGATTTTGTGTTATCACTGGCAGCATATAAAGATTATTTTCTTCTACTTGATTGTCAACACTGTACTCTATTTTTTTGTTTACTTTTAACCATTCTGATAGATATATAGTGTTATCTCAATATTTTAATTTGCATTTCCTTAATAACTAATGAGTGTCTTTCATGTCCTCATTTGCAATCCATATGTACGTTTTTTGTGACGTATATGGTTAGATCTTGTAAATTAGATTGTCTTTTTATTGATGAATTATGAGGATTTTTAAAATTTTGGACACAATTTATCATTTTTATTATTTACAAATATTTCCTCTGTTCTGTGACCTGTCTTTTCATTCTCTTAACTGTGTTTTGGAAAGGCAGACGTTACTAACTTTAATGAAGTATAATTTATTAGTTGTTTTGTAGACTGTGCTTCAGATGCCGTTACTAAGGTATCCTTGCCTAACCAAAGACCATAATGCTTCTTTTAGGAGTTTTATAGTTTTAGTTTCTACATTTGGGTCATGTTGCATTTTACATTTAGTAAAGTATGACTCAGAGTTCTTTTATGTTGCTATTTTGGTTTTTATGCTTGAGGATATTTAGTACGTCCATCATTTGTTGAAATGACTAACCCTGATCCACTGATTTCCCTATAGAATTTCATGAAGACTCAGTTGAACGATGTGGTTTTATTTCTTCTGTTCTGTTGCATAGATCTATTTGTCTTTGCCTTATGCTACCTTGATAATTTTAGCTTATAGGTTTTGAAATTAAAATAATCCTTCAACTTTTTCTTTTTAAAAACAGTTTTGGATGTTCTAATTAGGTCCTTTGCATTTTCATGTAAATTTTAGAGTAAGTTGGTTAATTTCTACAAAATTCTATTAATATTTTAATTACAATTATTTTCTGTGAATGTGTTTGAAGAGAATATCTTAACAACATTAAGTATTCTGCCCTGTGATGGGTAATGTCTCTATTATTTAGGTTTTTAAAATTTCTTTTGTATGTTGAATTTTTCAGTGTGTAGCTTTTTTGATAGGTTTATTAATGGTTAATTTTTATGGTACTGAAAATTGTATTTTGAATTTTGATTTATGATGTTTCTCATTGTTGCTAGTGTATAGAAGTATTGTTTATATATCCAAATATATATATGTATATATATATATATTTTTTGAGACAGGGTCTCACTCTGTAATTTAGGCTGTTGAACCCACTGTGTAGTCCAGTTTATTCTCAAACTCAGGGCAATCCTCCTACCTTAGCCTCCTGAGTGCTGGGATTATAGATGTGTGCCACCATACCTGGCTATATATTGATTTTTATGTTCTGTAATCTTACTAAACTCAGTTATTAGTTTGAGCACCTCCTCCCTTTTTTTGAAGCTTCCATTGAACTTTCCACAAGGCAATCATTGATAGCACATAGATAGTGGTATGTCCTGATACCCAGTCCAGATACATTTTCTTGATTTTTACTTTATTGCACTGTCTGTAACTTCTAATCCAAGGCTGCATAGTATGGTGGGGGGTAGGTATCCTTTTCTTGTCTGTGAACTTACAGGGAAAGCATTCAGTATTTTATTATTGAGGGTGATGTTAGTGTTACATTTCTCATAGGGCTCTTTGCCAGGCTGAAGTTCCCTTCTGTTCTTAACTTTCTAGAAATTTTTATCAGGAATGGACTTGGATTTGTTTCAAATGCAATTTCTCCATCTTTTGAGATAATCCTGTAATTTTTTAGTTTGTTAACACAGTAGATTGATGTTGAATGTTAAAACAATTGTGTGACCTTGACCTTACTTGGTTATGATGTGTTGTTGTTGGATTTGATTTGGTACAATTTTGTTTTTATCTTTTACATATATGCTTATAGGGACATTGATCTGTCAGTTTCTCTTCTCATGGTGGTCTGTCTGGTCATGGTATCTAGATAGTGCTGACTTCTTATGTAATAAAGATTCCCACCTTTATAGTTTCCTGGAAGAATTTCTGTATGATCGGTATTCTTCTTCCTTAAATATTTTGTAGAAATCACCAGAAAAGCTACCTGGGCCTATGTCTTTCTTTGTAGGACACAGTCTTCTAGAGTACGGGTTTCTTTCCTTCTTTCTTTTTTTCAGTTTTTCAGTACTTTATATATGTTGCTTTCTGTTTTCTCACTTGCATTGTTTCTAAAAAGAAATCTGCCTTCATCATTAACAGTATTTATTCCTCTGTATGAAATGTCTTTTCTTTGGATGCTTTTAATATTTTATCTTTTTTTTTCCTAGTGTTGAGCAATTTGGTCATGATATCTTTCTGTATTTTTATCTTTCTTTTATATCACTTTTTTGAGATTTTGGATTTGTGTATATAGCATTATCAAAGTTAGAAATTTTTGCCATTATTTCTAAAAATGTTTCTATCTCTTTCTTCTCCAGTAATTGGTATATTTAGCTTCTTGGCATTGTTTACAGCTAATTGACGCTCTCTTCATTAAAAAAAAACCAAAAAACAACAACAACAAAAACTTTTCCTTGAGTTCCATTCTGAGTAGACCCTATTGTTAGGTATAAAAATTTGCTGGTATTTTCTTCTGAAATCTCTAATGCAGAATTAATCCCAGCTAGTATATTTTTTCATCTTATACATTATTTTTTATCTGTAGAAATTTTCCTATTTCTTTCCTATTTGTCCTTAACTTTTTGAACATATGAATAGAAATTGAAATATAGTCATATACGTAATGTTCTTGTCAGTTTAATTATTTTCTAGATTTTGAATCATATTTCCTACTTCTTCACATGCTTCATGATTTTTATTAGGTGTCAGGAATTATGAATTTTACTTTGTTGGGAAATGGAGTATTTAGTATCTCTATACGTATTCTTGAGCTTTGTTCTGGTATGCAGTTAAAATACTTAAATGGTCCATTTATATTCTGCTTTAAGATTTGTTCTGTGACACCAGAGAAGTAGTAGTCTAGGGCTAATTATTCTCCCTTGCTAAGTAAGGCAAGGCCCTTACACATATGGCCTGTCAATTGTGAGTCTTTTCCATATGGGTAGTGGAACAGGTAAGATTGCCAGCTCTTTCATTGGCTGTAGGGAGTTTGCTCACTCGCATGTGCTGAGCTTTGTTAGGAAGGAGAATACATAAAGAGGCCCTTGCTCCTTACTTCTCTATCTGTTTCTGTACTTTGGGAATCTACCAGGCTGTTTCCTCCCTCCCTTATTCCTAGTTATAGGATTCATCTCAGTTGTTTCCTGTCTCTTGGAAATCGGTTTTTCATGAATCATGGTTGGTGTTTTGAAAATATCGCTTCATGTATTTTAGCTTTATTTTAGTTGTTATAAACAGAAGGGCAAATCTGATTTTTATTGCTCTATCTTGGCTAGCAGAAGTCAAATCATGCCTTTAAATTTTGCCCGATTTTCTTGTTTAAAATATATTTAAAATTTTAAGTGGAAAAATTCATCAATCTTTAATTGGTTCTATTATTGATTTCTTATTTATAAACAATTCTGTTTGAAAACTTTAAAAAATATTTGCCTATATTTTTCAAAAATTTTACTTGTACTATTTTTATATTGAAATGCAGCCAGCCTCTTGTATCCAACAAGTTCCACATTCTTAGACTCGACCAAGTATGGATAAAAAAAATTTTTTTTTAATCTGCAACTGTACTGAACGTATACAGTTTTCTTCTTGTCCTTATTCCCTAAACAATGCAGTATAACAGCTATTTACATAGAATCTATACTGTATTAGTTATTATAAGTATTCTAGAGGTGATTTAAAGTTTGTAAGAGGATGTAAACTTTGTGTGCAAGTACGACCCCATTTTCTGTAAGAGACTTGTGCATCTTTGAATTTTTGGTTCAATAGGAGAGCCATAAAACTGATCCACAATGGACACAGGGACAATTTCATTTTTTTTATGTGGAGCCCATATTATAGACAATTTGGAAATAGTTAAAATGGGAGAAAAACAACTTTAATTGCATTGTCAGACACAATGTAAATATGCATTTTAACATTTCTCCTTTGTTTTCTATCTAGTTGTAGTGCCAGTGTGCATCATTTAGTATGTTCATCCAGTGTGTTATATCATCGGCAGTCCATTTGTTGTTCATACTCCCATCTAATGACTGATTATATTAATTATATTTCATCAAATGAATATGACAATTATAGTACTTTTGCCTATATTATTAAGCATTTTAGTTATTCCTTTTCAAACAGGATATAAGAACCATAATTATCAGGCAGGGCATAGTCAGGGGATATTAACTTTGCTCACAACTCTACAAGAGCAGAGATGTAGCTAGGGCCCTGACTCACTGTGCCACTGCATCTCTCTCCAATACCTCTGGTACATTCAGTAAAACTCTGACTGCATTAAAAATGAAAAGTAAAAACACCAGTTCTTATTAGCCTAGTCCATTTCTTGTTGCTCCTGTGCTACAGTTATAACTGGAAAAACTTAAAAACAGCTTGTAATTTATATTTTTGTATGTATTTAACATATTTCAATTATTTCCTGATTATTATTTGTGCTTGGTTATTTTCAGGAAAGTTACTATTCAAGTTGCTGTTTCCAGACCCATCATAATGCAGAATTCTTCATCAGTACCACCAAAAGATCAAGGTAAGATTAAGCCATGCTGAGGAAGATGGTAATGTATATGCTATAATTAATAATTTCAACTGATCCATTTAATGTCACTAACCTTCAGTCATTAGGTAACTTCCTAGAATTAAAAACAAAAATTACAATTATATATAAAAGTTTATTTCATTTGGTAAATTAGGTACATATGAATTCCAAAGTTATAAAGACATGTCCCCATTACTCAACTGAAAACTTCTTCAGAGCAGGGTGTCTCATTCCATGCAGAACTCACAGAGCAGCTAGCCGGCACTAATAGATATCCCAGAATTATGGAGAAGTTGGCTTTCCTGAAACAGAATGACAAGGTTTTTTAGTGAATAAAATACACGTTACTACGTATGTTCATACACATAAAACACACACGTGGAAGAGAATATTGACTTTCATATTTCTTCAACCTGCTTCTTCCCAAGCCCATTTAAAAAGAAAAAGGAAAGAAAAACAATTTCCCCTTCATATAGTTTATAAAAATAATTTTTTGATACTGGAAATTAAACCAGGCTTTTTGCACTGAACGGCATCTCTAGCTTGTTTTTATTTTCATTTGAGATGCAACCTCACTAAAATGCTAAGTTGTTCAGGCTGTCCTTGAATGTGCAGTCCTCCTGCATCAGCCTCTCAGAGTGCTGGGATTATAAATGTACACCATGACACCCTATTGTGATTTTAACAGAAGCTTCTGAAACTTGCAGAAAAACAGTTTGCATGTGAAGTAGAGTGATTTCATAATAAAGTATAATTAAACTGTACTCATGATAAAGGACACACTCTAAACAATAGGAGAAAAAGATCTTTCCCCGGGCCCTATCTAATCTCTTCCATAGGAAAAGAAGTTTAGACATGAGTATGAGAAAAAAACATTATCTTTAATGATGCAGAATTGGACTCTCTCAGTACAGGATATAGTAGTAAAAGGAGAGGGTTTGCTATAATAATTCTTAAATGAACCAAATACTCTGATCTCTCTACCAATGAAAATTTGGTATAACTCTAAAAAGGTGGAGGCTGGGTTTGTAATTAGGTTCTGCCATTTAATTGTGTAACCTTAAGTACATCTTTTGACAGTAGTTTCCTCATCTGTAAACCTATAAAATGAAGAAGTCTCACCCTATAGGACATATGGCAACTAAAGATCATTTATATAAAACATGCAGTATATTATTGATTCTGGAGTAGGGACTTTAAGATGATAATAACTATCACTTTTAGTACTTGTTATTAATTTCAGGGTTACTTGTTATTAATTTTTCCTTATTTGGAGGCTGACCAATAAACTGAGCGCTGAGTGTGCTACATGGCCTTATAAGGCCAAGCATGATCCAAGGGGACCAGTAGCAAGTCAGCAAGGAGCAGACCCCTGGAATTGGATCTCTTATGGGTACTGGGCAAAAGGGAGAGTCAGCATCCTTCAAACTCCACTCCTCATCCACCAACAAGAGAAAGGGCATGCCTTGGCTTGGACAGTAGCCATAGTCTGAAACGAAAGAGGGCACCTCAGTTAAGTCTGAAAGCCAGGCGGAGAGCATCATGACTGGCTGAATCCCAAGACTGCAGATCTTGGAAAGAAACCGCTCATTCAGAAACACAGGAGTTTTGTCTTTACTCATTCTTTTTTCTGATTTTCTATTTCTTCTTATTTTTATTTTTCCTTTATTGGGTTTTTGTCAGGATTGGATTTTTTTCTCCTTTTTTCACTTTTCCTCTCTCTCTCTCTCTCTCTCTCTGTCTCTCCCTTTCAACTTTTTTGTCTTCCCTCTTACCTTTATTTTATTTCCTATATTTTTTCAGTTTATCTTTTTTTATTTGTTGTTTCTTGTGACTATTCTCTAAAATTCTTAATTTCCTTTTACTCCTCAATAGGAATCCCTGTTTTACTTTTATCTCCTCCTTCTCAGATCAATTTGATAAATACTTCAAGTTTTGCTCTTTTCATTCTCCATTTCTCTGCCCCTTCTATTTTATTAGTGTAACTACTGAGCATTATTAAGCTTAGTTAACTAGTTAACATTATGCTATTGCCATCAAGTACTATTCTGTTGTTGTTAGAGGTAAACTTCTTCCATTTAGTAGATATTTACTGTAGGTCAATATTAGGTCAATACTTAGTTTGTCTTGGAGTTCATACTATAGTTATAAATCTCTTTTCTGTGGTGAAAGGTGGTACATTATTGATCTTTAGGGTTTGTCGGTATTGTTTCTATTAGACACCATAATTGATGTTGATTTTAATTGGTTTTCTCTGTATTCCAGTACATCTGGATAGCCCTAGGATTGTTAATAATTGTTAGCCACACCCAGAGGACACCACTGAAAAGTAGACCTTAATTGAAAAGATCTCCATATTAAAAACAAAGCTTTCCACTATAACCAGCTTGAAGTTTCAACACAAAAACACAAACAAGCTCTCTGTCTTCCTATTCCAAATCATATAGAGGCATCACAGCCTCTGGGCTGCAGGGCTGAGGGAGGCAGCCAGTGCTGCCACCGGTGCTGTTGCCAGGGTCATTACCCCTGTGCCTATCAACAGTCACCACACTCAGGCTACCTGTGCCTCTGTGGGGAAGCATATGTCTGGTCATGTCCACCCAAGAGAGCACCCTGTCAAAATCCAGGGAATTCTGATCAGAGATGACAACCCTGGTGTCTGAGATTTTGAAGCCAGCTGCATAAGGCTATTGGACAAAATAACTAATGGTTCTCAAATTGAAATAAACAGAACAGGAATGACTTTATACAGTACTATCAGCCTGGCCTCCTGAATGATGGGTCTGTGGCACATGACTGTAGTGTTCTTCGCAGCATTAGTTATTGCCTGGAGGGTCTCCTTTGCCTGGCTCCATTTAAGAAATTCCTGTTAAAATAATTCTTTGAGGAATGACCACTGAACAAGTTAACCCTTTAGTTGGTGTTTTTAAGGCAACAGCACTCCCTCTGTTGAAACAGTTTGAGATTCATGGTGAGTTGCTCTAGATAAAGATTTTGCAATGAGGAATGCCACCTAGAAGAGATGAAGTGGTTCTTTCATGTCTTATCAGGAAAGTCCTAAAGGCCATTTACGTTAAAGATCCAGGAAAAATCAAATGTATCAGAGGGATGGTGTATTGTGTCACTTTAGATGGCAAACTGGGTTGTGGATTCTGCAAGCAGCATCCTCAGCAACTTCATACCCAATATCCGTATTTACACAGACCACATGAAAGGAGTCAACTCTGCAAAGTCTTCAGGCACCTTCCTCAGTGCTAAACTGGCCTCCAGTGCCCAAGGCCATGGAGCACCTGTGCTTCAGAGGAGCTTGGCATGAACTGTGCCAGGCTGCTGCTTGAAGAGATCCATAGGGATGGATGTATTGACTTAGCCAACCAAACACCAAAGTCTGGCTCTGTTGCTCTTGACCCTTGGACAGCAGGATGTTTCCAAAGACCTACTAGGACCACTCTCTCCTTACATGAGAGTTTTTACAGCATTTGAAGCACTTTTTCCAGATTATGTTTACAATTGAAACCAAGTCATATGGTGAAGAACCCAAGGGTAAGGATAAAATGCTAATGACCAATTGGCTTCTTCAACCTTAGCAAGACTCTCAAGTAATACTGTCACAAGATAAGTCCCCATTGACCTCAGAAGAAAGAGAAACTGCCAGAAGGACCAAGTACAGATGTTTTCATCCAAGACAGGATTACCTATATATTAAGGACTTATCAGTATACAAATAAAAACCATCTCTTCATCATGTGGTTTCCAGCCGTTCTCCAGTGGCATTGACCTTCCTTAGGGACCCAGTCACTGTGGGGCTTCCCTGGCTGTCCTGGAAGAAGAGTGTCTTGAGGACATGTTCATGCTGATACAACAATACCACAGTGGCAGTTCTATGCTTCATCAGTCCTGTAACCGTCTTCCAGACCTGTGGAATCTGTGACTGTTCTTTTTGCAAAGACTTAACCTCAGCTTCTGTTGTAGAGATTAAATGTGGCTTTGTGTGTGGGGAAAAACACAAACAAACACAAAAATAGAAACATGAGAAGGCAAGCCAACAAAATGCCTCCAAATACTCCCAACTCCCCCAAAGCTGATCCATGAGACATCGAAGAGGAGAAAATCAAAAGCCATACACCTGCGTTATTTGAAGTGATATCAGGGGAGATAAAACAGACCAGTAAGGCATTTGGCAAGATCACAGAAGATATAAGTAGATAATATTGGGCCAGTTAAACAAAACTATCAGCAAGTATATGGAAGAATAATAGCAGAGCTGAACAAAATGATGGAAAATATTAAGGACTATTGTAGAAGATATCTAGAATTCATAAAAAGACTCAAATAGAATTCAGGAAATTAAAAAACGTATCACAAGTATGGGCAGTAGAAATAACAATTTTGAGGACAGAGTGTCAAAACTAGAAAGAGGGTTGTCATCAGTAACTAATTAATGAGAGATACCTTAAAAACAAAGAAACAAAAAGAACATAAAAAAATGGATGCCGCAGCTCCAAGATAACATGATGATTAATCTAAGATTAATTGGAATTAGTGAAAAATCAGAAGACAGCACAAATGGCATGAAAAAAAACTTTTTAACTACAACAATAGAAAACGTTCCAAGTAAAGGAAAAGGATTTAACATATGGATAAGTCAGGCATATAGGTGCCCTAACTAGCCATGACCAGAAAAGAATCTCTCCACAACACATCACAGTCAAAATTCTGGAAGTCTGGCACAAGAGCCAAATCTTAAAAGTGGTTAGCAAAAAGCAACAAAACACTTACAAAGCTAAGCGTGGTAGTGCACACCTGTAATCCCAGCACTTGGGAGACTGAGGCAGGAGAATCACTGTGAGTTCAAGGCCAGCCTGGACTACATAGTGAGTTCAAGACTAGCCTGAACTACAAAGCGAGATCCTATCTCAAAAAACTAAAAGAAAGAAAAAACACTCATAAAGGTAAACTCATTAGCATTACCACAGACTTCTCAACACAAACCTTATAGGAAAGAAAAACTTGGAGTGAAGTGTTTTGAGAACTAAAAGAAAATTATTTGCGACCCAGGTTATTATATACTGTGAAACTATCAAAGCTGATGGAGAAATAAGATACTTTCATGATAAAGAGCACCTAAAAAAATTTATGACCACCAAACCAGCACTTCAAAAATTTCTCAAGGATATCCTAGAAAGATATGATGGCGCTAACTATGACAAAAGGTCTAATAGAATGAATACACCAGGTAAGGACAGCAGTTAAGTAGAAGGGAAAGACTGAATCAGCAACAGTAAAATAAGGCAATGACAACAATAAGCCATCACCTATCAGTAATAACTCTCAATGTCAATGTCTATACCCCAAACAAAAGACACAGAGGGGCAGAATGGATCAAAAAACAAGATCCGGTGGTGTGCTATTTACAAGAAACACATTTATTCCAAAAAGAAACACATATATTTAAAAAATCAAAGGATGGAAAACAAAATAGCAGATATAGGTATCCTATATTTAGACAAAGTGGACTCCAAGCCAAAATTGATTAAAAGAGGTACAGAAGGTGACTACATGCTGTGCTTCTCTGAAAATGATATCTAGCTGGAAAATCCTTGGCTTACCTCCCTTGCAGAGTAGGGAATAGTAATAGCAAGAGAATAGTAATAGCAGGTAAGGCAAGGAAGGATAGCCTGATTGGAGCTGGCAGATTTGATCCCTACTTTGGAGGCTGATTATTTTCTAGCTAGATCTCATTTTTGATGAGAGAGTGTATTGGTTAAGGGAATGATCTAATAGGAAGCAATAACAATGCACCAAATAATAGCTCACCCAGCTTTATAAACAAGTACTACTAAACATAAAAGACCAGGTAAAGACACAGTTATAGTGGGAGAACTCAATAGCCCACTGCCACAAATGGACAGATCAGCTAGACAAAAAAAAAAAAAAAAAAAAAAAAAAAAAAAAAAAAAAAAAAAAAATCAACAAAGAAATATCAGAGTTGAACAAAACCTTTGAACAAATGGATTTAATTATAACTACAGATTGTTCCAGTCAACAACAACAGAATACACATTCTTCTCAGTAGCACATGAAACTTTCTCCAAAATAGACCACATACTGGCCAACAAAGCAAGGTTAAGTAAATCTCAAGGAATTGAAATTATGCCATACATATTATCAGATGATTGCACAATGAAACTAGAAATGAACAACAGAAGAAAACACAGACGTCAAGCAAATACATGGAAGCTAAATAGTACATTTCTAAATAAACAATAGGTCACAAAAGAAATCAAGGAAGCTTTTTCGAAACAAGCTTGCTGTGAGAGCATAGGCGTAGTGAAAACCAGTACTAAATCAAAGCCAACATGGGAAAGGAAAAGACTCATATCAATATCTTTGTCATCAGAAACGTGGATTCAGGCAATTCCACCTCTACTGACCATCTGATCCACAAATGTGGCATTGACAAAAGAACCACTGAAAATTTTGAGGAGACTGCTGAGATGAGGAAGGGTTCTTTCAAGTACACCTGGGTCTTGGATAAACTGAAAGCAAGCGTGAGCTTGGTATCACCATTGACATCTCCCTGTGGAAATTTGAGACCAGTAAGAACTGTGTGACTGTCCTTGATGCTCCAGAACACAGAAACTTTAACATAAACATTGTTACAGGCACATCTCAGGCTGACTGTGCTGTCCTGATTGTTGCTGCTGGTGTTGGTGAATTCGAAGCTGTTATCTCCAAGAACGGGCAGACCCGTGAGCATGCCCTTCTGGCTTACATGCTGGGTGTGAAACAACTCATGGTTAGTGTTAACAAAATGGATTCCACTGAGCCACTGTACAGTCAGAAGAGATACAAGGAAATTGTTAAGGAAGTCAGCACCTACATTAAGAAAATTGGCTACAACCTTGACACAGTAGCTTTTGTGCCAGTTTCTGGTTGGAATGGTGACAACATGCTGGAGCCAAGTGCCCACATACCTTGGTTCCAGGGATGGAAGGTCACCCATAAAGATGGCAATGCCAGTGGAACCATGGCTTGAAGCTTTGGATTGCATCCGGCCACCCATTTGCCCAACTGACAAGCCTTTACAGCTACCCCTCCACGATGTCTACAAAATTGGTGGTATCAGTACCGTCCCTGTGGGTAGAGTGGAGACTGATGTTCTCAAACCTGACGTGGTGGTCACCTTCTCACCATTGTCACCAGTGAAGTGTAAAGGCTGTTGAAATGTACCATGAGGCTTTGAGTGAAGCTCTTCCTGGTGGGCTTTAATGTCAAGAACATGTCTGTGAAAGATGTTCATCGTGGCATTGTTGCTGGTCACAGCAAAAATGACCCACCAATGGAAGCAGCTGCTTTCAGTGCTCAGGTGATTATCCTGAACCATCCAGGCCATATTTGTGCTGGCTGTGCTCCTGTACTGGATTGCTGCACAATTTATATCCCTTGCAAGTTTGCTGAGCTAAAAGAGAAGATTGATCACTGGTCTGGTAAGAAGCTGGAAGATGGCCCCAAATTCTTGAAATCTGGTGATGCTGCGATTGTTGACATGGTTCCAGGCAAGCCCATGTTGTCAAGAGCTTTTCCCACTGGCCACCTCTGGGTCATTTCACTGTTTGTCACATGAGACAGACAGTTGCTGTGGGTGTCATCAAAGCAGTGGATAAGAAGCTGCTGGGGCTGGCAAGGTCACCAAGTCTGCCCAGAAAGCTCAGAAGGCTAAATTAATATTACCCCTAGCACCTGCCATCCCAGTCTTAATCAGTAGTGGTCTCAGAAATGTTTCTCCCAATTGGCTATTTAAGTTTAATAGTAAAAGACTGATTAATGATAACGATGCATCATAAAACATTCAGGAGGAAAGGGGAATGTTTTGTGGACCATTTATCTTCTTTCTGTGTGGGGAAGTTTTAAGTTATTATTTTTTAAAATCACTTTTTAATGGAAACAACTGATCAAAATTCTGTCACAGAATTTTAAGACCCATTAAAACAAAGTTTAATGAGAAAAAAAAGAAATCAAGAAATTAATAAATGGAATATATCACATTAACAAATGAAAGGGTAAAAAACACATGATTATCTGAATACATGCAGAAAAAGCCTTTGACAAGATCCAGCATCCATTCGTGATTAAAAGCCCCAAATAAAATAGGTATAGAGAGACCATATCTCAGTGAGATAAAATCCATTTGTAATAAACCTACTGCCATCATCGTATTAAAACAGGAAAAACTGAAAGCTGTACCTCTAAAATCAGGAACAAGACAAGGGTGTCCATTATAGACAGGAAAACTATGCCCTACTCATGATTTTCCCCCAAAATTAGAATTGCTTCCAACACTAGAATATATAAAGAACTAGAAAAAACTGGACCCCCCCATGAAAGATCCAATGAGCAAATGAAGTCAATAGATACTTCACAGAAGGATAAATGGCCAGTAATTACATGAAGAAATGCTCAACATCATTTATCTAATGATAAATGCAAATTAAAAGAGCATAGATCCCATCTTGCCGCAGAAAGGATATCCATCATCAAGGAAAAAAAATCAAATAATAAGAAATGCTGGAGAAAAAGGAACCCTTCTACACTGTTGGTAGGAATATAAACTAGTACAAACACTATGGAAATCAGTATGGAGTTTCCTTAAAAAACTAGGAGTAGGAACTCCATTTGACCCAGTCATTCTCCTTCAGTTGTCTTCCAAAAAGAGTTAAAGACCTCACGTTACAGTGGCACATGCATACACATGTTTATAGCAGCACAATTCATAATAGTATGACCTTTGAGCAGCCTACATGTCCATCAACAGATAACTGCATGAAGAAAATATGACATTTAATATACAATGGAGTACCACTCTGCCATTAAAAAGGATAAACTTGAGTGAATTGTAGGACAGTGGATGCACCTTGAGACCATAATTTAAGTGAAATCAATCAGAAACACAAGCTTAAATATGGTATGGTTTCTCTTATATGAGAAACCCGAAGTATTAATAAAGAGCAAAATAAAATATAATAGTAAGGGATAGATTTTTTTGCAAATGAGAAGAGGATCAAAGGATGAAGAGAGGGAGAAAGGAGAGGGAAAAGGAATAAAAACAGAAATTAAGATGTGTTACTTACATGTATCAACTCCACACAAGGAATGTAAACAATATATACTGCAAAGGTGTGCTAATTTAATAAAATAAGTTTTATATAATCTTCATGTTAAAAGTCCAAGATTGGGTACTTTTACCAAGATCACCAACACCAACCAGTAAGTCACTAATCCAGAGTTCACGCTGTGTCTCCAGTATCAGACTAAAAATTTATAAAAGAGATTTCTAATTTTTTATCGTCTCCCTTTTTCTCTGGTCAGTGCTTAATTACATATACATATACATTAAGTTTTTTGTCAAAGGCACAAATTATAACATTATGAGAAATTACTTCAGTGAAGAGTA
>NW_022900931.1:32111480-32124298 GCF_012274545.1 Fukomys damarensis | reverse complement strand
ATATATATGTAAAAGTAAGTACTAAGAGTTTCCCAATTATTTGTTAATTTACTCCTGCTTTCATTCAAATGCTTTCTATGTGTTTTTGCTAAAGATAATATTTTTAGTAAAGAAAAATATCAGGTTTCTTGATTCTATTTGTATTTCTGTCATTAAATATCATTTATGTGACAGAAGCTTATATCATTTATTAAATGCTGATTGATTTAGCAAAGCATTGATGACTATGAATGTGTTTTTTTAAATTTCTGACTTGTACACAGGCATTTAAGTATGAATGCAAGTATGACATTACAGTGGATTTGTGGGGTTTTGGGGAAATCAGCTCCATCAGCATATTAGCCCTACAAGAGTTCGCATAGTGGGAGTAGGTTTAATGATTGTCAGGGTCAGTCGGAGCTCTATGTTAGGTGCTATGAGGGATTCAAAGATAAATTACACAGAGCCTGGGCTTTGAGGCAACACGCAATTCTTTTGGGACAGCAGACATGTGTATTATTAACTAGATTAAGGGATGGTGAAATGCTGTATTAGAAGTGAGTGTAACATGTTTTGGAAACCTGGTTAAAGGAACAGTTGGGCAAGCCAGAGATTTTGAGTCTGGAAACAGCAGAGATGACATTTGCTGAGCACATTAATATACATGTAGAAGTCACCTAGATGGAATTTAGGTCCAGAGATGTGGGTTTCAAACTAGGAAGAAGTAGCCCCATTATAAACAGAAAATTAATGAGAAATTCTAGTTCCTTCTATTTAAATGTTTCCGGTAAAGAGGCTCTACCATTATAACATCACTGTAATAATAAATTCATACCATATTTGTAAATTTCAGTTTAATTTGGTATTATCATTGTTCTTTTTTATTTGAGAATATTATTTATAGGCTCTCCAGAAGTTCATGAGACTTACTTTGTTACTAGTTTCTCTTTTATAAATTCAGATTTTGAGCATGGGGTTTATAGTTTTGTCATAATTTTTTTTGTCTTTTTTTCTTTGATATTTTCAAATGATGAACTAACAGAAATGTAAGGATGTGTATTTTGTGTTGGTAGTGAGTAAATTATGTTAAGTAATAAGTAACATTTTAAAAAATTGCATGAAATGGGCAACTATAGTTTTAACTTTGGTTGGAGGAAGACAGAAGTACCAGTATTAGAAATATAAATGAGTTCATTTACTGATAAGAAAATTCACACAGGTGCGTAATGTCACCAAATGGTTCTGTGACAGGGACATTTTGTGTTTTTATGTATTAGGCAGGAGATCACCATGGCTTAATGCTAATTGAGGATTGAAGTTTGCCCTTTGGATAGAGCAGTGTAAATATCAGGTCCCTAGACAATTTCACAAAACAAGTCCGACTGTTCATTGGGTAGGAAAGATGCTTTGTTTAAGTCCAGTTCAGGATCTATTTTATGGCAGTCATTTAAAACTTAAGCATTTGCAGTTTCACAATTTAGTTTTTCAATTTTTTAGGCAAGTTTGCTGCAGATAGATTTTTTTTTATGGTTTTTTGAGACAGGATCTCACTATGTAGTTGAGACTGACCTGGAACTCATTATGTACCCCAGGCTGTTCTCGAACTCATAGTGATCCTCCTGCCTCAGCCTCCCGAGTGCTGGGATTACAGGCATGCGCCACCATGCCCGGCGCATAGGTCTTCATATTTAGGTCCTCTACAGTTGTCTCAACTCTGCCATAACATTTGTATTGCTGAAATGTAATTTCCATATTTTGAGAATTATTCCTGCTTAATGAAAATAATAAGTGGGGGTGTGGTAACGGCAGATGCGCTGAGGTAGCTGCTCCTCCAGAACCACTGCCTCTAGTTATTATGTAATACAATGACTTCTACTTTTCAAAATCTATGAATTGTCTGCAAAGCCAGTCATACTACTTGTCTTGTGACTTCACATTTGTATCTTTTTTAAAAAAAGCTTGGATTGTCTGATTCAGTAAAATAATTTTAAAATAGTTATGGCACAGCCAATAAATATATTTTATGTCTTATAGACTTAAAATATATAATTTTTATCTTACAGATTTAAGCACTTTGATGTTAGCAAATGTAACATTTTAGAATTCAAACAAGGAACATTTAGGGCTGCTAGTAGATATTTACATCTTTTAAAAAGTTTGGGGGCAAAAGACCTTATCTTGGATTCTTCATATCAGTTAAGTCATTTATAAAGTTCCTGTTAAATTTTCTGTATTTACCAGGGTTTAAACTGCCCTGGCATGTAGTGGGTTCTCAAATACCTATTACATTATGTTGTAGATGTTTAAACTCTTATTTTAAAGTTTTTATTAGTACATGTTTGCAATTGATGATTACATTTATCGTGGAAGTTGGTACATGTACATAATACATCTTTATTTTTCTTATTTTCATCTCCTTTCCCTCCCTTCCTTCCCCCATCTGATCCTCCCTACTTCCTATTTATCTATCTTATTTTGCTCTTTATTTATATATTATATATTTTTAGTTTCTCATATAAGAAAAACCACATGTTTCATAAATCATATCAGATGCTATGAAATTTTTAAAATGTTTTGTTTTTAAATGAAGCACCAAACCGGAGTTTTGAAGTCAATGAAAGCAGATGTTCTTTTAATAAATATTTATAGCCTTTGAAGAGGCAATAAGCAAAGAGCAAAGGGTGAAAAAGTAAAACCAAACTAAGCTCTGTTCTCTTACAGCTGTTTTAGTTCATAACACTGGGTTGTCTTTCCAAGCAGGCATTTACTTTCATGAGGATTTAACGTAAAATTATCTAACCACAGTTTCACTTTTGCTAAGATATTATAGAAGCTGTTTTCTTAAGACCCTTCCTGGGTTTTGTTTTCCTCTTCTTCCATCTCTCCCCTTTCCTCTCAGTCTGATGAAAGAAAGCTAAGCTGAACAGCTGAGTTCTAGTCATTCAGCTCTTAGGCTCTGTGATCCTGGCTAAATCAGTAAACCTCAGTTCTTCCATCTGTTCAAAGAGCATGTAATTCATGTCCTTAGTAGTTGAGTGAAATTAGGTACAGTCAGTTTTTGTTACTTGCACTAGCTAGAGTGTATAGTTTCTGGAACACACTGAATTAGTAAATACCAAATGTTGTTCCAAGGAGATTGTATTAGTTGGTTTTTGGTTGCTGGGACAAAACACCTGACAAACACAATTTAAAGAGGGAAGGTTTACTTGTTTTGGCTCACGGTTTCATAGGTTTTAATCCATGGTCAGCTTGTTGCAATGCAGAAACATTATGGTGGAAGGACATGGTAGAGGAAAGCTGCTCACTTTGTGACAGCCAGGAAGCAGGGAAATAGCCAGAGAAGTGGCTGGTATCAGATAGATCACACTGCCTCAACCTACCAGACATATCTAGAAGTGTGCTTTACTAATCTCCTAGGTGTCTCACAAGCAGTCATTCTGACAGTCAAAGTTAGCCATCACAAGTCCACCCCTTGTCAATTTCACACCCAAACACATCTCCTTAAACCAAAGATAATCTCCAGTTAGAGACAGTGAAAAGGTCAGAGTTCCACCTAACATAACTGTCCAACATATAACTGAAAACTATTATCTCCTCCAAGTCTAAACAGTCCCAGAATTGCTCAAAAGTTCAATTTCACAGTTTCCTCTGAGACTCAGAGTATACTCTTAGCTGAGAAGTCCTATAAAATTCAAAAAGCAGGTTATATACTCCCAAGATAAATAGCACAGGGTAAACACTCACACTCCAAAAGGAAGGAATGTGGGAATATAAACGATTAGGACCAAAGGAAGACCAAAATCCAACAGGAGAAACTGTAAGTCCTGTAGTTCCATGTCTGGTATCCAGCTCCAGAAGGCGGACAGCCCGCCTCTATGACTTTGCTGGGAGCAGCCCACATTGCCTTACTTAGCTGGCTCTGCTTGGTGCCTGCACCTTTGCTCACAATCATTCCATGTTCCTGGTGCCTCTCACTTCCTATGGTCTCCATTGTAGCTTCAGCCTCACTCTTGAAACTTTACTCACTGCCTTTTCAGAGGCTCCTAGTAAGGACTCTGACCCTGTCATATATTGCCTTGCCTTGCAGGCTTCCTTTACAGTTGAGTGGAAGCTTCTTTGGCCCCATAACTTGTCTGTTCTGCTTGCTGGTAAAAGTAGCGTTATATGAATAATACCAAGATCTGCTGTCACTTTTAGCAAGAGCTGGGCCACAACCACAGTGACCTTTGAGTGCTAGGCAGGGGAGCGCAGTGAATGGGTCCCCAAAACCCAATTCCCTAGGCAGCACTTCTTGAGCAAGGACCACAGGGCGCTCTTCTCAAATGAAAATTTTACATGCTTGCACCCTTGAGCCTGCAGTGGGTGGGGTCTTGATCACTTCTGAGATACCCTTAAGGCATCTTTCTTCTTGTCCCAGCGCAGAATGCTTTGTTTCTTTGCAGTGATACTAATTTCTTCAGTGACCACAACTTCTTTGGACCAACTTCACACATGCTTCTTTTTTTCCAAATGCTAGGTTCTTCAAATCTTTCTGCTCTGCTTGCTCCCAGTTCTCACTGTACATTTAGCCAAAAGACAGTCAGCAATACTCATGCCATAGTGTGAATGCTCCACTGAATTTTCTCTATCACAATAATTAGTCTATCATCTTTTCTTTAGTTTTTATTTTTTTATTAGCACATGCTTACACTACATAATGATTACATTCCTTGTGGGAGTTGGTACATGTGTATGTAACATATCTTTTTTTCTCCTCCCTCCCTTTTCCCATTTGAGAAAGATCTATCTCCATACTTCCTATTATTTGTCTTTTATTTTACTATATATTTATATTTTGGATTTCTCATATAAAAAAACCATATGATATTTAAGCTTGTATGTCTGATTTATTTCGCTTAACATTATGGTCTCAAGGCATATCCTTTTTCCCACACATGATTCAAGTTTATCCTTCTTTATGGAAGAGTACTACTCTCTTGTATATAAATACTTTATTTATCCATTCATCTGTTGATGAAATTAATCCATCGTCTTTAAATTTACCCTCACACAGTCTTGAACATGGACAAAAGTTAAGCTTGTTCTTTGACAGAATGTAACATAAATGTCTTCTAGTTCAATTCCCAATAGAGTTCTGATTCTCATCTGAAATTTCATGAACCCAGTCTTTCCTGTACACATTCCTGTACACATTTTAGTCTTCTGACCCCCAACCAAATCACCCATTAAACTCTACTTACAACATCCTAAGACTTCTCTAGCTTACATCCCCAAAGCTTTCCATATTCTTCCCACAAATTACTTCCAAAGGCTTCTAAACCATCTTGTCAGATATAGTCCCAGCAATGACCCCACTCTTGGTACCATATTACTATATTAGTCAGCTTTTCTTTGTTGGGACAAAATACCACACATACCTGACATATACAACTTAATAAGAAGGAGGGTTTGTCTTAGTTCACAGTTTCAGAGGTTTTATGGTCACCTGGTTGCAAGGCAGAAATATCTTGGCAGATGGCATGGTGGAAGAAAGATGCTTACCCTGTGGCAGCCAGAGAAAAGACAAGAAAAGGGCCAGGGAGGGCCAAGGATGTGTATAGTTCTCAAAATCACACTCTCCCGACCTACCTAGACTCTCCAAAATATGCTTTGCTGATCTAGGTAGCTTTCAACCCAGTCCAGTTGACAGTGATTAACCATCACAGAGATACACAGGTCATACAAAATACCCAACACCCAAAGTTAAAGGAAGAAAGGCTATTTTAGCTCACAGTTTGTAGAGGTTTCAGTTCATAATTGGCTGGCTCCAAGTCAGGGTGGCATGGCAGAGGTCATCACACAGGAGGCAGCAGAAGACAGTGGCAAGCAGTGAAACAGCAGCAGCAGCCTTCTTTCAGTCCCTTTGTATTACATCCAGTCTGTAAGCCTGTTGATTGGTGTCAAACCCAGGGTGGGGCAGCCTTAACCCGAGCATCACACACCCTAGATCCAGCCACCTCTGATAAGCCACACCTGTGACCCTATGAGGCTTTGGGGACCTCTAGACACAACCGTAACAGGCTCCTGTAGGCCTCAGGTCACAACATTCTTGGCAACAGTCATTACATAATACTGTTTCATGTATCATTTTTTGCTTAAAGACTTATTGCAGGATGAATGTTGCAGATTCGCTAGCGTTGAACTCACGTAACACGTAACTTATGTCTGAGCAGAGGTTGTCTCACACACACCTTTTCTCCATACAGCACATCACAGGCGAGCTTGTGCTTAGGAACAACAGATAGCACTTTGGCACTGTCTTGAAGGCCATTCTAAATGGTGAAATCACCAAGAGAAAGCACGAAATTTGTTTTAAATGGCACTAAGTAGAACATGCAAAGGACTCTTATTTACAGTGTGAGAGTTAGAACAAGCAACAAAGCAGAATTCCACCTCATTCAACCTCAGCCAGAAATGGTGCATGTCAGGTGGCTCAGATTTGTCTCTTCTCCATACAGTCTGTGAATGACCATGAAAACAACCTAAGTATTAGATTTGAAGTTATAAATAAGTTTTAGCCATAGGCAAATTTGCAAATAGAGCCTATTTGAATTATGAAAAGCAAGGTTATATCAGTGCATACGCACCCTTTTTAAATCAGAACTTTCAGGATGATCTGCAGAATAAAAGTTATTTTGAGTAACATTAACAAATATAATCATTTTACCATTTGTCGTTATTATAAATTTCAAGTTAATAGTACATATGTTACTAAAAGTGAGCAAAATTTTGTAGCTTATAAAAGCTACAAAGAAAACTACTGTTTTTAAGTTCTTTGGCTCTTCAGCCCTCACATGTAATACACAGGAGCAAGGAGAACCTCTGCAATGTGATGCTTTGCTTTCCGTGGTTAGCATTGCTTTCTGGCCTCATTACTGAGGGAAAAAAAAAATGTTCTTTATGTATTACCAAAATATTATGTTTCCAGATATGTGAAATTCATATGGAAACATTTTTATCTTAACAAGTGGTGTAACTGCTGTTCTTGGACTTTTGGTACAATTTCATGCTGCAGACCAAGTACAAATTGACATTTACAAGATGGTTTTGGTTAACTCCTTAATGTTGGAAATTGAAACTTTCCGATGCAATGACTTCTGCAAAATACCACTCTGTGTTTTTAGTACTATATGCTGTTGACAGAAGAATAAATGGAAAACACACACATACCTATAGGCATATCCTTGTAGAACAGAATGGAAACTAAAACTTATCAAGTAGACTGTTCCTAGAAGTTATTTTATTTTGGAATAAAATAGTAGAGTTTAAAATATTCTTATTGTGCTCGCTTCAACAGCACATATACTAAAATTGGAATGATAAAATATTCTTATTAGTAAATTCAGATGGTGAATAATTTTGTTGTATGAAATAACCATATTTCCACTAGTGCTTAAAAAGTGGCTGGTGATCAGTTTACATGGGCATGTGTTGATGTGACTATTTGATAGCGTAGTTTCTCAGAAATTCCAATTAACCATGTAAATGTATTTCATAGCATCACATTTCACTTTGTCAGAATCCCTGCTGCCTTTAAATCATTAACGTAAATGCAGGTGCAAATAGCATTTATGTACTTTGATAGAAAGCAGTTGGAGACATTTCACTGTGGGACATAACACTTTCAGATTGTGTACATCTGTTCAAATAATGTATCCAGCCCCAGTGACTTGAACACAAGGATGGAAACATCTGCCCCTGAGACCATTTGCCATATAGCAGATGCTTACATCTTTATTTATTATGCAGATGGTTAGTGTGATGAGTTGAGTGGGATTAAAAGCAAAGTTGGTTGACAGTGATGTTTAGGATGTTATGCAATCAAAAAATGTAAGGTAGGCATTTTTATTTGAAGCTTTAATATTAATAAGGAGTAGAAATTCATAAATCTACTAATGCTTTTAATAATTTATTTTTCTTGTCTTTAAATTAATTTGCATTAAAGTCCTAAAAATATCTAGAGAAATTCAATTTTCAACTTATATGAAAGTGAGCAACTTAGAATTATTTTGGTTTTGATAAAATAATTTATGATTTTGAATTTTTTAAAAATTCTTTTTAATAAGGTATTTTGTATTTGAAAGTATTATATGCCACAAAGAATCATGTGATAACATTTCTTAAAACTGGGGGGGGTATAAGTGTCATCAATTTGAATATAATTTATGAGATATTCCATGAATATTCATTAAAATAAGTTGCTGAAGCATTTTATATTTGTAAAGCATAATCTGTTTTAACATAGCCAACTAGTGATATTTTAATCATTAATATTTGACATCAATCAAACATTCTCAATTAGAAATGTGTTTGATAGGAAAAAGCAACTAGCTCAGCTTTACCACCAAACAGAATGCTTTTCCCCTTCGTCATACTTCCGTGCATGAGAAGTGTACCATGAGTACAAACTGTTTGATTACATAGAATTGTAAAGGGGGATGTATTCGCAGATTCAGATTTAATTTCAATTAATTTTTAATTTTTGCATTGCTTTTTTGTGGCTCTGCTGTGCAAATGTGATGGTGAAGAGCAGGGCTTCTCGAATATTTGTTGTCTACCTCCATTCAGGTCAGAGTGGCAGAGCTGTTTAACCTGGATCTTTTCTGCCCTGTCAATGTAACACTGTGTATATATCCACACAGCCAACAACGCAAATGGAATCTCAATATTAATATAAAAATAGTGTGTTGGGACCCTCATCAGATTCTGCAGGGCGTGATTTTAGAAACACTGGTCTAATCTAATCCTCCCTTGCGGAAAGGTGGAAACCAAGTCATAAGAATTAATACATTCAGGATGGGGCTGTAATTTGTATGCCTCGCTGCCTCGGTGGCTCTGATTTAATTTTATTAGTAAAAAGGACAATAAGAGTGATTAGATCCATTTGTACCACCTGTGGTACAAGCTGCCCAATGGGACGGTCATGCATGTACCACCAGTGCTTCATGCTGCGGAACAGGTTAAGGGTTATTATCTTGTGAAGATTCATTTGGTAGTAAATGGAAGAACAAAGACAAACCCCTGGTCCCTATCTTACATGTAATGTCATTTGTCTTCTTGTTTCTGAAGGACCCCTCTGTCTGCCTGATCAAAATATGAATCTGTGTGTACATCACTGGTGTTTTATCAAGTCTGAAATTACAGAACTTGCCACATGAGGAGTTTAGAAATCCTTTTAACATTTTTCCCCCATTTCTGATGCTCGTCTGTGTTCTCTATTTTCAAAGCAGGTGATATGGGATTAGGAAATACCTAAGAAATGTACATTATTTTTTAAATTATAAAATACCTTAGCGATTTTTTTCCTTTATTTCTGCTCATCAGAAAAAATCCACACCACTTTGTCAGTGCTTAAAATGTCAGGGAGCTTGTTTATTTTGGCTTTTAAAAAGTTGCACTCTGGTTGGCCTAGATTACTTCCCAGAATCTGTAAAAGAAAGCCACCTGTTTTAGCAGCCTGGCTCTTCAGTGTTGGACATTACAAAATACTCTGTGTTGATTAGTCACTCTCCGGGGGAAGCCATTTTGGAGATTCCTGTTAGAACATGGACGCTTTCTCCCCACTAAAAATTGCACTCCCTGTTGAATTTTTATTTTCTTAACATTGAGTTAGATTATGTGGTATTCACTAGCCATTGGAGAAGACTGACAGATAAATTTCAGAGCACCTTCCTAAGTTCAATGTGTTTGAAATAGAGGGAGAACAGCTTTTGTGCCAGACAGATCTGAGTTCAAATCTAGCTCTGGTCAGCTTTTTGTACTTGCAAGAAAAAATGTTCATTTTCCATATCCACACACTGGCAATGTTAATATCAAAATAGTGATGGAGAGTCAGGTGAGATAATAGGCTAAGCACCCAGCCTGGCTCCTGACTGAGTAGCATTTCAGTACTTCATAATGGAATTTAAGGATTCTAGAGGGTTGAGGGAAGAATAGAAATCAGTGAGTAGATACAGGGAATATATATGCTACCCATAATGCATTTTCTCCAGAGCAGTGGTGACCAGGTTGTAATAGGAAATAGAACCCAAGGACTCTGGGGTGTGTGTGTGTGTGTGTATTTGTGTTCGGCAAAAGCATAGAACACTGATGGCAAACCTCTTGGAGATTGGATATCCAAACTGCAACCCCAAACCCACTTATTTATCACAAACTGCCAGCTCTGCAGTTAAACCTGAATACTGAGGTTTTAATTTAGATAAAACAACTGTTACCTGATGCTCGGCTGCTGGGGCAACTTGGCTTACGTGCCAATAGTGGTTTGCCACCACTGGCCTAGGAGAAAGCAAGAAAGTAGTGTGGATGGTGAATAGTGGACTCATTTGGTGAATAAATACTACATTGTGTGACTGCCAGGCGCTGATCTAGGGACTGAGGTTCTCGAATTGAATGAACAGGCCTCTGCTTTCGTGGAGTACACTCTCTGGGGGGAGGTGACAGATAATGTAATATCTTTATAAATACCATGAAAGACAGTTAGAGCAGAAAAAGAAAATAACGAGTGATCATGTGAGGCCAAGCAGCTACCATTAAATAGAAGTCATGGAGGGGGTCGCTGAGAGCTGGGGGTTAGCCATGGTGCAGGGACCCCTGAGGCAGCAGCAGGGTCTGCCAGAGGACAGGGTTAGGAATGCTTCTTTGCCTTAGTCTGTGGTATATGTTTTTTCCTAATTTTTCCAGACTAGAGGCAGGCAAGTTGTGTGTTTAGAGTGACAATGCTCCACTTTCTTTCCCCTGCAGCAGAAAAGCTATTAAGAAGGAAGAGTGAATGAGTTCCCACATAATGGCCTTCCATTGTTCATGAAGGCCATGTCGAAAATCACTGGCCAGAGAGGTGCAGAGCCTCTGGGTTAGAGGAAAGGTGGGGAGAATGCCTTTGCAGAACATAGGAGAAACTTGGGCTGGCTCCTGTGGGGAACACAATGGAGGCTGTTAGGGACAAGCAAATGGATTGTGGAATAGGATCGTGGAACCAGTTTCAAGAGTAAAAATCTTAAATGTGTAACTTTGTGCAGAGTTCACAGGGACTGGATTTCCCCAGCCCTAGTTAGCAGGCAGGGCAGCAGAGAGTACAAGTGGGCCTTGTTGGGGAAGGTGATGTGGGAAGACAGCGGTGGGGTGAGCCTTCAGTAAGTCGGAGGATCTGTGAGTGATCAGCAAGATCTCCACGGGGCAGGGAGAACAGAGGTGGAGTGTGTGATCACACCCTCTCTCGGGGATAATGGAGAATTAACTCTTACTTATTCCCAACTATGAGACAAAGAATGTCCCCTCAACCAGGTTTTATAGTCATCATTTAAAGAGAAGAAAGATTGGTGAAGGAGAAGCCCAGCAGAATTCAAAGCTAAAAGAACTCAAAATGTTCACCTTTTCAAACTTTGATGTCTTTGTCCTTTGTACTAGCTCAGGGCAGAGTCTGATTGCATAAGCTGTGCCTCAGAATCTTCATATGGTCTTTAACTTACCCAGCCAGTCTGGTCAGCCCCACTAAGTAATTGCTATACCTCCAGTTGCCTTGATTAATGAAGCAACAGTCGAATCTTAACAGCCACAGTGTTAGGATAGGCCATCAATGAAATGATAACAAGGGACTGTACCCAAAAAAGATCCTTAGCTGTTCAGCCTTGTACATTTGTACTTACAAATCATGAACTAATGCTATAAAAGCTGAAATAAAGAAAAACCTGCTGCAAAAAATGTTATGAATCAATGTGAGTTGAAGATAAATCAGAGTGAAGAGAGGAGAACCATGCCTGCTCCTGACCCAGCAGCCATTGCTCAAGCGTTGGGAAGGTAGCCGCGTGGGGGCCCCTGAACCCCCATAAGCCCCCCCACCGCACTCTCAGACCTCCTGACTGTGCAAGTCTTCAGACCCACTCTGCAAAGACAGAGGTGGTCATCAAGGGTATTTCTCTGAGTTCCCAACTTTGAACATCTTTAAAGAAAGGGCGTGGGAAACCTGTAATAGAACGTTGCGGAGTTCAACCATTCAGAAGGATGGGGAACTCAATATGGGCCTTGCAGCCGGAGGTCAGTCAGCATCAGGGGTTTTACCAATCAGCTAACTGAGATCAGGGGTCTTGCATCCTCGCTCTGTCTGAGCCATTAAATGTTAAATATACTATATTGAAAAGTTTGTTCACTGCAGACATGTTCTGGACTGCTTCTTGATTTCAATTTAATTCAAATGATTTAAGGGTGATAGACTAGTGACTACCACAGGTGGTCAGTGTCCAAGTTGTGCTTGATCTTAATGTGTTGCTGATTGTATCAGTTGGGGTAAAGCATTGCTGCTGATTTGATGAGCTGTTTTCTCTGATGTTATGAAGATGAGAATGTCTGTGGGTCATTAGAGACACAGAAGCTAGGGTGCAACTATATCAGGAAGATTTGGGTAATAATCCAGAGATTAAACCAAGGACAGTCCGACAACAAAAATTAAAATGAGAAAACACTTAAGACACAAGGACAGACTTCCAGTTCACCAATGGCAAACAGTAGGGCAAATGAGGATGAAAAGGCTGATAGTGAACCACCAGGACACCCTGAACTCAAAGCACAGGAAGTAACAAAACAGATCAGTTAGGCTCTAGAGAAATTCAAAACAGAAATAATTTCCCAGATAGCCATAGAAATAGTGAGCAAAATGGAAGTCGAGATTCGAGACTCTAGAGCAGAAACTGACAAAAAAAATAGATGAGCTCAGGACCATGATAGAAGCCATGAAGGCCCAGCATAAGAAAGAAATGGAAACAATAAACGCCCAACATAGGAAAGAAATGGAATCCGTAAAACAGATT
>NW_022900931.1:32068895-32109956 GCF_012274545.1 Fukomys damarensis | reverse complement strand
ACTTGGCATTGTACAGAAATGGACAACCATATTGGTCTATAAATGTTAATTTATTTTTATTTTTTATGGTTTTTTTTTCCCTGTGTACAGGGGTAACACATCGTACTAAATATGTAAGGTCATATCTACGTGAGTTTGATTACAGAAACTAATAAAGTATTCTCTAAATAATGAAAAAAGAATAAGATAAGACTATAAGAGTGAGAAGCAATTTAAATATGTTCAGGGACCATTTTCATCTCCAGAATTAAGGATTATTTTGATGTTACATCATTGCCTTTTCTCTTTTACTTTCCTTTTTAGTTTTATTTTAGGATTCCCTATTTTTAATGTTCATACAGAGATTTCTTTAACTGAAATACCGAATAGTTTCTTTGGTGTGAAAAACTATAATAGTACACAGGATCCTAATGAGATAATTAATAATGTGAAATAGGAAGTAAAGGGCTAAAGGTGTAAGGAAAGTGGGAAGGGTGGGGGAGAGGTAATAAGGGAGAGGAAAAAAATATGAGAAACTGAAAAAATGGAAATAAAGTGTTCGTAAATGGGGAGGGGAGGAGGGGGTGAAGGGAGGGCAGGGACAAGGGGAAAAATGAGAATCAAGACCTATTATGTAAAGGTACAGAATCCCAATGATGAATGTAATTGTATTGTACACCTAGATTGTACCAATAACCTCAATAAAAAGAAAAAGAAAAAAAAATCAGAGTGAAGATAGAGCATCAGTGGAACTATACTACAAAGCAGTGGAATTCTTTTCTTTTTGCACTTTTAGAGATTGAACCCTAGTCTGGCATATGCTGGGCAAGCTCTTGACCTCTGAATTATACCTCTAACTCATTCACACCACCCCTAAGGATAAGAGCTGTAATTGGCTTTTAAATTCTTCATAAAGAATACAGACGCTTCAGAAATGTCTCTTTTCTATAAAGAACCTACTTTTGAAATTACAATATAAAAATATTTTTGTGGCTCTAGTCCCTTGCTTTTAAAAATACTACTGTTGCAAAGTCGCAATCTTAACCACTTCAGTTTCACAATCGTGATGTTTTGATCAAAAGCAAAAAACTCCCAATCTTCTGCATGTGTCCTTCTGCATGTGTTCCAGCTGACTGCACATTTGGATGTTGAAACCTTATCTTTCTGTTTATCTCACTAACAAAAAGATTTCCTGCACTAACAGTTATCTTGTTAGCCCAGATATTTAACTATTGCCACTGCGGTGGAGATGTTATCAAGACATTAGATTTGAAACCTCCCTGGTGGGAGGTTTCTTGCCATGAGACATTAATGCTGCTCATGGAAGCTCTTTTGCAGGTGATGTCTCCAAGCCCACCAGTCCTGTTGAGAAACAGCGAGCTCAGCAAACGCCGGCCTCTCCTGGAAAGACAGTGCGCACAGGTATTACAGGATATCAAATAATGACCTGCTGCTTTTACCATGTTGAAGTTCATTTCTCAAGGTCTAGGTTCCCACTGTGACTCAGCTGAATGCTAACAGTTCTGGTAATGTAACAACAATAAGAATAATGAGAGAATGGACATAAAGCATTTCAGAACTTCCATTTGTCTTGCTTATTGTCCTTGGGAGACCACTAGCTTCTTAATTTTTTATGCTCTTCAGTCACTTGGATGGATAAAGAGGCCTACTTGACTGTTACATAATAATGAATACAATTTTGTGTGTGCTACAAATTATTTTTCAGAAAGATAGTGTTATCCTAATTGTGGTAAAAGCAAAAAAAAAAAAGTTTCATATGGTTTTCAACTGTTTTTCATCAGAAGAGCTTGAAATCAAGAACAAATCCTTTCAGAAACAAGAACTAATAAATAGGGCTTAATTAAGATTAAAAATCTAGTTGAAATAGAGAACTTTTGAAATGTATTTTAATATATGTGCTGCTGAAGTGAGCGTTGAAATGTATTTTAAATGATTAAACTTTAAAATTGCTTTTCATTAATTATGTGGCCGCAAAAGAATAGTTACTTGAATTTAATTACATTGTTTAATTTTTTATCTTCTTGCCATTAGTGTTAAAGGTAATTGGCATTTAAATTCTTCATAAAGAATATTGGTTTTTTCTTATGTCATGATGTATTTACATATCTGGTTTATTCAACATTATTGACTACACTGGTTCCTCTTTTGGTGTCCAACATTTCTACTAGTGATGTTAAATTTATTTCTTAATGTATAATCAGCAAAATAGTAAATCTGTAAATGGTTGTCCTGTCCCCTTCCCACTGAGATACCACATATTTCCCCTCCTAAATTGAGAAATCAGATGCCACGGCTACCACTGTCCTCCAGAGATGTGGCTGGTGTCCCCAGCCCCATTCCAAGTCTGCCCTTCACGAAGCCACTGAGCTCTGACCAACCCCTCTCTCTGAACTCTACTGGAGTACTGTAGTAGCTTTCTTCTCTGCTAGGTTGAAGAGCAACAATTGGCCTCACTACTCAGTGTAAACAAAAACTGAGAGTCTCCACAAAATAGCTCTTTAGGATGCACACATGTTAACTCATTCACACTGAATTGTTAATCCAATTAACACCTAGTCGGCTGACTTCTTAGGGGGTGGAAGAGGACAGGGAGTAAGAGATCTTGGGGGTACGGATCAGATGTTAGGGTTGGTTGAGCTGCCAAAGTGGTTGTCATCAGAAAGAGGAAAAAAATAGTTTTACTGGCGTGATTATTAACAAAGATGAGCCACTTCTCCCTTTTATTCATTTACCTCTTAAAAGAGAAACATTGGTCTAAAGATTTGGAACTGTTTCTATATGATGAGCATTCAAGTTCTCTGCCTCTCATTCATACTGAAAATAAATGTAAGAACTGTATGCTTAAGAGAAAATGGAAAACTAATGTCACTGAGCATCTGACATGGTGGGGACTACCCTGCCATCCTCATGGGTATTGTTCTCTCTTAATCCTGACCTGACCTATAGTGTACTATCCCTATAATACACTACAGTGTATTACCCCTATCTCGTAGAAGACACAAAGGCACAGAGACTGACTTGGCAAAGCCAGAAGTACCTGACAGCCAGGCATTGAAGTCAGTTCCATCTGAGTTCATCAGACCCCAAGCAAGCTCTGTGGGAGGCTGTGCTGCTGGCCACAACTGCACATGGTAGCTTAGTCGGCATGAGGTGGAGAAAGAGCCCATTCTGTCTGCGTCCCCTACTGTGGCTGACCAGCTTGGGAATCTTTATCTGTAAAGTGGATGTAACAGTAATTCCCCACTCAGGTCATTGTGAGGATCAAATGAGATGATACATGCAAAGTACAGTACCTGACACAAAACATAACTCTTCACTGGGATGTTTAAGAAACTGTAGGTAAAGAAACTTAGCTGCTCAGATAATAAGAAGCCCTTTTCTTTAAGGGAGATGATTGAATTGCTGTGTGACAGACAGCTCCTACAGGCCTATGCTCTGTGTAAGGAGCCTGATGGTGTTACTAAGGGGAGGGAGAGAGTTGCTAGGGAGAATAATTCGGCAGAGCTGGTCGGGTGTGCCAGAAGAATGAACAAAATTAGACTCAGGATACAAGATTTCCAGTTGGAAATGTGCTTATTTCCTTTGTATTGGCTCAAATTTCCTGAAATGTTGGTCTGAGAAACAATGACTCTGAATGCTACAGAACGCTGAATGCTACAGATATGAAGACCGGAAATGATGTTTGGCATCTTAAATTATTGGACAAAAGGACTTGTGCCTAAGTCCTTTTTTACAGTGCATGCTGCTCGGTCAACACGCAGTAAAGTCTTACTGGCTCCGCTTGTTCCTGTAGCTCCTGGCCAGCGAGGGGGATAGGGAGGCAATGGCTAAGTGCCGTGATAGTTTTTTCTACAAAATGAAGTTGAGCCCCTTATGTTATGAGACGTTTCTTTTATTCCAGATCTCTCCAGAGTTTTACCATATTTATTTTAACCAGAGACTGTCTTGGAAAATAATTTGAGCCCCTACTGTAATTTATTATTTGAAAACTAAGTGGGAAGGAGAACAGAGATGGCAGCAAATGAAAGTGAAAATAAGGTTTTTCAGTTTAATAAAATCAAAACCTAAACAGTACCTAAAATTTTTGGCTCTGTACTGGTTGCTTTGGCAGCACTTTCTTTCTGAGCCTAGATCCAGGGCCGCTCCCTACTCTGTCCCTTTCCTTCCTCACAGGCTCAGCAGTAGGCCTATGGGCCTCAGCAGATGCAGTAGAACTTTGCCCAAACCGAGGGGGCGAGATGAGTGGGAAATTTTTGTTTCAGGCTACAGAGCAGGCCTTGATTCTGCCAGGCAAAATCAGAAAGTGAGTGATTTTTAGCAGTCTAGGGAATTGCCCCCACACGCACCTCTATTATGCAGTTGTGGAAGAGTTTAATAAAGCTAGGTAGACGGGGTGGGCTAGTGCTCTAGAGCCCCCCGGCTGCATTCTGCAAAGTCCATCAGATCCAGTGCTAAACTAAATGTCCAAGCAGCCCTCTTGGATTTTTCAGATTCCCTGGAAATTGGCTTTTCTTTGAAGTGTCTTAATTTTCCATTAGCCCTACAATAAGTGGGCTTTCTGAAAGAAAATTCCATTTAATGACATTAGACATTTTTAAATATAAAGACATTTCTATTTTGATTTATTTCTCCTTAAAATTCAGAAGTGGCATATTTGAGATTAAGAAGACTTTGTATGTAATTTGCCCCCTTTAAGAAAAGAATGAAGGAGAGGAAGTTCGTTGCTTCAGATTGCAGTGGGACCCATCTGGTTATGGACTTCACTTGTTAAACCTTACTTCCTCAAGCCTCACTTTTCTTACTTTGAAACGTGGCAGGACAGTAATACGTTATCGAAGAGTCTGAGTAAAGGGTCAGCTAGAGGCCTACATATGTTCTAGACCCGTGGTGGTGAAGCGTGGCAGGCGCGCCGCAGCAGGCTGTTTGTGTCATTGAAAACTCGTACTGTGCTTTTCTCTTAAGACGGAGATGTTAATGTATGAGTTGTTTTTTTCTAACTAAAACCTCAGAATTTAGGTTTAATTGCAGTGTTGGCACTTTGTGATAAATAAGTGGATTTGGGGTTTAATTTGGGCACTGGGTCTCTAAAAGGTTCGCCATCACTGTTCTAGATCATAAGGATACAGTACCCCCCAGTTTCCTTTTCATCCACAGTTGGATCAATTTCTCACCAACTGTACATATAACTTTTCAAGAGTTGCTCTAATATGCTTAACAAATAAAACAGCCCATATTTAAAATCCTAATATTAAATATTCTTGTTGAATAACTATGCAAAGTTAATTTTACTGAGTGGGCTTTTTATGTTCAGTTAATAAAAGTCCACATTTAGTACCTGAGAGTCCTGTGAGTCTCTTTAACTCTGTTATGGGTAATTTTGCAGGATTTTCAGAAATTATGAATGTCAGTGGAAATTTCTACTTCTCATTATTTAGTGCACAGTTCTGTAAGATCTGTAATTTAGTAGGTGCAGGTGAGAGGTTTTAGCTCACACCATCTGTGAATGGCTTGGTGAATGTGTGGTGGAATAAACCACTGTTGTAGCTATGCTGCCAAGAAAGATTTCCTATAGTCATACTTTCTTAGTATTTTAGACTTTTAAAAAACTTAATGGCATTTTCATCTTCTGTGAGGCCCCCTATTGTTCAAACTACATTTTAAAAAACTGTAGTTATTCTAGCATAACTGACCTTTATTGCAAATTGCCTTCTCTCGCCCTAAAGAGCCAAATATTTGGAGGAACAATTCTCAGGACTCCAATTGTCCTTGGGAGGTAATGAGCTCTGATACTTCTCAGTGCTTGACTTCAGGAGGCAGTTACACACTGCCTGTGAGATTACTAGATTACTTCCCTGGTCATTAGCCATGCTCGTCATTAAGTAGTCAAAGAAAATAAAAGACATGAGCCATTCTCTGTGTGTATATCTAGACATAGTCATGTGTGCATATCATGAACATCCCAAAAGATATGCATTTAGAAACTGATTCAATTAAGTAAACTTATTTTCCTTTCATCACACAACAGATTTTTATGAGCACCTCCTGTCTCAGGCACCTCTAAAGGGTGTTCATTGGAAAAGAAGCACCTGTCCCATCCCACCTTCTGTTACCCTACCCCACAATAGCCAGTGCTAATATGGGGTTGTTTCCTTTCAGAACTATTCTGTACATACACAGGAATTTATTTGTGTGGGTGTCTCCCAAGCTTTTTAATCCAAGTGGCAGCATGCTGTAAATCTCACATCTTGGAGAGTATCTAACTTATGCTTCCTTTTTACTGCTGCAAGGTATTGCATTGGAAGGTGGTATGACCATTTTATTAGCACTCTGTCACTGGACATGTAAATAGTTCCTAGGGCTTCCCCCCACCTTCCATTCTTGTGGCCTTGCTCTATTCTTCCTTTTTTACATTTCCTCTAATGCACCTGTTTCATTCCCTGAGCGATGTGGGACGTGGGATTCCACCACCTTGCTAAGACTCACCAGTGTGTACTTCCTGATAGATCCAGGCAAGCTCAAATCGAGTCAGATTTGCCCAATAAGGCCTCATTTTTCATTGAACTGTAGCCAGCTGATGAGCTTCGTTGCCCCAGCATCCAATTCCTTAACTTTCAGGGAGCCTGGGGACAAGCGGCTCCATTTGGCAGGCTCCACCCCTGTCTCATAGGCCTCTGTGGTTTCAGGCTGCCATGTTGCTCACATGATCAGAGTCCTCTGCTGAGGCAGAGCTAGTCACCTTTGGGGGTGACCTTTGCTCCCAGCCACAGCTGGCTTCCTTTTCCCTTGAGTGTCCCATTGTTGTTTCCACCATCATGTAGCAACTCTTGGAGATCGGTTGAGGTATATTAACCTGGTCTCATATTTAGTTCGTGTCATAATTAGCTCACTCCTTTCTTTTGGGGGGGTACCAGGGATGAAACTTGGGACCTTGTGCTTGTGGGGCAGGCAGCAGAATCACTGAGATAAATCCCTGGCCCAACCTACTCTCTTGGTATAGTTGTTTATATCTAGTTTCATTTCTGAAAACCTAAACTGTCAAAAGGTGGCTTTCTTATACTTGGCCATAAAAAATAAGAGATAGAAAGCTCCATCCACTGTAAGTCTTTAAGGATCTTGAGTAAGCTTGAGCCTAGTTGATGTTTTAGCCTCTTTTTCCACTCCCTGATACTTCTACTGTCCTTCATGTTGGTGTTACTAAGCTCTGCCTCTGAGGCTCAGTGTTCCCATGTCTAGCTTTCCTTCTGTCTTCACTCCAACCTGCTGCAGTCCCTGTGCATGTGCCTGTTCATCTTAAAGCACTTTCTTCTCCAGAGTCTGCTTGCTTTGTTGACTCTTCCAGTTTATACCCAGCAGCACAATTTACTCTTCTCCTTTATTTCCTTTCATTGATGTCCAGTGACCTTGTCTGTCCCCTTTTGTCATGATGCTATCCTGTTTCCTTGTTCTGGCAGTGAATAACATTAAATTGAAGCGGGTGGTAAGAGGTGGTTCAAAGACATCCTATTTCTTTTTTAATTTTCAAAATTTTGAAATCTATTTTTCCCTCTAGCAGCTTTTATTTTTAAATAAGTGTTATTTGATGTTATCCACCCCCAGACTCCTCCCCTCCGTACGTACAAAAGCTTTGTTTCCATGTTTTCCTTCTGTTTTCACTTTCTTCTTGTCCCTTCCTTCCTTTCTCCCTCCTCCCTTTTCCCCTTCCCATGTGAACACTTTCTTCCCATCTTCCAACATCCATTATACATCTCAGTCCATATTTCCACTTTTTGTTTCTCACACCAGAGAAACAATGTGGTATTTAAACATGTGTGCCGGTGATTTACTCAATGGTTCCACTGCCTGCCTTGCAAGCAGAAGGTCCTAAGTTTGATCCCCGGTACCAAAAACAAATGTGTGTCTGATTTATTTCACTTAAGAGTATGGCCTCAAGGTTCATCCATTTGGCTATAAATGTTTGAAGTTCATCCTTTTTTAAGGCAGAGTAGTACTCCATTATATAAAAGAACCACATCTTCTTTATCCAGTCATCAGTTGATGGGCATTTGTGCTCTTTCTAAGATTTATGTATTACAAACTGTGCTGCTGTAAACATGGATGTGTATATATCACTGTCATATGATGCTTTCATTTGTTTTGGGAAGATATCAAGAAGAGATATACTGGGTCAAATGGAGCCTCTAGTTTCAGTTCTTTGAGAAATCTCCGCAATGATTTTCATAGTGGTTGCACCAGTCTGTACTCCCACAAGGAGTAGAGAAAGGTTCCTTTCTCCTCACAGCCCCTCCAGCATTTTTTAATGGTTCACTTCTTATAGGAGCCATTCTTTCAGGAGTAAGGTGAAATCTCAGCATTGTTTTAATTTTCATTTCATGAATGACCAGTGATGATGAACACTTTCTATATTTATTTGCCATTTCTAATTCTTTAAGAAGTGTCCTTTAATTTCAGATGCCCATTTTTGCATTGGGTCTTTAAATTGGGGGGGTCTGATTTTTTTTTAGTTCTTTAGATATTTTAGGTAATAGTACTTTATTGGAATAGCTGATAAAAAATTTTTTCCCATGCTGTGTGTTCTTTTCACTCTGTTGGTGGTTTATCTTACTGTGCAGAAAGCTTTTTAATGAGATGAAATGCCTGGTGATTCTTTGTAGTATTTCCAACTGTCTGGGTTTTGTTCATGAAGTCTTTGTCTACTTCTATGTCCGCAAATGTTCTACCTGTCCTCTCTTCCAGCAGATTTAGTGTTTCTGTTTTAATATTGAGATCTTTGATTCACTTTGATTTTAGGTTAGTGTATGGTGAAAGATATGGGTCTAGTTTCAATCTTCGGCACTTGGAAAGCCAGTTTTTCCAGCAGAATTTATTAAAGAAGATAGCTTTTTTCCAGTGAGTGTGATTTGCTCCTTTGTCAAAGATGACATGGCTTAGTGTGTCTAGAGTTGTTTCTGTATCCTCTAGTCTGTTCCACTGATCCTCAGATCTGTTCTTTTACCAGTACCATGCTATTTTTCTCACTGTAGCTTTGTAGTATTACTTAAAGCCAGGGATTGTGATACCTTCTGCTTTGCCTTTGTTGCCCAGAATTGCCTTTGTTATTCTAGGTCTCTTCTGGTTCCAAATGAATTTTAGGATTGTTTTTCTAGTTCTGAGATATGCTGTTGGGATTTTGATTGATATCGCATTGAATCTGTATAACAATTTTGGAAGTATGGCCATTTTTACTATATTGCTTCTTCCTATCCAGGAACAGGGTGCACCTTTCCATTCTGTGATAGCCTCTTCAGTCTCCGTTTTCAGAGTACTGTAGTTTTTACTATAGAGGTCTTACTTCCTTCGTTAGATTGATTCCTAGGTATTTCATTTTTTGGATGTGATTGTGAAAAGGATTGTTACTCTAATTTCTCTATGAGTCTGTTATTTATGTACATGGAGGCTATTGAATTTTGAGAGCTGACTTTGTATCTAGCTATGTCAGTGAATTTGGTTATGAAATCTAAAAGTCTTTCGGAGTTTTTGGAGTATTTTATGTAAAGTGTTGTGTCATCTGCAAATAATGATAATTTAACTTCTTTTCTTATCCTTATTCCTTTTATTTCTTTCTCTTGTCTAATTGCTCTGGCTAGTGTTTCTAAAACTATATTGAACAAGAATGGTGAAATGTACATCCTTGTCTTGTTCCTGATTTTAGAGTGAAAGCTTTCAGTTTTTGTCCATTTAGTATAATGTTGGGTGTTGGTTTGTCATAGATAGCTTTTATCAGATTGAGATAAAGACCATCTACACCAATTTTCTGTAGGGTTTTTTATGGGTGTTGGGCCTTGTCAAACGCTTTTCTCTTTCTATTGAGAGGATCTTTTAATTTTTGTTGTTGGCTCTATAAATATAGTGTATTATATTTATTGATTTGTGTATGTTGAACCTTTCCTGCATCACTGGATGAATCCAACTTGATCATGGTGTATAATCTTGATGAATTGCTGCATTCTGTTTGCCAGTATCTTATTGGGGATTTTTGCATTTATGTTCATTAGGGAAATTGGCATGTAGTTCTCCTTTTTGGTGGATCCTTCTCTGTTTTTTGGAATCAGGGGTAATACTTGCTTCCAGGAATGAATTTGGGAGTATTGCTTCCCTTTCAATTTCATTAAAGAGTTTGAGGAGTAGCAGTGTTAGTTCTTCTCTAATTTCTTATAGAATTCAGCAGCAAATCCATCAGGGCTAGGGCTTTTCTTTGTTGGTAATTTTTTAATTACATATTCTATTTAATTGACTTATTTAGAATTTTAATATTTTCTTGATTCAATTTTGGTAATTTATTTGTAACTAGAAATTTGTCCATTTCTTCTGCATTTGCCATCTTATTAGAATAAAGATTCTCAAAGTAGGCATTGATATTCTGGATCTCTACAGGATCTGTTGTTATTTCACCCTTTTCATTCCTAATTGCAAGGATTTTAGTCTTTTCTTTCCTTTTTTGATAAGGTTGGCTAAGAGTTTGTCAGTTGTATTTAATCTATCAAAGAACCAACTTGATTCATTGTATTGTTTTTCTTAGTTTCCATTGCATTAATTTCTGCTCTGATTTTTATAATTTTCTTCCTTGTGTGAGCTTTGAGGTTGACTTACTCTTCTTTTTCTAGAAGCTTGAGGTTCAAAATTAGGTTGTTTATATGAGTTCATTCTGTTTTCCTTATATGGGAAGTCACCACTATAAAGTTCCCTCTTAAGACTGCTTTTATTGCATCCCATAAGTTCTGATATGTTGTATTGTCATTATCGTTTTGGGTGGAATTTTTTGTCTTTTGGTACTGGGGATTGAACTTGGGACCTTGTGCTTGCAAGGCAAGTGGTAGAACCACTCAGCTAAATCCCCTGGCCCCTGTCATTATTGTTTAATTGTATAAATTGTCTTGTTTCTTCTTCAGTTTCATCTGTGACCCATTGGTTGTGCTGGAAGATGTTATTTAACTTCCATTTGATTATGAAGTTCTTCTGCTTTTTTTTGCTGTTGATTTCCAACATCATTGCACTATGGTCTGATAATATGTATGGAATCATTTCAATTCCTTTGCATTTACTTAAGCATAATCTCTGAGCTAATATATGTTCTATTTTGGAGAAAGGTCCATGTGAGCTGAGAAAAATGTGTAATCTGATGTGAGGTGAAAGTCTGTAGACATCTACTAAGTACATTTGTTCAAAAGTTTTGTTCAATTCTAATATTTCATTGCTGATTTTTTTGTATAGTTATTAATCTGTCTGAGACAGTAGGGTATTGTGGTCTCTAATTATAACTGTATTAGTGCTTATATGATTTTTCATGTCTGTTAATATTTGTTTCATATAGTTGGGTGCACTGCTATTTGATGCATATATATTTATGATTGTTATAACTTCCTCTTGTATTGTTCCCTTTACCAGGATGTAGTGACATTCTTTATCTCTCTTAATCAGTCTTAGCTTGAAATCCACCTTGTCTGTAAATAGAATTTTTACCCCTGCTTTTTTCCAGGTTCCTGTCACATGGAATATGTTTTCCATTCCTTGACTTTCAGTCTTTGAATTTGTTTTTCAATTAAATGTGTTTCCTGTATGCAGCATATTGTTGGATGTTGCTTCTTGATCCATTCTGTCAGTCTTTTTGTTTCAATTTGTGAATTGAGACTATTAACACTGACAGTTGTAACTGGTGGTATTGTCTTAGCTCTGTCATGTTATGTTTCTGCTGTTGGCTTCCTTCTTTTTTTCTGTTTAATTTCTTGCCTTTCCTGGTAGATTCATTTTGTTGGGGTTCATGGAGATGTAGTCCTTATTGTCTCTTTCTAGAATATCCTTCAGAACACTTTGGAGTGCTGATTTGGTGGTCATGAGTTTCTTCAGATATTATTTGTCATGGAAGTATCTTATTTCTCCATCAATTTTGAAGGATACTTTTGCAGGATACATCAGTCTGAGTTGGAGGTTGTTTTTCTTTATGGCTTGAAACACTTCACTCCAAGCTCTCCTTAACTTAAGAGTTTGTGTTGAGAAGTCTGCTCTGATTCTAATGGGCTTTCCTTTATAGGTGATTTGTTTCTTTTCTCTACCAGCTTGTAATATTCTGTCCTTGTGTTGAATTTCTGGAATCTTGACTATTACATGTCTTGGGAAGATTGATCATGGTTAATTGGAGTGTTCTGCATGCCTCACTTATCTTGTATGTCAAGTTCTTTTTCCCTGTTTGGGAATCTTTCTGCCATTACTTCTAAGAACAGTTTTTTTGTTTATGTCATTTGCTCTGTCTCCTGCTTTTTCATTGACTCCAATCGATCTTATGTTATGCTTTGCATCATCTAGAAGCTCTTGGATTGATTTCTCATGGTTCCTTGCTATTTTTAAGAAATCTCTCTTTTCATGATCACTGACCACAATCCTGGCTTCTGTATATGATGTTCTGTCCTCACATTGGCTCATTCTGCTTCATATACTTTCCATGCAATTTTTAACCTGGATATGTTTCATGGATTCCATTTCTTTCCTGTGCCAGATGCTCACATTTTCATCACATTCCTGAGCTCCTCTGTTTTTTGTTCGTTCGTTTGTTTGTTTTATTTTAATGTGTATATTTCTTTCTGGTCACCATCCCTGTAGTTATCTAGGAAGTTATTTCTGCTTTGATTTTTTTTTCTGCAGCCTTGCTCATCTACTTTGTTACTTCTGCTGTTACCACTTCAGAGAGTCCAGGTGGATGACTTTCAGATTGTTCCATTTCATTTCCCCCGGAGTTTGCCTTTGCTGAGCTGAAAGTCTGTGGGGATCGCATCTTGTTTAAGTGTATTCTCATTTTCTAATTTTTTAAAAATTTGTTTCCTCAGTTGTTGCTTGTAAATTGCTTATGGCAAGTAGCTTTATAGCCAGTATTCAGAATTCTTAAGAAATGACTACTTCTGGGTTGGGGATTTAGCTCAGTGGTGCCACCGCCTGCCTTCCAAGCACAAGGACCAGAGTTCAATCCGTGGTATGAAAAAAAAAAAAAAAATAGGACTGCTTCTCAGAAGTGTCTTCCAGGTACCACTGGCTTTTGGGTTTTGAGTCTGTTGCAGGATCTTAACTCTTCAATTTATTGAGAATGAGAAGTTTCTGCCTACTTGGCCCACTGCTAGTTCTTTGGCACTAGACTATAGGTTTTTTTTCTTTTTTTAAGAAAAGGCATGGGCCAGGGATGTAGCTTAGTGGCGTTGTGCCGCCCTGGCAAGCACAAGGTCCAGAGTTCAACCCATGGTACACACACACACACACACACAAATAAAAAAACTTAGATGATCTCAGTTTTGGTATACCAGGAGGAACAACTGATTGGCACAATTATGTCACCTTGGCTAAAGTAGTACAATAAACAATAACAATAGCATCAAATACAGCCTAGAAAATGACAAATTGTAGCCCTTAATATGGCATTTTATCCTTTAGAGAAGAAGAGTTAAAATGGGTTAGAGGGTAAAAAAATAGAAATAAAAGAAGAGCAAGAGATCAGAAGCAAGGCTGGAGAACAAACTTTAGGAAACAGGGAAAGCAGATAGGTGGAAAAGAAAAAAAAGAAAAAATAAAAATAAGACTAGAACAGACCAACAACAACAAAAACTAGAAACTGTGTTCAAATAATGAAGAAAAAAACTAAACAAACCAAGAACTAGAAAAGGAGGAAGAAAAGTAAGGGAAAAGAAAAAAAATTGTTTTAAACCCCAAAACGTTCAATTCAAGGTGACTCTGCTGTCACTGTTAGGCAATGTGGGAAACGGAGTCCAGAGCCAAATTGATTAGTCCCAGCAAGCTAGCTGCAGCTTCATGGTGGGGTAGTGGATAAACCCAGCCAGCCTGCTTTTTTAGTTCCTCTGAAGTTCAGGCCAGTTTCTGGCTGAGGCTAGAACTGGATTCCTTGAGTCTACAATAGTCTATGTTCTCCTACTGGCTTGAACTCTGCTCCCTGATACCAGGCAACCAAGAGCCACTAGATGGAGTCTGCCTGAAGCTATTCTGAGCTCCAAGCTCTCCAAGATGGCTACCAGCCAATCACCCTCTCCTGGGAGAGAACTGAACCTGGATAACTCACCAGGCACACAGTCTGGTTTGTCCACTGCGCCCTTCCACTGCTGCATTTCTCTATGGAGGCCTCTGGGGTCATCAGTAGTCACTATTTGCCTTCAGGTTTGCGGAGAGTCCCAGCTCTGGGGGAGAGCACTGCTTCGTACCTCCTCTTCTTTAAAGTCCCTCTCTTTACTCTCCCTGTAGACTTTAGTTCTTACCTCGGATCCTTCATGGGTCTTAGGGACCTACTTCCCTCCTTTTTCTCCTCGAGCTGCTATATTCCTTGTCAGAAAATTTTGAAATCTTAAGTCACTTTGAAATTCTTTAGTTTTTGCATTTTCTAGAAACATGTAAATTCAGTTTCTAAATTCCTTATATCTGTCACTGGTCACTTCATTGTCACTTAAGAAATTCATCGGATAGTTACTCATCCCTACCACATTCTGGACACGAGTAGACCTTGACGACAGACTTCTTTCAGGTTCCCACCAAAACAATCTCAGTCACTTTTGAGGCTGGACACCCTGACCCAAGGACACCCTACTAGGCCCTACATCTTAGGGATTACCTGGCCTTCCATCTGTCATCTACCATAGGAAGCAGACTTCTGAGATATGGACCCATGGGTGATAGACCACATCCAACCAGAGCAGGAGCTCAGAATGGTAGGGAAGCACTAAGTAAAGTGGTCAGAGCACCCCTCTAGGAAGAGGCCATTTGAGTAAATACTTGAAGGAAAGGTGAAGCAGGAACTTGGAATTTATCCCGGAAAGTGTTCTGGGCAGTGGGAACAGCAAGTATAAAGGCACTGAAGAGGTAGGTGGCTATGCGACACATTTAAGGAAGAGCAGAAAGGCCTTTGTGGCTGTGAGGGGAGCAAGCAGATTGAATAAGTCAGGCCCCAGGAGCCCAGTAGTAGCATGAGGTTTTTAGGTGGTTGCAAGGACTTTGGCCTTTACACTGAGGTAAAAGAGGCACACTGGACGCTTATCTTTGAGCAGCCAGGTATGGTGATGTGCTTTGTGCTGAGATGTTAATTGTCACATGTTTAAGAGGCTCTATGACTGACTGGAGACAGAATAGCCCTTCTTCTAGGTCTTCTGGCTGTAAATACTTTTCTGCTTAATCAATTATGCGCTGGATATGAATGACATATTTTCTGTCCCTCACCCTGTATCTTCCGTCTGTGTGGATTGCAAGACCATTAGTATTGTTAATATAATTATTTAATAAGCCTGTCTCTAGGTAACTAGAAAATATCAATAATTTTAGGCTTTCTGAAAAATTCTCTCCATCCTGATTTAATATGTGTAATTATAATTTATTTCAGTACTTCTTCCATAAAGATCAGGTGAGACTAATATAAAATGTTGTAAAAGCAACTTTAAAAATTAAAATTATATATGAGGAAAAAACAAGATAGCAATCCATTTAAGTGATTGTTATCAAATGATTAACCAGTCACTTTACCTGTGAGCTTCATGGTGACAAAATTAAGAGAAAAAAAAAAAACAAAACAAAAACTCAAGTTGATACAATTATCCTTGTCTGATTTCCCCAGACTGTGGCACTAATCTTTTTACTCACTTTAATGCAAGTTATTGTATAAAGTGTTCCATAGCATCCTTTTCCTTCACCAAGCATCTATCACTTTCTCAAAATAAGCTAGTCAAAATACTTTTCAACTTATTCCTACAATGCTACTGATTTATTTGGAGCATGTCAGTTTTGCTAAAATAAATAGCTTCCAGGTAAAAGTATTAATGTAGGCATTCAAATCAAGGTTGATTTTGAAATTTCATTATCTAATTCACTAGTTGTCAGCTTCCCACTTTTGTATTTCTACTGACCGCCAATAGGTAGTTCTTTGTGCTCAACCCCAAGATCTATAAAGCTCTGAAAATGGAAAATTTCATCAGAAGTTTGGTACTAATTTCTTTCAGAGGCAAAAACCTAAAATGAAATAAAACAATGTAAAACTCTTCATTTGTCTCATTTGTTGTGAAAAGACACATGTGTTGCTGCAGAAATGGCCACAGGTTTAATTACGAATGCCCTGCAGATTATGCTGTGTGTTATGTAACATTTGGTATATACATCTTATTACTTCTCTAAAATCGTAATGTGTGAATTCTGAAATGTGGCCCAGCAAGTTTCAGAAAAAGAATTGCAGACTAGCGATAGTCAATTCCTAGAATAGCATAGTAAATGTCAGTTGGAGTGAAGGTTGATTAATATGAGGTACTTAGAAATGAGAAACTTTCCTGCAGCCAGGCCTTGTGACCTTGAGACCACAGGGAATAAAATAGATGATTCAGTCCTTAGGAGCAGGGCACCGAAATGTTTCCTTAATTGTTCTCTTAAGGTTGTAGTAATTGGTCCTTGGTCAAGCTAATAAATCTGGGGAGAATAAAATGTTATTCTATCAATTTAAATTGTTCCTGGTAGTATCCTAGAAGGTGCTTTTTGGAGATTTCTGGGGATTTTATTTATTCTCTATATCTTTACCTATTACTCTGTATCTTTTTTGTTTTGTTCAGCATTTTTAAAGGTGTCACATCAGCTTTTTCAATACTGGTGATTTAATTACAAAAGCACACATAAACAGTTTGAAAGGTGTGAGAAGAAATTCACAAGTCACATGGGAAAACAGCAACAAAGCTAGCATTCAGCCTGGAATTTATCCACAGTATAAAACAAATTGCATTGCCAGTGGGTCAAATGATATATTCTGAAATAGGGTGAAAAATGAATTGGATACAAAAAAAGTTTGTTCCATACCAGAGACACAGTGGTAATAGCAAGAGGAATTAAATATAGAGTTCACCCTCATAAAGATTGTATATAACAGGGAAAGCAGGGATGTATACAACGTAAATTGAATAGACAGCAGAATACACCAGAGGGGAGACATCACAGCTCATGAGATCAGGAAAGGAGGCAGAGTTGCCCTGGCTTGTGAAGGTAGGGAAGAACTGGGTATCAGAGGTGGCCTTGCAGGATGCAAGGATGAGAAGGCCAGAGTCTCAGCTCTCTGGAGCTATACATGTAGTAGAAGACACATGCCTGAGCACATAAATTACAGTGGACGGTGGTTAGTGGTACAATAGGGGTAGGAGCCACAGAGGAAGAGAATCATCTTTGGGGAAGCTGGATAGTAACTGAACTTTCATCTGGGTCTTCAAGACGCAGGCATTTGCTCAGAAGGGCAGGGGGCAAGTCAAGGATCTGCTCTGGGCAGAATAAATGAGACACTTATTTAACTGTCCATACCAGGACAGCTGCACAGCAGTAACTTTTCATATTGTGTTGTCATTGCAGGTGACACACACATCCCTCCTGGAACAGGACAGAGTAGGAAGAGTTTGCAGAGTAAGAGTCAGTTTAGGACCATTGCACCAAAAATTGCACCCAGAGTCTTAACCTCCAGAGTGCTGTCATGTCACTCACCATCACTTTCTGATCAGGGGGCTCTGAGGCCCTCCCTGAGCCCCAAGCCACTGGGGATGCCCCCCCAGAACTATGCACTGATGCAGGTTGCTGGCCAGGAGGGGACTTTCTCTCTTGTCGCTTTGCCGCCTGTTGCCTCAACTCATCCAATTCAGAAACCCCGAATGCCTGAGAACCTTAAACTGCCAATTCCTCGTTACCAACCCCTAAAGAGTAATATAGGACCAAGAAAGAAGCCCAGGCTGAGCTCTCCTGAAAGTGGCTGTAGCACACCTCCCACCTATACCCAGATGTGCCCTCAGATGTCCCCTTGCCCACCTGCCCATCCTGGACTCCCACAGAAACCCAGTCCATGCAAGCAGATGCCATCCCCAGGCCACACCCCAATGGGGGCCAGCACAGCTGCACTGGCTGAAGGAGACTTGAAACTGCCAGTGACCACCAGCTGCAGAGATCCAAATCCTCCTGCCACATCCTCCCTACCCACACCAGTGGAGCCCTCTGCCGAGCAGAGTCTCTCAGATGGTTCGGGAAAAGCAAACTGTACAAGCAAGAAAATACCCAGCAAGCCTTCTGCTGCTGCTGGAGGGAAACTTAAAGAACAAACGGACCATGCAAAAGCCACAGCCAGTTTATCACCAGCCTTCCGCACCAGCAGTGCAGTGCAGTTGATCTCCTCAGTTCCCAAAGGCAAACTACCGATCTCACCCTACACAAGGGTGCAGACAACCGAAGTTTACAAAACTGAATCAGATGCTAACACTGCAGGTGTTTCTTTACCTGGGTACAGAGCAGACTGTGATAAGAGATCCTCCATCATAGAAAGCTTTAATGCAGCCCTCAAATTGGCCAGCAAGACACCTGTTTCACCAATGTCAAAGCAGACTCTTTGTGGAAGTGCTTTCTGTTCAGTCACCAAGCCAGATCTCAACCACAAAACAAAACTGAACGTTGGGGCCGCAAAGAGAAAAGGAAGAAAACGAAACTTACCAGATGAAATTTTGGCATTTCAGGGGAAAAGGAGGAAATGCATTATTAATAAATGCAGGGATGGTAAAGAAAGAGCAAAAAACAATCTCCAAGAATCCAAAGACCAAAAATCTGGGGCTTTGAAAAAATATCGTAACATTATGCCCAAACCTGTAATTCTCATGTCTGCTTTGCCTTCCCTGGCTTCTCCTGCAGCCACCCTACAATCCCAGGCCCCCAGCAGCTTGGAACAGGACATCATGCTGCATAATTCAGTCGCTTCCAAATGTCTCAGCTGTAAGCAGAATGACAGCCCTTTGCCTAAGCCCAGCTCTGCATTCAGAAATGGATTCTGTGGCATCAAGAAACCTTGGCACAGGTGCCAGGTCTGTAACCACCACTTCCAGTTCAAACAGCACCTTCGAGACCACATGAACACACACACCAACAGACGGCCATACAGTTGTCGCATTTGTCGCAAGGCCTACGTGCGCTCTGGCAGCCTGAGCACACACATGGAGCTCCATCATGGAGAGAACCATCTGAAGAAACGTGTGTGCTGTGAGTTTTGTGCGAAAGTATTTGGCCATGTGCGAGTCTACTTTGGCCACCTGAAGGAAGTGCACAGGGTCGTGATCAGCACGGAGCCCGCCCCAAGCGAACTGCAGCCAGGGGACGTGCCGAAAAGCAGAGACAGAGACACTGGCGAGCGAGGGACAGAGGGCCTGGAGCGGTGAGTACGAATGGGCTGGAGCTTGGCAAGAGAGTCTGTTTTGACTTGGAAAAGAGGGTTAAAGTTTCAGAGAAGATTTGATTCCCCATAGTGCTGTGAAGAATGATCTCATTTCTCTCTGGTTTTCTGGTCAGGCATTATTTTAATTACTCTTGTTTGTGTCAGTTGGCATAAATGCCAGTTGGAGGTGTTTTGGGGACAATTCATTGAGAGAATATTACTTTTACATCTGAAAATAAAATAGTAAATTATGGTATATATTTCATGTATCCTTTATAAATCATTTCCCCCAAATTCATGTCCATATACCTAAACAGTCTTATTTGCCCCATACCATAGTGAACCTAAGCGCTGAGCACTCCTCAGGTGCCTGGAAGTGACCCTCTCTGCATCGGCCTACTTTTCCCATCGGGCCAGGTGAACTTTGCGCTGAGTCAGGTCCTACTTTCTAGCATTATAAACAAATAAGCTTCATAATTTGGAAGCCTGGCGGTAATGCGGCATTTGAGCAGCAGTGCCCTCAGTGTGGCCTGGGTGTATTCCTGTCCCACACCAAGGGAGAGTCCTCGGCACCTGAGATCAGATTCTCTACCCCTTGTTTCTTATTTTCCCAATTGCTCAAAACGTTTTCTATTCGATTTTGGCTCATGCTGTCATCTTCAGTAAAAAAGTGAGCTGCCTATCCTGTTTGTTCTTACCTTTCTTGGGTTCTCTCTTTTTTTTTTTTTTTAGGCGCTTTTGTTACCTTTCTCATTTCTGTGCTTTTCCTCATTGTACAGGGAAATCCCCCTTTCTACTTGTTTTCCTATAATTAGATTCTGATGTTTAACTAAAATGTCCAGACTTGCATTCTGCAGTGCTCAAGGGTTAGGGAGGGAACGGTGGGTGGTGGGGAAAGTCACCTCCAACCTTGCCAGGTGATCCTACAGCATCTCGTGTAGTGTTATCTGACCCTTCCATGCTGACTGCACCTGTCCTGTGGTGACCAGAGAGGAGGTAGCTGTCCCTAGAGAGGGACAGACTTTCTAGGAGGACCCTGGTTGCTTGAGGAGCATGTGGCCCCCAGCAGGAGTGATGGCAGATGTCCACCATGTTCTCTGCTGAAGTCCCTTCCAGGCTCTGCATACTCATGCTTTGTACTTCTCAGAGGCTTAGATCCCTGAAGGCTGAGAGCTAAAAAAATCCCCAATTGTGTTTTTCCATGAAATCTTATGTAGACTATTTTTTCCTTTTCAGGGAAAACAAGTCACACTTGGAAGAAGATTTCCTTCTAAACCAGGGAGATGAAGTCAAATTGCAAATCAAATGTGGCCGTTGTCAGATCACTGCTCAGTCTTTTGCTGAAATCAAGTTTCATTTACTTTATGTTCATGGAGAGGAAATTCAGGGCAGGCTGCAAGAGGGGATCTTGCCAGGCCACAGAGGGGCTCAGGAAGCACTGGCCAAACATGCGGCTCCTGACTGGAAGCAACATCCAGAGAGAAGAAGGCAGGCAAAGCCTTGTGTCTCAGAGCAGGACTCTCACACACTTCCTGAGATGAAAAGACAACTCTACCTTCACCATGAGAATGGAGCAGAAATACTCAAGGGAAATGCAGGAGGCCAGCTGGGAACAGCGGAGCTCGGGGGAGATCCCCAAGGCCCAGAGTGTCCGAGTCACCACACTGTTTTCCTCTGGTCTCATTCAGGCTTCAGTTGCCTCCTGTGCTCCCAGACACTGGGGAGGAGGGAAGAGCTCCTTCTTCACTGGGAGCGCCAGCATAACTGTGAGGACCCCTCCAGACTTTGGGCTGTTCTGAATACATTCTCAAACCAAGGAGTGATAGAAATTTCCAGGGAAACTGGCACATGAAACCCTGAGGCAAAGTAGGATGAAAGAGAATTTTGCTAGCCCCTCTCTTTCGAAGCTTTGTGTTAATTATATGATTCAAATAAGTTGAGATGAACATTAATGAACAGAAGTAGTTTTTGTACATAGTTTTATTTTCTTATAAGATAAAACGTATGCCCTGGATGCATATTTTTCTAACTGTATGCACACTTACTTTCAAGTTCTGTGTACTGACTCTTAATATCTTAGACTTTATTTCAGAATAAATAAAAAGATCAAGATTGGAGATTGAAATGTAGAGGAATATAGATTATTCTTCAAATACAGTTTTCGGTAAAAATGTGTGTGTGTCCTTTCATTCAGATGTTCTCTGCTTATATTCAGCTGGCAACTCCATTTCAGGACAGCCATAGCATCGGGTTAGGTGGTAAATGGTGACATTTATTAAATTCTCTGGTTTATTTGAATATGCTGCAAGGCAGTCTTTTAATAAGGTTGTAATTTACTGTAACTTAAAATCCATGTTCTTAACCCAGTTGGTTTTTTTTGCTAATTTTGCTGTTTTCATAAATACACATTGCCTTGAAGGTTAGTTGTTGGTAAGCTGTAGTATTCGATATAAAAATAATAAAAATTTAATACTTCAGCTAATAAAAAAATTCACTTTCTTGGTAAAACTCATTTTCAAATAGTCTTTGGGGTCAGATATGTATAACCCGGAGAGTGAACTAGGTAGTTCAGTCCACATGTGCAGGTGTCTCAACTGTTCTCTCACTACCGAGTCACTTGAGAGGATTGTTGCTGGCTGATCAATTTTAGATACACCTGTGCCTTTCAAGCCACGTTCTCTTTGAAAGTCAGCAGTAAATGATTGCCTTTTAAATTCCTGAGAAATTACCTTCAGTCAGAAAAGTTGCCACTTGAAGTTTATGGCCATCCTGGCTACAAAATCATTTTCTTTGGTTTGTTTTTTTGTTTGTTTTGTTTTTTTGTTTTTTTTTTTTTCTTTTTTGGTATCGGGGATTGAACTTGGGTCCTTGCGCTTGCAAGGCAGGCAGAGGAACTGCTGAGCTAAATCCCTGGCCCTACAAAATCATTTTCTGAGAGGGAGATTTTGTTCACTCACCCGGCATCATGCACAGGGCCATCTCTGTTGGCTGAGCCTTAGGTCAGGCACAATCCAAACTTTTTTTCTGTACTAAAAGAAGTTACCCAGCAGAGGAACAATTAGATTCTACTTAAGAAGCCAATGGCTCTTAAGTCATCCTTTTTAATGCCTGGTTTTAAAAGCAAATACTTATAGACATGGTGTGGTTGAATTAATGCACAGAGGTAGAACTCAGTCTTCTCTATTTTTGCAAAGAGTTTTATAAACTTGAGAAAAAGTGTTCAGAATTCTCTGAAGGATTTCTCATAGTTTATGATGGATCACACTCTCCATTAATACAGAGTGATAACTTCAGACCACCACTGAATTTTTAGAATCCCAGGGTTCATCAAGAAATAGCTGTACCATTTCAATGTAGTTACATGTTTGCTTCTTGGAAGATTGGTCCTGGAGACATTACAAAATGAGAACTATAAAGAATACTACCTGAATTGAAACTATGAAACTTAAATTCAAACCTTGAAATAATTCATAGACTTCTCAGTCCTCAGATACAAAGTTTTTCAGAAATACTGGCCAGTTGGCGAAGGACAGAGAAGTGAGTCTGGGTGTGTATGGAGGCCTATGCATGGGGACAGAATGCACCCACCCAGCAGGGAATGGAAAGTCTGACCTCCCCTTGGTTGGGGAGGCAGCCAACTGTGACCAGCATTCAACCACATCTTAGAGTCTGGACAGTCTTAGGAAAGAAGCAAAGAGTTATGGGAACACAGAGGTAGGAGATATGATTAGCTCATGATTAAGTGCTCTGGCTGGATCCCCTCCTAGAATTTGTTTCAGGGTAGTTAGTGATTGAGTAATCCTGGCTAAATCTGTGCAACTAATCATGGCATGGATCCTTGTGGTGAGGGGCAGGCAAGACAAGAGTGGAAGGGTCAACATGTACTTTTGTTTTTTTGTTTTTTGGTAATACTGAGAACTGAACCCAGGACCTTCACTCTGAGCTATATCCCCATCCCTTTTTCTTTTCTGCTTTGAGACATGGTCTTGCTAAATCACTCAGGCTGAGCTCAAACTTTCAATCCTTTCTCAGCCACCCCATATGCTGGGATTAAAGGTCTGTGCCACCACACCCAGCTGAGAAAACTTTTTTAAGAGAGAAGGAAACTTGGAGTCTTCTTGGGTGCCTGGGGGTGGGAGTAGGGTGGGGTAGGGGGACATTGAAAATACAATACTTGTTCCAGTTCTCAGATTCTCTGAGCTCTCCCTGTGTGACAGTGGGAATGGCCCCAGTGCAAGCCAAGACAAGGGGTTTCTGGCCCTTAAATTGTAGCAGTGGCTCAATCCCCGGTACCAAAAAAAAAAAAAGGAAATTACAGCATTGCCTCATCAATGAGAATGATGTAACTTCGGGGCAGCTCATTGCCTGCCTAGGGTGTAGAAGTATTAGTGGCACAATCCCAGAGTATATTTCAACCAAAGTCCATGGAGGGGAGGACAGCGTGCTCTAGTCCTTATTTCCTGTGATCTTGAGAGATTACCTTTCTGAGACTCCATGCCCTCCTCTAAAGTGAGAGTCGTGGCCCTACTTCAAGGTTGAAAAGAGGCTCTGAGATACAAAGAAAATACCTGGCACATTTGGCCACATACTAATAGATGGCTGGTATTTATTAGATTTGGGTCAGGTTTGGAAAAATATATTCTACCATATAAAGACAATTTGAAATAGATCCAGTAGACTTTTAAGGATTAAAAACTTAACAACAACAAAAATTTACATCTTTGCTTAAAAAGTGCATTTGAGTTTTTAAATAACTGATAAAACTAGAGTTGGGGTTTGCTAAGCATCTGTTCATAATCAGTACAGCACAGTGATTCTTGTCCAGGCTTCATGTTGGGCCCATAGTCCTCAGCTCTTGGGCGCAGCCCCTCCCTGAAGAGCCACCTCCTGCCCTTCTCTGGCCCCTGGTCTAGCTGTTGTCACTCTGTGTGTGTGTGTGTGTGTGTGTGTGTGTGTGTGTATACACATACACATACCCCATCCAGAAGCCCCTGTTGGTGGCTGCATCAGCTAAATACAAAATTGTTCCTTTGCTTTTTATGAATAAATCAGCATTAAAAGCAACCAAACTTACAGCTAGCTAGGAAAGCACCAAGGCAAATTGGGTCAATTCAGCACTTTTACTTTTGCTACATATCTTTTGCTTCTTGGGAAACTATCCCACAGCCAGCAAGACTAGATTCTTTTTCTTTTGGCTTTAAATTGTTTCTAAAAGTTACAGTGTTTTAAATCTGTATTGTTTTATTACCCGTCATTTTTATTCATGTCCCGTTTTGTTGCACACACTCTCTCTCATGGACCTTTTCCTAGTTTAGCCTGCCTGCTCCTCTGTTAAGCTGTTCCTCATATGGAAAGTTGTCTCTTCTTCAGCACACCATAAATAATCAAACCTGGGTGCGTTCCATTGCCTTCTCTGGCTGCAGGCTCCTCCCCCTCCCAGCTGTTCAGCTCTGGTCTTCTGTGGCCCCGGTGACATGATTGTTGGCAATAAATGCTCAACTTCATTTATTTATGAGGACTCTCAGATCTGGACTGGTTTGCTCCATTCAAGCTGCTGACATGCTTTGTTAGGTTTGTATTTTATAGTCTCCCTTTTTCACTGAGCTCCTTTTTCCTGAGAAAAAAGTGCCCTGGTAAGGATAGACTGGGATTTAGCAGAACAGGTTTTTCACTTCAACTTTATACTGACTTTGCGGACGTTGAACAATCAACAGCTTATCTGGGCTTGCGGGGCAATCTCATATGTATTTTAACTGTATCTGCCTCTGCAGGAATCTTACTTTTGGAAGAGAAATGTTCATTGTATCTGTACGTGGCCACAGTCATGGTGATTCCCATAATAAAACTATAATCACCTTTTCTCCAGCACATTCTAAACTTGTGTTTAGTATGCAGATGTTGGTTTAGCAGCACATCACATTTTCCATCCTCTGAAGTGTGAAAATGTTTCAGTGTGTTGCTTAATCTTAGGAAAAATGTTATCCATTGAAGGAAACCAAAGTGATGGAAAGATTACTTTTCTAATTTTGATGTGTAGACAAACAGCTTTCTTTTTTTAATTAAATTTGCTCTTCAGAATTACCCCAATCACCATTAGTTTAGCAGTGAAGAAATCTTTAATAACAGGAGGGCAATACTTGACTTTTTTAGTATGTTCCAAATACAAAGTTGCAAGTTATTAGTATTATAATAGGTCATTTTTGATAAGCCAAATACCCAGTAAGTATTACTCAATAAGATTTTCCCTACCTTCATTAAATATGGATTTAATCAATACCTACAAGTTGCAAGGAGAACCACTGGGTGATCCATCAGCATCTGCAGAGAACAAAGCAATGGACATGGTCTGATTACTGCCTGCATGGTAATATCTATCACGAAACCCGGCCATGGGTGAGATCTAGGGAAAACATACGAGCTGCATAACTACCCCAAAGCTCTTTCTGTGTGGTAACATTTAAGGATATCTTCATAGAAAACTAGCACTCTACCTTTTCCAGGCTAAGATCTATTAAAGCACAATTAAATTTTCATAAGATATTCATTGAACCAAGCCTTTTGATGTGACTATCACCAAGAAGTTATTCTATAAATATTCCAAAAGACTGTCTTTCAAAAGGTTTTTATTCTTTCCTGAAGTATGCATGGAGTATGAGAAGCAAGAGGACAGGAATGTCGGGGCAAGATATGGGTACTTTTTGGCAGTGGAAGGTCCACAGGGCACTGGAAGAGTTGATGACTGGGTTCAGTGTCCATGACAAAATGTTGTGATTATTATGGCCCACCCTCTATGGAGAGAAATGAGACAGTGTCTATTAAAATCTGAAATGCACAAGGCTGGGGATTTAGCTCAGAGGTTCTGCCACCTACCTCCAAAACTCAAGGACCTGAGTTTGATCCCCAGTACCAAAAAAAATCTAAAATGCACAGACCTTGTGACCCAAAAGCCCACTTCCAAAAATTTTCCCTATAGATATAAGGCACATAGATAGACAAGTGTTATGGCTTGTATCTCTTCCCAAAGCCTTGTGCTCATAGGTGGGACTTTGAAGAAGTGGCTGGATATAGGGTGTGTGAAAATATACTAAGGGTGAGTGATAATCCTACTGATTGGCTTAGCATAGTTCTGGGAATCCCTGCCCTGGGTATGGGTGGCACCAACCAATAGGCTTACAGCCTGGATGGGATAAAAGGGAAAGGAAGGATTGCTGCTGCCGCCATCCTGCTATGAACTGTTTCTCTTCTGCCATCCTTCCCTGCCTTAGCGCCAGCTAAGTACGGACTGAAACCTCTACAAACTGTAAGCTAAAATAAACATTTCCTCCTTCGACTTGTGGGCACTGGGTATTTTGTCCCAGCAATAAGAAAGTAACGAAGATGAGTGAGGATGTTCACTGAAGTGCTGTTTAAAATGAGCACAACTGTCATCAGAAATATTACATTGACCTTATACAATGGAATATTATGCTGCATAATAAAAGAGTGAAGCAGAACTTTACATGCTGAAAAGAAAATGTGTGAGGGAAGAAAGGTGCACAAGTATAGTGTTCTCCAGTTTGCTTTTTTACAAAGAAGGGGAGGGTGAAAAGGGATAGATGTGTGCTGGGAGATGGAAATGAGGGACATATTCTCTTTCCCGATAGGACTGTTTTGCTGAATTTTAGTTTTTCAATTGAAAAGTGGCTTTACCAGCTAAGAGACAGTGTGCTATTATCATTAGGGCAGGGCTTAGCAAAATTATGACAGTGTAAAAATTAGTCCTATCCCTTTAGCTTTGGTGTCCCTCCTGCCTAACAGCCCCGCAAATACAATGGCTAACAACAAGAAAGACACTTTTCAACCTAATTTATCCATCCATCCACCCATGTATATTCACAGATACCTACATAAAAATAACAGTGCATATAGTTATATAATTGCTTTGTAGGCGCATTCAAATACTTTTCTTTTTTGGCAGTACTGGGGATTATACCCAAGACATTTGCAATGAGCTATGTCTCCAGTCCGTTTTTATCATTACTTTTTGTTTTTTGAGACAGGGTCTTACTAATTCAGTTGCCCAGGCTTCATTTGAATTTGCAATCTTCCTACCTCAGCCTTTCAGGGTGCTGGGATTAGAAGTATGCACTACCATTCTTGGCTCAAATTCCTGTTTTAAAAGCCAGCTACCTTGCACTGAACCAATTCATGTTCCACTAATTAGTAAATATAATTCAAAATACAATGCAGTCATTTTTTTCATATATTTACTTGATGCTTTTACTTCTTTGCCTGAGAAATGTCTGTTCATTTCAGATGCCCATTTTTGAATTGGGTCTTTATATTTGGGGGGCTGGTTTTTTGAGTTCTTTATATATTCTAGATAATGGTCCTTAGTCTGAGGAGCAGCTGGTAAAATTTTTTCCCACATTGTAGGTTGTCTTTTAGTTCTATTGATGGTTTCTTTTGCAGTGCAGAAGCTTTATAATAAGATGAGATCCCAGTTGTTAATTCTTTCTGCAAGTTCCTGTGCTACTGAAGATTTGTTCATAAAGTCTTTTCCTATGCCAATGTCTTCAAGAGTTCTGCCTAACTTATCACTGGTCATTCGAGAGATGCAGATGAAAACAACACTGAGATTCCACCTCACCCAACAAAGAATGGCTGCTATCAAGAAATCAACCAATAACAAATGTTGGTGGGGTTGTGGGGAAAAAGGAACCCTTCTCCATTGTTGGTGGGAGTGCTGACTGGTGTAACCACTATGGAAATCAATATGGAGATATCTCAAAGAAATAGGATTTGAGGTTCCATTTGACCCACCCATCCTCTGCTGGGTATCTTTCCAAAAGAATTAAAAGAATCATATCACAGTGATATATGTGCACCTATGTTTATAGTGGCAGTTTGTAATAGCTAAAACTTGGAAACAGCCCACTTGCCCATCAGTTGGAGACTGGATAAAGAAGATGTGGTTTTTCTATAAAATGGAGTAATACTCAGCCATAAAGAATGAGAAGCTAGAGTCATTCATAGGAAAATGGATACATATTGAGGATATACTCCTAAGTGAAATAAATAAGTCACGTGTAAATACTGAATAGTTTCTCTGGTGTGAAAAACTATAATGGTACATAAGATCCTAATGATATAATTGACAATGTGAAATAGGAAGAAAAGGGCTAAATGTGTAGGGGAAATGGGAAGGGTAGGGGAAAGGTAATAAGGGAAAAGAAAACATGAAAAAATGGAAACAAAGTATTTGTCAATAGGGAAGGGAGGAGGGGGTGAAGGGAGGACAGGGATAAGGGGAAAAATGAGAGCAAGACCTGTCATGTAAAGGTACAAGATCCCAATGATGAATGTAACTGTAATGTATACCTAGAATGTACCAAAAAACTCAATGAGAAAAAGAAAAATACAATGCAGCCATAGACTTCCGACTCTCTGATCCCTCCCTGTGTCATTATGGCCTTCCCAGGCTATCACCCAGTCTCCCAGGTCCTTGCCGGGGATCAATGAGTGACTGTTACCTCTCTCTACATATTTGCATCTTACAGGTCTCTTGAAGGGTGGCCTCAGGCCAAGGGATAATTAATTCTAGGACTTTCAGTGATCTTTTGGCCAACAGGCAGGCCTTTGGTGCTGGCAGTGGAAATCAAGTCCTTTGCTCAAGATGTAAATTCTGGCAGTCAGCCCACAGCCTTCCCAACCCTTCCCCAGCTCTCTTCTCCCACTCCATGAATTTCAGTAGGTGATGGGTATGGCTCCTTCCTTACCCTCCTCCCAGCCTCATTGTCTGGCCAAGAGCTCTGCCATGTGCCAGGCCTACAAGGTCACAAAGATAGAACATGGTCAAAAAGAGGCCTCTTGTCCTTCAAAGTGATGTCTGTCTTTGAGAGACATCTCTCCAGGAAGTAATTCTGAAGCTAGGCTGTATTTGATTAAGGTAACAAATGCTACAGCCTCTGCTCCTGTGAGACGTCCAGTGCTTTTTTCTTACCTGTCGCTTGGCCCCACCACTCCAAGGTAACACCTAGTTAACTCACATGCTCCTGCATGGATTCCTCAGAGCTGCTTCTGGTTCAGTTTTAGTAAGTTGGCTTAAAGAAAATAGGTCTGGTTTCCCTTTTTATAACAGCTTAAGCCTTTCCCAGATTGCCAAATGAGTATTTATGGAGCAACTCACAGGCCCTCCAGGACCTTCCCAAGTCCACACACTGCTCCCGAGAGTTGGCAGTCCTGTGGAGAACCACACTCCGGGTCTGCGCTCTTGGGGTCACCAGCCCAAGAGCCAGCCTGGCCCAGGGCAGCCCAATGACTTCACTTGGAGCTGCTGCGGCTGAGGTGTACACATGGATGTGGGAAGGGAATGTGGCCCCACATGGGAAACAGTAACTGTGGTATTAATGATTGTTATAACTACAGAGTCTTTGTTGTGGAAGAGGGCAAGCTTATGCAATTATCACAAAGGATTCAAATGCTCTCCAAGGTCCTGTGGGATTAGCTGGGACTTCAGTCCAGATACAGTTGGGACATTTTCCACATGGACACCAGCTGGCCTCCTTGTTGGAAATCTCAGAAGAGAAAGCCCAGGGCTGGAGAACAGTAATTTGCTAGTATTGAAACAGTGGCTAAGAAACTGGGCAGTTGCAACCCAGAATCTGCTCTCTTCTGGAGATAAGGAGAGTGTATTGGGCTGCAGTCACGGGCTAGTGTTGTGACGATTCATTTGGAAATAGCAAAAGGCCTTCTCGTACTACAAGGAATTTAAGATGTATTCAGAAAGGCCCTCTACATACTCCAGCATTAATAGTCATTTAATTTGGTAAAGAAGTCACTGAGTTTCATTTGATGGCAAATGAAAGAGCCAGGGCTGCTGTTAGGATGCTTGCCCATGTTCCCAAAATGCAAGCTGCTGGCCCTCTTCTCCCTCACCTGAGGCTGGGTGTGATCAGTCGTGTGCCCACTGTAAAGCTGGCACTGAACCTTTCGTCCTCTAGAGCTCTGGAGCCTGAGTCACACTCAACTGCGGGTTGACACCTCTCAGTTTGCTACCACGTGCAGCCATGCCAGTACAGACAGCAGTGGGCTCTTGAACCATCTGGGTTTCTGTCAGTTTTCTCAGCATCTTTGGGAAAATGTCTTAAATGGACAGTACCTGCAAAAGACAATTAAAATAAGACATGTAAGATGTCCGCTGAAAAGCCATCAGGCCTGAAGCACACAGAAAGTCTTTTTCCCTCCCTATCACCACCAAACTCATGTTTCTCATGTGATCGGTTGTAGAGGCCTCACCTTCTGACCCTGTGCCACCAGGGAATGTGTCAGAACAGCAGTCACCACTGAGGTGGAGGTGCCACCTTGGAGCCAAGCCTTTCTCCTCTGGGGAGGGCTGACCCTGATTCCACACAGCTTACCCCCTGAGGCACTTTCACTTTCTCAGATGAAGTCATTCCCTGGGGGCCAAGGCACCTGCAGTTCTGCACTCCAGCCGCAAGGGACAGATTTTATTATTCCCCAAGCGCGGAGTAGCTCTCCTCACTCACAGTGGCCCTTTGTTCTTAGCAGCCCTCTTTCTGCACTAACTGGAGCCAAGCCCTGAGGAAGCTGGTGGGAAAGCACTGTGAACCCCGCCCACAGAGCCTGTAGAACTCACCCCTCTCGGCAGCTGGCAGGCTCACTGCCCAACCTGGACCGCCTTCAGATGGGCTTTCTGTGTGTGCCTCTCTGTCAGTTTTTCCTCCCTGGCCTGCTGTGGTTTCCCAGAGTAGCTCCGGCATTACCTTTGTTAACAGTGATGACCACTTAGTGCACAGAAACATCTCTAACAAAACATTCAGAATGAAAGTTTAGCGTTTTGAATTAAGAGAGTAGGGGCAAAGCTAGAAGCAGTAGTATGCACCTGTAGTCCTAGCTACTTGGGAGGCTGAGGCAGGAGGATCCCTTGAGCCCAGGAACTCAAGACCAGCCCAGAGAACATAGCAAGAGCCCATCTCAACAACAAAAAGTGGGGAGGGGTAGCAAAGAACAAAATTTAAAAAGGAAAACGCAGAATCTGGACATTCCCAGAATGGAAGATATTATAGGGGCAGAGGGATATAAACAAAAACTCAGGAATAAACACGGATGACTGGCACTGTAATATCATCAAGTGCCTGACTGGGGCTGACAAGTGTAAGATGGTTCCATGCTCACCTGTGTACCGTGTGCTTGAGAAAATGTGCCCTACAGCATCATTATGAAAGTGCCACATTTACTTAGGCTGACCTTGTCCCCTTCCCAGAAACAAAGGCCAAGACCCACACTGGCATAAACTACCATTCAGGAAACCAGCATACCCCTACAGGATGATGTGCCCTCACCAGGCATCCCCAGTGAGACGCCGGTCTTATAGCACCACTCTGCTGCTAAGAGTTTCCCTCCTCCCTCTGCATCTGCCACACTTTAAATAGGAACTGTTGCTTCCCACTATACCAGCCTTGACTCCCCCATTTGTCACTAGGAGCCCCACTTCCCCATTCTTTGCCAAAGTGAGGGCAAGGACCTGAACAGAGGCCGAGGATCACCCGGAGACCCCTGCAGGACGTGACAGTAGGAGAAAGTCGCCAACAGGGAAGGACAGAACCTCTGTCCAGTCCTCCCACTGGACAAGAGCGTGGCCTGTGTCACTGAAATGTGGTGCCTTGCTGGCCTGCTCACTCCCTCACTCAGAGTTCAAATGCAGGTACCATGTGAATACTGAAGGTCTTCATCGGAATCTCTCCAGTGAAGGTTAAGGAAACTACCAGTGTTCTGATCTCCTATGTAAATTATGCTTCTCAGGGCCAACCTGGACCACGGCCTTCACGAAACAGAATCACCAAGGGCTTGAGCAAAGGGAGGACCAGGTACACAGGCCAGATGACAATGTGGTTCCTCCTCACTCTTCTGGTCTTCCTCGTAGCTGGTCACAGCAATTCAATGTGTGAACCTCACTCTTTATGTTTCCAGGGCTGTAGAAATGATGGCTGTCCAAAGGGGTGGGAAACACATCCCTTAAACACGACAGCAAAGACCTCGCCTACAAAACAGACAGATACTCCGTGCCCCAAAGTGGACACTGTCACCAACGCCTACATCAGCCCGTGGGAACCAACTCTTCAGGTGGGGGAGCCCTGACGGGACACAAGTGCTGACTGACTTACCAGTGCAGGAGATTTTGGAATTGTACGTCACGGCTGAGACTGACTTGCATTTGAAAGCAATGCATTAGTAGTACATCTTTCAACACTGTATTTTCTCTGCTTTTGTATCTTCCTGATGAATTAAGTGCCTGTGTAAGGCGAGGGATTGAAAACACTAGCAGCTGAATCTCTTCATAGATCTGCCTGCCGGATTTGCTTCAAGGAGAAGCAGAGGGACGGACTCCACACGGCTCCTCCAACCAAGTCCGTCAGCGCAAACCGGCTGTTTCCCGTGCCGCCCTGGGTGGATAACACGAGCTCCTCGCCCTGCACGTCTCCAAGCCGTTTTGAACAAGGCCTGCTAATTGAATTCAGTTGTTTGCCATTTAAAATGATTCTGCTTTCCACAGAGCAAGAATATATTAAACTCATTTCATCTGTCAGCCAAGAAGAATTGGAGCCTGCATTTTTATTGCCAACTGACTTATGTTCACCTTTATCTCAGATTTTTTTTTTTTGGAAATGTTTACAATGTAATTAAAGACAATCTAGTCAAATTATCTCTTTGAATTGGTCCCTTTGGGGGAAGATAAAGGAGGAGGAGAGGCACCTATGACTGCTTCCTTTTTTGCTGAGCATGGCTGCCTTCTCACACAAAAATTCATCATGCATCTGTTCATTGAGATCATTTTGTAATGTCACTGGTGATTTAACAATTACACAATATTGTAATTAAATGTTCAAGTGCTCCCTTCCCTTTTCCCATTAGGAATGATCATGGAACTTGATTAATTTCTGCCATTTGGAAAGGACCTGGCTTCAGTAATATTGTTTCCTGTGATGCACACCTCAGGGAAAACGATGATCTGAATGCTGAAGTCGGAACCAATGAACTCAGCCGCTTCCCCCATGAGCCGCATTTGTCAGGCAGGGCTCAAGCCGGCTTCTCAGGTCTCTGGGGCTCAGTGCCTCTGGGCATCGCATGCCTACTGCCAGCTGCAGAAAGCATTCTCTGGGTGTAGTGGCACGACAGGTAGGGTTATAAATCCCCAGAGGCAGGCCGGGTACTGCACCTACTCAGCATCAGGAGCCTCCACTGCTCCGGAAACCTCGCTGATTGGCACAAGTTTGATGCCCTGCCGGTCAAAAAGAGGAAGAGTGCTAAAAAGTGGTGGAGTGGCAAAGTGAAACCTCTGGATTCCTAAACATCAGAGGGGAGCCTCTGGGCTGGAGAAATTTAAGAGCAAATCCTTAGATGCTGCTGTCAAATCAGAAATCAGCCCGCGAGGGCCCCTAGTGGAGGCCCCGAGTTTTAAAGGCAGCTGCAAGGAGCCCCCAGATGGTCACGTGCACAGCTGGAATGCCCCGAGGTTCTGACCCGGGTGAGCAATTCTGTTCCGTCGGACTTTCCCCGACTTTGGTGTTAAATAAACAAACAATGACAGCAACCCAAACCTACAGTGTAATTGGGATCCAGCAAATGAGTTGTCAAAAGAAAACTGCCTGATCTTCCCAGGAGGCGTGGTGCCAGTCTGCTTGCTTTGGAAGATTTAAACAGCTCTTCCCCGCTGAGCGATAAATGTAAACCCCAAGTTTGCTGCACAGATCTGGCTTTTACTAAGGAGACTGGTTTGGTCTTTGTTCTTTTTGCTTATTCTCTCACTTTCCTCTTCAATGTAAAATCGGAGGTCTTTGATATTTAATACAGAGGCGGACATCTTCTGTCAACCTTAGCTGTGCTAGAATCCTGGAAATGAGGCCTTACGGATCCCGCAGTCCCCACCGTGCTCTTGCACCACCCCCCAGGTTTATTTAAAAGAATCAGCTCAGCATAATCTGCTCCTCCCTGTTCTCATTTCGCTCCTCACAGCAGCGTTTATCAATGTGTGAATACATCTTGAAGATGAGCCCAAATCCTTCTAGAGATTCCCCCAAAGTTCAGGAAATAGGGTTCTTTCCACTTAGTCTGACAATAATGAACTAAGTCTTTCCCATTAGTGGTGTCTCCTCAGTAGCCAAGCAAAGCATGGCAGCACGCCCTCCGTACCCGTGAAGGCATGTCACCTTTGCTGCCACGGCCCTTCTACTGTAACAGTCACAGGCGTGCTGCAGTGCCTCACTTGGGCCCGGGAGGGTTCACGGTGCCTCCAGACCTGGCCAGCCTGGGTCTGCATGGGCCCGGCCTCCACCCCACCGTGCCAGGGCCGTGGTGTAGAGACTCTCCAGTGTCCACAGACCCCAGCCCATTTCCACGGTGGCCTCGTGGTGGGATGTCTGCACAGGACCGCCTGATCACCCTTCCATCAGGAGGCTGCCTGCCCTGGGGGCTCGGGATGGGGATGCCCTCGGCCTCACCCTGGGTTCACACTTCCAGACTGCATCATGTCCAAACAGAGTGGCCTTCTACTCTTCCAGCCTCTTTCAGGCTTGACGCTCTTCCTAAACCTGATCCATTTTACTCCAGACTCACCAGTCACGGGTCATTAGTCCTGCACAGAAGAACCCCTGGGCAGTGGCCTCGAGGCCTGAGCAGGAGGGCATCAGAGGAATGAGGCAGGTGAGTGTGGATGGAGTGAGTCAAAGGGTGTGGGAGAGAGAGGCCTCTGGGCCCGGGAAGACCGGAGATGGCCTGAGAGGAAAAGGCCGGTTCAGGAGGGACCTGTCACAACCCTGGCTCCCCGAGAGACGGGCCAGGCTGAAGCCACAAAGCCACAGGCCACCAGGCCGGTGAACACCCACTTCCTGCCAATCCCCAGCTCAGCAGGAATGAGAAGGAGGACTGCTGGACTCAGCATGGTTTTCGAAAATGAGGGATGCTTGACCAGATTCTCCATCGTGGTGCTCTGGGGGAAATCCCATTACAACTTCTGAAGCCCTGCTGGATTTATGAGTGGAGAGGGTTGTATATCCGGGAATTGAGCTGTTTGTTACACCAGCCCTGCCTCAATCCCCCAGCTATTACCCAGTGACAGCAGGTTTACTCTTAAAAACCCTGACCTGGTCTGAAATGCACCTGCCCCAGACAGAGGAGATAAACCAGGATTTAAAGGCAGTGCATTTTCTACCAGGCCACTTTATCTGGATTGACTGCTCTGGGTTTTCAGCTAAATGTGAATGTGAAGGATAATTACCATCATGTGTTACCTGAGATTACAGGGTTGTGTTCCAACTAATGACACCAGGAGAACCAAGCAGTTGTTAATATTTAATCAGTCTCTTGGCTTAACAATTGGATAAATGAGGTGTGTAATTACACAATTACAAAAGACATTTCGTTTTGGATAGGAATGGTGCTGTTATTAATACTGAGGGGGAAAGCTGGTGGAAACACCGCCCTGGTTTACTTAGCAGCTATTACCCAAGAAGACCCTTCTGGGGGGGTTCTGACCTACGAAGTTTTAAGCACAGATCTCCAATGGCTTCCAGATAATGGACTTTCTTCCTCTGGGCCCCTCACTGTCAGATATCAGAGCAGCTGTTTTGTGGATGTCACAGATCTTACTGGAGTCTTCTGATGGGATAAGCTCCAGCATTTTCTGAATTGCATTCTGAAGGTGAGTTGTATTTGTTTGCTTGTTTATTGTTTCTCATTTTGGTTGCCACTGGAGAGAAATGAAGCCAAAGCTCAGGAATGTCAGTGCCACCTCCTTCCTTTTCCTGGTGTCCCATGCCGCCACCCAGCCTTACCATTGCTTGGCATCATAAGTGGCATTTGTCTTCCGTGGGAGCAGCCTGCATCGCCCCTTTTCCCTAGGATGCATACAGCTCTTCGGCAGGAAATGCACTTTTCTAATTGAGGGGCCCAGGCAACCAATTAGCTAAGTGCTCCTCCATGGCCCACGCCTGGAAAGCACAGTCAAGAGCCCATTAAAAGCACTTGACACATTTTAGCACCCAAACTGGCTGTCACCAGCCAGGATGGTGGCAGCTCTGCGACATGGATCAGAGCAAAATAAGAGTGGAATTTATTATGGTCAGATCGCTGCTCCTCAAGGGTCATTTGTCAGAGCTGCCAAGAAACTCTTCTCCCTTGGCTCCTTTGGTCAATACAAAGACTCACCGGACCCAACGTGTGCCCGGTGCCTAGAAAGCTCCACATCACCCACCACCTGCCTCCTGTGGGGCTTCCTGGCTTCCCTTTCTTTCAGGGCTGGAGGGAAGGACTATGTATGCAGCTTCCCCACCCCTCACCCGTCCAGCATCCTCCCTTCAAACCCACAGCCAGACCATCCGCATGAGCAAGAGCCCTTTTCACATCTGTGCCTTCTCCAGGGCCATCACCACGGACAGCCTGGGCCAGTGGTGGCGAACCTAGGCACACGTGCCACAGCGGACTGTCTGTATCATTGAAAGCTCTGCTGGTCTAGGAGGAGAGGCATGAAGGGAGAGAAAACAGAAACCAGAAGTCCTGGTGTACTTCACAGCTCAAACATCACCGTTTCTCTGGTTTTCCTTCCTTTTCCTCAGACACAGAGGCTGTCCCCACCCCCACCCCCACCCCCCGTGCTCCTGGAATCCATTACCTTCCAAAGCCTGGATGGCCCCATGGAGGACTCATGCTCCGGGAGACACATGGGCAGATCTGGTTCTGAATTCCAGCTCTGCTAGTCCTTATCAGTGTGAACTGGGATGATTCCCCTTTCTGGGTCCCCGTTCTCCTACTGCAGGCTGGGGACAGTCAGCTCTGTCTGACATCTCCGGGAGGGACCAGAGAGAAGCCTGGCCCTGTGGCAGCCATGCTACAGAAGCGACATGTCTGCCCTTCGTTTCAGCCTCCTCGTGCTGCCTGGATTATTTACCCGTGGCTGAAGGTAGCTAGGGCTATTTCATCTTTGGGTTTCCAGCACTCAACGGTATTCAAGTCCACAGAAAGCCCTCAATGAATACTGGTAATAATTCCAGGCTATTTTGTTTTCTTACAGCAGCTCCTGTAATGTCTCCTAAAAATCACAGCCTTGAATTTTTACTCTCTCCTCTTAAAAGCGGAAAAGAAATACGACATGAACTGAGCGGCGTGCATGGAGTCCGGCCCCTCGGTCTTCCGTCTTCCGTGCCACGCAGCTGCACCTCGGCCCCCTGCAGGCCCGCGTCGTCTGCTGTCCGCCAGGTTTCTGATGTGCCCATGACGGTGACACAGTCAGTCCCATGATAAGTGCCCGGCAGCAGGCTGGTGACAGCTATCTCACCAGCGAGTCCAGCCAGCGGAGCAGACGGTGACATCATCAAATCTTGCCGTAAGCATCATCCAGCTTCACATACTTTGGCTTCACATGTGAAAAGAAGTACACTAAGCTTCTTTGTAGACCTGGGGGTCTGGCACCAGAATGTTTCTTAACACATTTGCACTTAAATTGTTGGGGACCTAGAGAAGTATTTAGAGCACTGTTAACTGTTTGGGAGAAGTAAGCAGGTGAAAGCTACTGCTGCCTAGAGGCGCCTTCACTTGCCGATTACAAGCCTGATTATGCATGTAGTCTTTTCTTAAAAACAAAAGGGAACCCCTAGTCTCTCCCTGACTCAATTAGGGGGCTGGCCAAAAAAGAAACCCCGAGACCCTAGCCAATGTCTGCGTAATGAGTCCCTGCTGTCCCCTGCTGCTCCCCCACGCCGCCCCAGTGTTCAGCCTGGTCTTTCTCACTGGCTGGTGTTGAAAGGCTGTTCTCAGCTAAGTAAATAATGTTGGTACGAAGCCAAGGACTTGGAAGTGAGTTAATCCTTTCTCCATCAAAGTCCCCAACAACAATCTGGGTTTGTTTAACCATTTGGTATTGGTATTTCAGTGCTTTTTCATAAATACTAAGGGAATCACCCGTGTTGGCCAGGGTCCAGAGTGGCTGTCACAGCGAGGCATACAGTCGCTCTGGCTTTCCACAGATGGCGCATCGCGTCCACCGTATCAGAAGGAAGTGGTCCCTGCCCTACAGAGCTGTGGAGGTGATTACACTGAACTTGGATGGCACCTGATGTGTGTGGGTGACCAGGCTGAGTGCTTTTCGGGCAGCACTCCCTTAGCACAGGGAGTCCCTCGAGATGGGTGCTTTATCATGCCCACTCTCTGGAGAGAAACTGAGGCCCTGGGAGGTTTGGTAACTTGCTGCTGAGTCCTTGGTCCTGGATTCAAACCCATTGCCTAGTGGACAGATGTGCTCCAGCCTCTGCAGCAGGGATGGCTGCACAGGCTGCTGAAGTCTTGCTCTCCAATAGCCAGGGTCTTGGTGGGAGATTGTGGGGATGAAGACCTGGCTGGGCCCCAGAGGTGTCCGTCTCTGCCCTTGCCCCTTGAGGTTCTCCCTCCTTACCCACTCTGTCCTGCTATCCCTGGCCCAAGGAAACCCTACGCCTCAGGCACAGGACTCGGGACAGGCCTTCCCCTGGTGGTCTGAGGCTGTCTCCCATCCAGAGAGGGAAGGGAAGGGGTGTGCAAATCCTTGCCAACCTCCTGTTCCGACTTGCCCTGACAGACATAAGGTGATGTACCTCAGAACGGGAACAGGTCACCTTTTGGATCTGAGACCTTTGTAATATTCTCTCCTTGTGGGTTCTGGAAAGTAGAACTTCGGGGCTTTTCTATACAGTGCTGAGCTTTCCTGGGTAATTTTCCACAGCAATTCACATGTTTGTGATGACACAGAAATTTCTATTTCCCCACATGTTTATTTAAACATTAAATAGCACATTGCTAGGGCCATTGTTAGTTGCCATTTGGATGCCCACCTACAAGACCTAGAGCTCTTTGGGGACACAGCCTTTGCTTCTCTGTGGCCTAATGTTGAGGTGGCCCATGCAAATGGCAAGAATTTATGTGAAGTCCTACATTAATTCCAAAAATAGGGAGAGGAGAGAAAAGAGGGCATGGCAGAGTGGATTTTTGTTTTTCAGTATTGGAGATTGAAGCCAGGTCCTTTGCACTGAGCTATATCTCTTTCCCTTTTTAATTTTGAGACAGGGTCTCACTTAGTCACTAAATTTTCCAGGGTGGGTTCAAATTTGCCTTCCTCCTGCCTCAGCCTCCCAGAGTGCTGGGTTACAGGTGTGAAGCACCACATCCAGCTAATGGCAGGGATTTTGAAGAGGAGCTCTCTCTGCCAGAGTCAGCCCCAGACCGAAGCCACCAACCCAGAAGCCACAGGTTAAAAGAGAAGTGTGTCTTTGCTGCCCCTGTTTCAGTGTCCCCTTTGCCTGCCCAAGTCTTCCTTCCCATTCCCACAAGACATTGCTCTTCCTTTTGAGCTGTGACCCCTGGTCCTCATCCTAACCCCCTGCCCCGGAGAGCATCTCTCTCCTCCTGCCCTGGCCATTGTGGGTACACTTGTTCAGCTCATCTCTTCCTGGTGGCCTGTTTAGGCACCTTTTAATTGACTGGCATCATTCACCATAGCTAGACATAAAGATCTTTGTCACGAGCTCCCTAAGAAGGACAGTGTCGGCACAGGGGCCTAGTGATGGTGCCCACCTCACGCCAAGGGTGAGGGCTTCACTGGGGTTGTTCTTGAAGCTGACTCTGCATGCGGAGATGAGCTGGATGCTGGCTGCCCCATGCCTGCCTGGCCTTACATCCCACCACCACTCAGAGGGGAGATGGCTTCTCCAGGGGCCCAGCAGAGTCCTGGGAAGACCTGGGGGTGCTGGTCATAGTCTGTGTCATGGTCCAAGTCTGGGTCACATGCATATCCTGGGTCTGGGCTGGGGTGAGGTAAAGAAAGACAGCCCCACCCAGTCCAGCAGGGACACGTGCCCTGAGACCTGATGGCTCCCTACATGAAAATACGCTGCCAGACAGAGGCAGTCAGTTGTAAGGCACCATGGTGGAAGACAGCTGCTTACCTCATTGTAGCTAACCAAAAGTGAGCAAGGAGGAGGGGGGAGGGACCAAGGATAGGCTATACCCTTCAAAGGTACTCTCCCAGTACCCTAGTTCCTCCAGCCGGGCCCCCACTTCCAACAGCAGGTCAGCTGTGAACTCATAAGTAGATTATCCATTGATGAGGTTAGCAGCCAAATATCTAACCACCTTCCAAAAGCCCTGCTTCTGAACACGTGAACCTTTTGGGGGACAGATTGGATTCAAACCACAACATGAGGCCACTCAGATATAGCCAGGGTTGACTGCCACTGCCTTGAGCAGAGCTGACCGGCCTGTAGAGCTGAGAGCTCAAGTTCAAGGGGACTTGGTCTTCCTTGCCTGTCCCTCAAGTCTCACCCTTCATGGTGTGCAGCCCTTAAACTGCAGTTCTCAAACCTCCCCACATGCCCAGCAGGGAGCTCACAGCCTGGAAGCTTCAGGACAGTAAAACGGGGCGTGGGGACACTTGAAGGTTGTGGCACAGGAGAGCACAGGAAAGAGAATTAGCTCCACCTGGGAACTGTGGGCAGGGCTTCCCAAAAGGGGTGACGTGGAATGAGTCACATGGAATGGGAGCCTAGAAATACAGTGATGGTGGAGCCCACGTCCAGGAGACACAGAGTGTGCTGGGTCAAGGGGAGCCTGAGGGCTTTGTCTGAAAAGTGAAACGTCAGAATGTTGGGTGGTTGTGTTTTATAGGCCCCTAACGGTGTTGAAGATGGAAAACCAAGGCAGGGAAAGCTTTAGGAGGCAGCTACATTAGCCTAAGTCAGAAATGACTGTGGCCTGAACAGAGAGAGTGGCCATGGGATGGAACGAGATGGAACTCTCTCCCTCTCCCTCTCCCTCCCCCTCCC
>NW_022900931.1:32034763-32068463 GCF_012274545.1 Fukomys damarensis | reverse complement strand
GGATTGAGGAGGATGCAGTGACAGATCAAATTTGGGGGAATGAAGGAAAGAAAAGAATGGAGCTAACCTCCCATGCTGTGGGGAGTTAAGTGACTGGCAATATTATTAGAAAATATTAGATTATCTAAATTACTCTTGATTCTGTTATCCAACTCCATTTCGGGAGCCACCACCCCATTATCAAGCCCCTATTGCTGAAATAATGTTTTACAGATGAATTTACCCAAGATATCAATAATAATAATAATAATAATGAATTCCTAGGTAATTCTTCCAAAATGTAGAAAATTATCTTCAGTTACTTTATAAAAAAGATCTCATCACAAATAGTCATATAATTTATTTTAGTGTCACTTTTCTCCCCACGCTGGCACATAAATGCCAAGAAAGTCACCCTTTTATTCTGCTTTACTATGAGTTTCTGGATCCCAGAAAGCTTGGGGGATAAGTGTGCTCACTCTCTGTCTAGTGACCAGAATGAACGATGCACTTTGGCTTTGGTGCCCCCCCACATTTTGCACTTGAACTCAAGGATTTACACATGCTAGGCAAGCGCAACTTCTGAGCTACATGCCCAGCCCTGTGTTTTGGATCGTCAATGTCACCCAAAGGCCGTGTGTTGAAAGCTTGGTCCCAGCGGGGGTGTAGCTCAGTGGTATAGCTGTTGCTATGTGGAAAAGCCCTGTGTTCCATCCCAGCTCTGAGAAAAAGAAAGGCCTGTTTCCTTTCTTTGGCCCTCAATGCCAATGGGAAGTGGGTAAACCTTTCAGACACGAGGCCCAGTGGAAGGTCTTAGGTACCTGGTACTATTCCCGAAAGAGAAACAGGAAGCCCGAAGCCCAGCAGTTTCTGTTTCCTCCTGGTCGCGAAGTAAATGGCTTTTGTTCTTCTGTGTGTCCTCCACTGTGATGTGCTGCCTGGCCACAGGCCCCAAAGCAATTGGGTCTGCCCAAGTGTGGACTGAAATCTCCACAGTGGGAGCCAAATAAAGCTCTCCTCTTTAAAAGTGATTTTCATCTCAGATATTCTGTTACAGTAACAAAAAACAAACATGTGGAAGAACCTTATCTTCCCTAACCCCTGACTCTCCTGTCTCAACAGGTGTGGCTGGTTAAGTCTGGTCACTCATTGTGAGCATTGCTGTCCTGGTTTTCTAGGTGAAAACAGGGAACATGCCTCGGCAGAAAGGGCCAAGGGCCTGTAAAACCTGGGCAGAGCTTCCAGCTGGAGCCAATGACTTTTGGGCTTTTTGCTTTAAAACTGTCGTCAAGAAGAAGCAGAGACAATATAAGGATTCCTTTTGAAAATACCCACAATTTGGTTAATGATAAACACAGCTACAGCAAAAAATTGTGAAGGATGCTTTCTCAATCACGTATGTTATAGGATCTTCTCTGTTGGAGTTGATTCCTCAAAAACACCCCAAAATATATGTCTATAGGCATGTCTCTAAAAAAAAAAGTGGTCAGCCTGAAGATGCACCATAGGCAAATGCGTCCTTCCCTAGGCAGAGGTGAGGGTGTAACCAAGGAAGGGGCGTGCGAAGGTGAACAGAGCTGGCAGGAACAAGCACTAAATCTCTTTTCATTAAAAAGGGCCACGTGAGAGAGGTTCAGAGCCAAACTCTCCTGTCATGACTCAGCACTTGCCTTTCTTGTGCCAGTTTCCAATTTGTTTTTTACAGGTGAGTGGATGGGGCCTCACGACACCAGTCTGACCTCAGAAGGAAGGTGACCATGCAGGACAAATCACCGTCACTGGGCTTAGGGACTCCACAGCAAGGCGCAGCCCGGCCCCAGAGACACATGTCCCTTTGGTCTGTCTCGTAAGTATCTGTGTAAGGAACCTGAGGGAAGAAATGGGATTTAAAAATAAAACCGTGGACTTCAGACACTTCATAGGTTTCTCTTTCAGGGCTCTCTGAGGTTGGAAAGTATGAACTACATGCACCCATTTAACTTTTTATGTTAAATTCAAAGAGTAAAATTAGAAGCCTTGTTAACGATCCAACCACGCAACAACGGGCCAACAAATGTCAGAACCTTATGGTTAAGAGATTACAGGGTTGGAGCCAGCAATTTACTGTATGTGTCCCTGGCAGAGACAAGGTGTAACGAGCCTATCATCAGACACAGAAAATACACATCCTGAAAGACAGGGAACCTGCAAATCGAACTGCTTGCAATGCTTTCAAAGCTGCACACTTCCCCACTAAACTGCTATTTCCGAGAATTGGGATTTTTTTTCTTGTAAGAATAAAAAGTTAACCTCATCCGAGTGTACAAAGCCAGAAACCTATCATCTTCATTCTCAGCGAAAAAGGACATTCTTTCCCACCTTGCTTCTAGCAACACAGCTGAGACTTCGCTTCCATGACCAGCAGATTGACCAGATAGCCCACACGATGGCCCCTTCACCTCTCCTGGGGGTTTCTGGTGTTCCAGAAGCACAGCTCCCCTGGTGCCTTGGTCTCCCTTGAGGGAGGGGGACAAGGGAGCGGAAAGAAAGAAGAGCTGACAGACCCCAGCAGGTGTTGTTTTGTTCCCTCACAAAGGCACCGTCCCAAGCCCGTGAGTGGAAGCAAGGCCCAGGCCTTCAGAACTTTTCATACCCTCAAGGAGGCAGACTAGCAAGAAGGGGGGATGATGCCAGTGAGTGTTGAAGGGCAGCGGACTTCCATCAAGGAAAGAGAATTTCAGGATCCTTGTGAGGGACCAATGTGGAAGAATTGAGGCCGAGCCGGCCTTCCTGTCATATTCCCTGAGACAGCAGGAGGCTGAGAGATTGTGCTCGCTGAATTTCTAAGCTCCCTTCCTTCCACATTGCTTGCAGAGATTTAATTCTTTCTCTCGGGCAGGCAGGGTGCCACTGTTTTTCTGGTTTCCAGGGTGTGTCCTGCAGGTTACCGGGGCCGGGTGGAACGTTCAGGCGGAATATCCTTGTGGCTGCTGCCTTCCCTCAAACGGAATTGGCAGATCACAAGAAACCTGAATGTGAGGCAAAATTTGGGGGGTCCGCAGCTCCCACCCAGGCACCCCTGCAGGGTTCGGCTCACATGCTGAAGTGTGTCCTGAGGCTACTGTCCACACAATCTGACAAGCTTCTGATGACGCCTGCGCCTGCCAGCTTCTGAGCGAGGCACTGCCCTCCAGGAGCTGGTGATCTCATGGGGGGCCTCAGGGACACTGAGGGGTCTATCAGTAGCCTGCTCTGACGAAGGCAAAGGTGCTTCTCCCTGCCCATTTTGCTTTGCTTTGCCAAACTGTCGACTGCCTGCCGGTCTCTTTGGCTTCTAAAGATCCCTGTGACAGGAGATGAGTGCTTGTCACATCCTTCTCCCCTCCGAGGAGCTGCTGCTGCTAGTGGGGTGTGTGTGTGTGTGTGTGTGTGTGTGTGTGTGTGTGTGTACACGTGTACCTGGCGGCCACATTCGGAAGGGATTCCTGCCCAGGAATTGCTGGCGAAAGGGAATTAACAAAGAGAAAGAGGACGGGTAAGGAGACCGGGGTCCACTCTAAACGCTCCAGCGGGCCTCACCGGAGGGTGGTGGTTTGAGCAGGAACTGAGAGGTGAGAAAGGAGCCATTCAGACCTCGGGGTCTGGGGCTGGAGGGTAGGGTGCGGCCAGTGAGCACCGACATCTGCAAGCAGCCAGGCCAGGTCAGGGTCTTCGGGGAGGAGGAGGAGGAGGGCAGGAAGGACTGGAGCCGGGCCACCAAGCACAGAGGCAGACAGCGGAGGCCCCGCACCCCTCAGGCTGGAAGCCACACCAGCCGTGGAGAAAAGAGCGGATTTTCAGCGGAAACTTCCAGGATGTGCTGACAGCCCAGATGTGAGGTGTGGAAGAGGGAGAGCGAGGCTGGTCTCGAGGATGTTGGCATCGCGGGCAGGGTGGGCAGGGGAGCAGGCCCGGCGGGTGCCTCCTGCTCCGGTGGTCCAGGCCCCCGGCCTACACGCAGCCCACCCAAGCGCTGGGTGGCCCAGGCTCCAGCCTTTCCAGGCTCCCTCTGCCGCCTGCCTGGATGGCGGTCCAGGGCCTTCAGTACCTGGAGGGCATTTACAGTATTGCACAAAAGGAGTCTCTCTTCTGTCCTGGGAAGATAAGCAGCAAATCACCGGGCTTCCCCCCACAGCCCCGGGCAGGGCTCACTGGCTCCCTCTCCCCCTCTAAGCCTATGAAAAAGCTTGAGCAGGGCTTCTGGGCCAGGCCGAGCCGGGTCCCAGATTCCCGTGTTATTTCAGGGAAAGCTCTGTGGTCACCTCAGTCCATACTGCAAATTACGGGCTGTGGAAATCCACGCGTCTAGCATTTCCCTGTTTCTTTTTGGATGGATGACCAAAAAGTTTATATAAAGGCCCTGAACCTCACCCCGGGGGAGGCAGAGTAGTGGTTAAGGCCTTGAAATCTTAGCTCTGCAATTGTGTGCCTTTCCGACCCTGGGCATGATTTAACTTCTCTGGGCCTTGCTGTCCTCATCGGCATAATGGGCAGAATGACATGCCCTGGGTCACAGAGCTAAGTGAATTAGTAAATGTCAAGTTGTGACACACGAGTCCTGGCGACTGTTCTTACTCCCTGTGGCAGAGTGATGAATAGGCACAGCCCTCCTGCCGAAACCAGGCTGGAGCCATAGTCAGAAAATAGAAAGCTTTACATTATTTAAGCCCAGCCTCTGCAGCTGCAGTCCCATGTCATGTTAATCTGCAGCATTAAGGGGTCAAGGGGAGACCTACTTCCAGCTAAGGGAAGGCGTCCTCTCCTATATTTTAGTTGAAGCACAACTTTTTCCAGAAGTGTTCTTGAGAGTTAAGAATTATGAATTAAGATAATCTCATCCAATAAATTAAATGCAATTCTTGAAATCCAAAGGGACAGAAGCCAGATGGGAGGGCTGCTGGGTGAGCGAGGAACTGCACTCTTTGTTATTCCCTGTCTTCCACAGACTTTCTTACATGTCCGCACACCTGTCCCTGCAGGGGACAGTCAGCTGCCTCTTCTAGCCTGCACCTGCTTGAATCCTGCAGCCAGGAGGCACACTTTCCAAGAAGCCAGAATTGTCCTGCAAGCCTCCACTCCAGCTTTCTTCACCTGTCATTTTTACTCCCCACCTGTGCACTGCTAGAACACCTGGATCTTCCTGCCTCAGCCTCCATCAGAGCAAGGGCATCTGGGAAAGTCGGACCTGCACATGCTAGCTCACACATTTTTGTAATAAATGGTCAGGCAAATACATAATGATTAAAAATTTTAAAACTAGTGCCTAACATCACACTAGGGCCATCCATGCTGGAAGCCTTGACTGCCAGACCCAGAGGGGCCTGAGAACCATCAAATTGCTACTCTCTTTGGGAAATGAGCAGACCGAGGCTCAAGGAAGCTGAAGAGAACTAGAGGCACTATGAGCCCTTGTCCCGTCTAAATGGGATGCCCATGCCCTTCTCTTCCCAGCAAACCCACCTTCCTGCTTTCTCCCACTGAGCAAGGGCTAGCTCTGCCTCTGCCTGGCCTCCTGGGAGCGCTGCACATCCTCCAGCTGGGGCGTCTCCTCCCTGCAGTCCTCCCACAGCCAGCAGAACTCCGACTTGTTGATGGCTGTCTGTGAGTCACTCTGGAGTCACAGGGGGAATGAAACCCAGTCCTGGCCATCCTCCTTAGCACCAAACTTCCAGAGCTGGTCGAGTCTGTCTTGCTGGAACTTTCTGGAATTTAATTCCGGAGATGGAAGATCTTGATGTCTGATCCAGCCCATTAAGGGATGGCACTTTCCCAGGTTTAGGGTTGCATTAGGTGGTCTAGGGCTGGGGTCGATCAGTCGCTCCTAGAAGTTGGGGTCCATGGAATTCTAGTGTCCCTTGGAACATCCGTGAAAGGGAAACTCTGTGTGATATCAGAGAAATTTGGGAAGCACTGCTGACTATAATTTCCTTTAGGGAGGTAGAACCGTAATTTCTCATAACAGACTCTAAGAAATCCCTCAGGAGAGAGGCTTGCTTAACACGGCATTTCCCTAACATATTTCATCACACAGCTCCTTTCTTCCAGAACACTGGATTTATGTTCAGCTCCTTCCAGTCCAGTGCCCCCAATATTTTGTTTCCTCTGGTCTGGTAGTGAGCTTTCACTCAACATTCTGGACAAATAGACTGATTTTTCCCGTGAAGGTAACAATTTCATGATTACAATTTTGGAAGCTTTCTTTCTCCCTTCCTCCCATTAGAAAATTAGACACAGCGGGGAAAATACATTTCTGGCCTCAAATGGAAGAGCTGGAGCTGATGCGTTCCAGAAGAAGTTTCTCTATGAAAGGAGAGAGAGAGAGAGAGAGAGAGAGAGAGAGAGAGAGAGAGACTATGTAAATATAATTATTTCTAAGCAGAGTACCGCCAACATTTTCTATTAGGTAGCAGGAGTTCAATGTGAGGCCAGCTGTCCAAATATAGCTTTTTAGTCCCCTGAGTCAGCAAAGTATATAGAACATTTTCTTTCTCTTTGGGGACAGAAATGTCTTGCCACACACACGAGTGAGTGTCTCCAAATGTATTGGATATTTTATTTAGAGCTGTGGTTGTCAAATGTTTTTTTCCCAGAGCAAGTAAAAGCCTTTTTGTCAAGGGCAATCTCATTCAAAACACCTTCCCTGGACCCTGCAGGCCTGCCCCCAGGGCACCTTCAGGAGACCCCAGGAATCTAGCCTGGAAACCTAGAGCCTCACTGCTAAAGGTGGGGCCACAAACCAGCCAGTTCTCCCTTCCCTCAGAGCTTGTTGGAAATGCAGAATCTGGGCCCCACCCAGACCTGCTGAGTCTCAGTCTGGATTTCTGCACCATCTCCAGGGAATTTGTGTGCACATTAAAATTTAAGAGTCAGATCAAGAAGGTTTACTCCTGAATATTTCTTCCTCCCATGGTTCATGCTAAATACCTAGATATAGCTTCTTGAAAATTAGTCTGGAAATTTGAGCCTCCCAAACCAGCTACAGCTCTAAATCGGATAATCTAAGACAGTGCAGTCCTGAGCTTGGGGCTTCGTGTCCTAAAATCCAATCCTTTCCTCTCCCCTTGCAGACACAGCAGAAGGAGGAGTAAGCACTGCTTGGAAAGAGGCTGGAGAGCCAAGTGGTTAATGCAGAGACTGGAGCAGAATCCTTGGGTTTGAACCCCAACATTCCTGGTTTCCCTCTGGGTGACCTTGGTGGTGAACTGTCCCTGCCCTTGTTTGTCCCATGGGTCTGTGGAGGTGATGATGATGATGGTGACAGAGGGCCACTAAAGGAACAGGCAGACAGAAACCACTAAGCCTGACCCAGGTCCTGGGTAAGGGCTTATATTCCCGAGTGTGCAGGTGCCAGCCCCACCGGAAGGCCTCCATCTGTGGGATGGACAGAGGAAAATCTATCAAGCTGACAAAATAGAGTTTAGGAGTCACCGTGGATGTCTTCCAAATAGTCCTACCACTTATAGAAAGAACACAGATAATTTAAACTTTCTGATTTGCATGTAGACTTTCTACACTTAAAATCAGAAACATCTGTTTCTGTTTGGGCTTCTCCACTTGGTGCCATGATCTTGGGCAAGTCCCTTACAGCACTCCTTTCATCTTCTCCTTGCAGGGTCAGGGTAGTAATCTCACACTGGCCAGCCCCTCTAGTCCGCAGGGATCCTGCAAGGCTGGGTGAGGGTGGACATGGGAGAGTCACTCTGAACCCGAAACACTGGCAGCTGCATGGAGGGCAGCCCATCCCCTACCCTTCAGACCTTCATCATCTGCAGAACTAGAGAATGAGAACATCAGGGTCCTCCTGCCCTCCCAGGTTGTGCTGCTGCAAAAAGCAAAGAGCTCACAGTCAGAGAGTGCTGTGCAGAGTAGTGCGGACAGGGAGGCTTCACGTTTCACCATGAACACTGGTCTTCATTCTGTAGCAGCCAGGTGAGGTCACCTTCATCCCAGCCATTCTCCCTCCACTGAGATGAAGCTGAGGAGGCCACAAGCCCAGCCCTGAGCAGTGAGTCACACAGGCCTGGATGCACCCACAAGGCCACCTGGGGCTGACCCCAGGGATCCAACGCACCTGCTCCAATGCCAGCCTCTGGGCAGGAGGTGCTGGCAGCCTGGAAACTGTTCTCCATACTTCTGAACCTCACAGCCTCTCTGGGGCCTTGGCACCAAGAGCTGCTTGATCTCAGTCCAGCGATTGCTCTTATAAACAACAGAGGGAAAATTAGAAGAGTTGTGAAAAACAGATAGAGGGAATTAGGTCACTAGAAATTCTAAAACGACAGTCTTAGGTCTTGTTTAGCATAATGGATTCAGTGACCCCTGGCCACAGCTTGGGCTTGAGTGAGGAGGCAGAAAATACTTGTCGAGGCAGAATGGGGCAGGCAGAAGGAGGTCAAGTGATGTGCAACTGAGGAGGCTCTGCTGTCCGCTTTTGTTCCCCTGCAGGGACATGGGCGCAAGCCTTGCTGGAATGGGGAGCACACTGATATTCTTTGGATCTGCAAGGTTCTGATCCTGATGCAGTAGCTGAAGCAGGCTGGGCCCCTTCGTGCAATTCAGTGCCGAGTTCTCCGACTTGCAGAACACTAAGCCCAAGATGTGTGAGAGGGGATGCACCCCTCACTCATGCCCTGAGCAGCACCGGACCTCTGCTTCTGCAGTCTCCATGCCAATGGGCTGTTTACAGAGGGTGGAGAAGTCCTATATATTTGCTTCACAAAAACAAGGTGACTACAGAGGCAGTCTGCCACTCTAGGGCAGCTTTAAGCCACTTGCTTGAGCATTTAAGTCTCGGTGCCTCTTTCTGTAGCCAGTCATGAGCCATGGGGTGGGTGAGTGGGGCAACACATTCACACACTGGACCAATGGAACCTATTTCAGTTGAGTTAATAATATTAGGGACAGGAGTAAGGACACAAGGCTTGCTCTGCAGCAGATTAGATTGTTTCTCCTGCTCTAGCTGTGTCCAGATAAGCCCAGGCAGGCAGGAATTGAAAGGCTGAAGCTGAGGCTGCCTGGAGCCTGGGAGGTGAGGCAGTTACAGGAGGTGATGGGATTTAACCTGAAGGGGAACAAAGAGAAAGAGCACAGAGCTTGAGATGAGCTTTGAGGTAAGTTGTTTAACCCTTCAATTTCCTCATCTCTAAAATAGGTAAAATAGTATTTATCTACTAATGTAATGAAGGTAGAAGAAAAGGGGGATAGAACATATCATTAAATCCACAGATTCAGGTGCCACATTTTGGACAGTAAGTGGACCCATTATTTCATAAGATGATAATGAAATTAAAAAGCGTCTGTCACCTAGTGATATAGCTGTCATAACAGTGCAACACATTCCTCTTGTGTTTGTGATGATGTTCATGTCAAGCATCTAGCCTCACTGTTAGTGACATAAAAGTATATATAGCATGTACTCAAACAGTTGTGTGCAGTGCATAATATTTGATAAATATGAATGACTATTATTGGTCTACACACTTACTGTGCTATGCATTTTATCACTGTTTAAGACCTCACTCCTTCTATTTAAAGCTTACAGTACACTGTGGTGCAGCAGTAACCTCACACATATTGTGTTTACTTCAGTTCTTGGTTGCACAGAAAGGCCTCTTGGAGTGATGCACCTTGTTACAGTGTAGATCTAGAATGACCGCCAACAGTCTCGTGTCAGAGGTGTGCTGGAGGGAGAGCATTGCAGAGTACCATGTCCCAAACCCTTGGTTCCAGGAAGTCCAAATACATCTGAACCACCCATTCTGAGAAGTATGGCTATACTCTCTGCCTCCCAAATTCCTCAAGGCAGCAACTCCTCCCTGGACCAACCCCTGACAACCACCTCTCCTTTAAAACCTTTGTTCTCCCTTCACTGTGTAGACTCTTTTATGGACTTATCCCGTTTTCACTGGAGCAAAATATACAGCCTCGTTACTCACACAAACCCTTCCCCAGTGGCCTCTCTGCTCCCTGCACCTTCACTACATCTGGTGCCAAAGCCCAGGATAAGTGACCCTCCCTGGAGGGCTGTCAAGACCTATCAAAAGCCTTTTGTTTTAACAAGGTCACCCTGTGATATTGGCTTCTCAGACTGTGCTCAAGACAGTTCCTGCCAGCTGCTTCAGATGGGGTAAGACTTTTCATTCCATCCCCTCACCTGCAGAGATGAAGAGAGGCTCATTCTACTTTCTGTGTTTCTCAAATCCGGTGCTGGTCATGGAAATTCTCTGGGAAGACAGTTTTCCCTTGATGTCTGGTCAACCAGGGTGATGCCTGCCTTGGTCACCCATCCATCCATGTTATGTTATGGCCCTGGGTTTCAACATCTGCTGTGGACCCTTGTTGCCACTCTCATTACCTTCCTCTGGTCTCTATGGAAAATCTTCCCTCCCTCTATTTCCCCCTCCTCCCTCCCAGCCCATCTCCTGAGAAATCTAAAACCTCTCTATCCCTCCCCTTGATCTGAAGGCTAAACACCCAAGTTAATTAATTTATTTTTTGTCATTTTGTTGTTTGTTGTTGTTGTTTTGTAATGCCACTTGGCCACAATATAAACTTTATAATGACTCCCAATGGCCAGAAAATGGCACCTTTGATTTTTCTGTCTTGTAGGACTTAGATAATTATTACCAAAAGTTGGGCAAATGGTCTGAAGTACCCTATGTCCAAGCATTCTTTACCCTCCATAGCATCCCCACCCTGTGTTCCCCCTGTGATGCCTTTCAAATCCTTCTTCCTCCCTCCTGTCTGCACCCCATCTAACACTGACATCCCTGATGACAGACCCTACTAACTTTTTCTCTCCCCAGTGGCCTTATTCCCTCAGAAAGCCCCTGCCAACCCCACTTCCTCCAGGCACCCCCTCCCCGCTGAACCTCCTGACAACCTGACACCACCCCCTAACTCTAAGCCTCCTCCATATGTTCTGCCTGGCCCCATCCCACCACACACCTCATCCAGACTATAGTCTGGCCTTAATTCCTTGCCCTCTGCATCTCTGTACCTACTCCATAGTGGCAGAAGCAGAAGACAAGTCTGAGATCATGTTACTTTCTCTCTGTCAGAACTCTCCTAGATTAGCCAGCATCTGGGCTTCTTCTCCTCAGACCCTACCCAATATATCAAGAGTTCCAATACCTGACCCAGTCATGTATCCTCACTTGGACTGATTTAAATGTCATCCTTGCTCCACTCTTTCCCCAGATAAACAGGAGTGGGTATTTTCCCTGCCCCAGTTTATGGGGGCAACTGCAAATGCTTTCAGCCCAAATTTTTGAAGTATCCCATGGATGTCCCCTGAGAGGACCCAAACTGGAACTATTAGGCAGGATCCCAGGACATAGCCAGTCAATATTGCCTGATTTTCTACCTAATAGAGGGACTTTGCAAGGCCTGACTAAAAGCACCCCTTCAGGGCCATGCTTCAAATGCTACCAGAACAGTCACTGGGATAAGGAATGCCTAAAGCCCAGGATTTCTCCCAAGCCATGTTCTTCTTGTGGGGCTCCCCACTGGAAGTCAGATTGCCCAATTCCAGCAGCCACCTCTAAGTCATGACCCCATGGACCCCCAACTGGCTCCTTCCCAGACATTCTTGGCTTGTCTGGAGAAGACTGAAGCTTCCCAAAAGCCTCAGAGGCCCCCTAGACCATCTTGGATGCTAAACTTTGGCCCAAGTGGACAGGACCCTTCCTGGTCATCTACAGCACCCTAACAGCTATCTGTGAGACCCACCACAGTGGATACATTGCTCCCATGTAAAGCTGTGTCCTGCTGATAACTTGTGTGACTCTTCCTCATGAAAATTGCAAATCTGCTTCCCTCAGGCTGTTCTGAATTCCAGAAGACACCTGAATGCCCTGCCCCTATCTATCCTGCCACTTCACCCACTTCCCTTATTCCATTGGCTCTGATCTTTCTTGGTTTCAGGGCTCTCTTTAGGAAAAATAAAAATAAATTGTGTGTGTGTGTGTGTGTGTGTGTGTGTGTGTAGGTGTGTGTTAATGGTTGATAGGACCCTAAATACCCTGTGTTTCTACTATGCACTCTCCTGTGGATTTTATGTGTAATCCTGTTATGTCTTCAAATGAATTGTTTTTTGCATTGGGAATGGAACTTTTCTCATGCTCATGCTTGCCCTTGCCCTAACTAGGCACCCCACACACGTGATCGTTTGTCTGGCTAGCCCTCTTGTTCCTTCTGCTGTGCTCCACAGTTGCACCACCAGTGCTTCTCCCAGTGGTCCCTAATTATCTCTATAGACCCTATAGTTAACTCACTACCTGCTAAGTCCTTCCTTGGCCTCTGTATCTTCACGTCTGCAGCCACCTATGTTTCCACTCCAGTCCTTCCCCAGGTATGGGTCCTTACTAACCTTACATATCACCCCCACCTCATACCACCCTGTCCCCTTAGTCTCTCCCAACTAAGGTGTCTGTGCCACCCACATAAAGAAGCCATGAGAAACAGTGCCTACTTCCCCTACTCTCTCTTTCTTTATAACAGAGACAAGAATGCCATGCCTGGTGCATGAAGCTGACATAAAGCATTGTGTCCTAACTCCTCGGTTCTAGGAAGTCCAAATACATCTGCACTTCCTATTCCAAGAAGTGTGACCACACTCTCTTCAACAGCAACTTCTCCCCAGACCAACCCCCAGCAACCCCTTCCCTTTAAAGCATTTGTTCTCTCTTCTCTGAGTGCTCTCTTTTTGGATTCAGCTTGCTTGCACCTGAGTAAAATAAATAGACTTGTTGCTTATGCACCCCCTGCCTGGGTGGTCCCTCTACTCTCCATGCTGTCAGTACAAGAGGTAGGGCTTTGGGAGGTGATTGGGGGTGCTGTATTTATTAGTGGGTCGATCCATTGATAAGTTCATACCTGAATATAGTACTAAGAGGTGCTACTCAGTTGGAGCAGGTGGTTCACTGGGCATGTGCCTTTGGAGGGTATATCTCTTGCTTTGGCTCTTACCCTTCCTTTGATTCCTGGCTGCTGTGGGTTGAACAGCTTTTGTCCACTATGCCCATCTACCATGCCATTTGTGCCTTGGAGCCAGCCAACCGTGGACTGAACCCTCTGAAACTGTGAGCCAAAATACATTTCTCCTCCAAATTGTGGGTACTGGGTATGTGTCCCGTGATGGGAATGTGATTCATACACACCCATACTATCTAGGTTTGTGTGAGTACACTCTGGATGCTTATATGGTGAAATATCTCTCAGAGACAGGCACTATGCTGGTGATTGACTCTTTCTATGTTTGCTGCAACTATGAAGGAAGGCAACAACTGCTCTCCCTGCTTCATAAGTGAGGAAGACACTTGGGTAAATGAGCAGCCATAAGGCCAAAGTGGCTCCACTGTGAACCCTTGAACCCTTTGAATGTGGGGCTGCCTGACTGTGTGCTTTCTACTTATCTATGGGGTTTGCAGACATAAGTTCTTGGAGCAACCTCTGTAGGGCAATACCAAGGTTACTTTCTGCACTTGAGGCTTCCTCTTTGCCCCTTTCACCAGCAGATCTGAATTCCTTCCTCACCAGCCACACAACCAAGTGAAATTCCTTGGTCTCCCTATTCCTCCTTTGTCTCAGCTGGGAATGAGGATGATAATTACCCCTGGCAGAAAAGGTGGGAAGGGGGAGGTCCTGTGAGTAACCATCTCCCGCCTTAGATGAAGCTGGCTCTTCTGTAACTGTACACATGAAATTCCTGATGCTTCCTTTGTACCTACAGACCCCTGATTCCTGGGAATTCTGGGAGTTGTAGGCATCCAGTCCAGGGACACATCAGTCCTTTGCAGAGTCCCTTCTGCAGGGCCAGCAATAATGCAGAACAGAGCTCTTACCTGGACCTCTATGCTCCATGGATGTGTCAGAGGGTGGGGGAGAGGGAGGAGAGAGAGATTTGTTTACCAGTAAGTGAATGAGCTGGAAATCAAATCCAACCAGACTCCATGATATTTGTCCCATCAGCTCCTCTGGGCTGTGCAATTTGTCCCTCTATAGAGTGGTACCAGGAGTGAGTCATAAGGGGAGGGGTGTGATTTTCTATGTCCCTCCAGTCTGCTCAGCCAACTGTAGTGGAACAGGGGGCATCCTTTGCTCTCTTGCCTTGTCCCCCTCTTCCTCCTTGTTGATATTACTAAAGGGCAATTATATAATTAACACAGAGCAAAGCACTCCTACTTTAAGCATTCAGGGTGACTATTTGACCTGTGTGGCACCCTGTGTGGTCCTGGCAGTTCAAGATGGCAGATCTGGTCCTGCCCGGCCTCAGTCCTTATAGTCCTGGAGGGGACAGAAGGGGACCAGGGACAGACTGGGACTCCCCTGAGCCAGACTTGGAGAATACTCCAGAAGCATCCACATATTTGCAAGTACTCATTTTTTAAAGGTTCTGAAAGAAATCACTTTCAAATGAAGGCTAAAAGGAGAAGGCAGGAAGAAAAGAAAGAAAAGGAAGACTAGAAAAAAAAGAAAGGCAAAATGTGGATGCATGTAAACCAGAACTTTCATATTGGTCAAATTGTAAGATAGTTTCTGTCTCCTGGAATATTTAATTATAGGAAAATCCCACAGGCCACCTGTTTTAACTGCTTTTCTTCTCTGGTGGAGAAATCAGGATGCTTTTGCAACAGGGAATGATTTGATTCTCCTGGGGGAAATGAGGGATAAAATGAATGAAAAATATCTTGTCTTCAGAATATTATACATTTTTCAATACCAGACCCTAAAAGTAGTAGGTTTTCATCCTTAATTTGAATGCTAACTACTTGGAAGTCTCACACAGATTTCCCACATGTGCATTTTATTTTCTTTAAGTGGTGAAGAATGAACAAAGAAGACAGAGCGGTCCTTCATTCTGTTTGTGTCTGCACAGTATTACTGTCTGTGAGTTTTCTTTGATTAAACCATTATCTTCCACACTTCACTGTGCGTATGAGGGAGGGATGTGGGCTGGTTGTGTGTCACACATGCCCTAATAACAGCAATTTGCATCTCTCAGCTGTTGCTCATTTCACCAGCCTAAGCCCCAGAAGGAATTCCCCAAACCAGGATGGATGTCCACACTCAGCCCAAGGCTGACATTTCCAACTAGAAGGTGGCCATCCTGACAGATGCCCTGGGAACCAGGATGAGTGGCTGAGTTACTTCACATCATTATCCTACTACCGAGAAGCAGCTAATGAGTCCCCATCACAACTAAAAACTCAGACGTTGATGGCACAGGTCAAGACTTAATATGGCCGGACATTCTGCTGGACTATTTTGTGAAGTCCCCTCTTCCACTTAGTTCTCCCAAGAGCTTGAGGGTTAGAGAAGCTGGGCCTCCCGTGGTGGTGGCCTCTCAGCAGGAAGCCTGGCAAGCCAGCATCTTCCTTTGAAATGGAGATTTTTATAAACAAAATTGAAACTGAAAAACCTCTTGCTGTGGGTCCTGGGTGCTGAGAGCCTTGGGAAGGGCTGGATGAATCTGGTCAATGCTGTTGGCACAGTCTAGGCACCCAAGCTACAGGCTGCTGTAGAATGCTCACCTCAGTCTCTCTCTCCACAGTCACAGCCTCTCCCTGCGTGAGGCTGCCCCCAGCCTGTGGCAGCCCAGCTGGTAAGATGCTGGGCAGAGGGGACAAAACACTGGACTGGATTATGTCCACCTGGGATATGGAGAGGGCAAGGAAAACACAGCCTTCAGCTGTCCTGATTTATAATCATAGGACTTTAATAAAGCAGCTCTTTGTCACAAAACATAGTAATGGTTCCTTGGCCCCATTTCAATCCATCATGTCACCCTCTGCTCTTGGAGATGTTACAAAGCAGTGATGGCCACAGTCCAGAGCCTGGTTTTACAAGTTTGTTGCTTAGCAGTGCAACTGTGTGTTGGCAAGGCTCATGCCCAGATCTTTGTAGGCGTGCAGGGAGGAAGAAAGATTAAAGGGACTATAAAACCACAAACTATGTACAAAATGTATTATGAACTTGAATTTGAGAGCTTTTTTTTTTTTTTGGCCTCATACAGCTGGAGGCAGTGGCTTCCGGAAGAGTCATTTTGTTTTCAGAGCTGCTTGTAGAAATACTGCATTTTCAAACATCCCATGGGCCTGAAGACATTGGTCTGAGTCCTGGCTGGGTCCCCACAGGGGTTCTCAGAATGATTCAGCCTGAATTAAGGACTGGGCTACATGATCCAAAGCCTTCTGAGGGGGAGTCCTCCACGCATAGGGAGATGGCCTGAGCAGGGACAGGGTCATGTTGGGGACAGCCCAGAGCCTAACCGTCACAGAGTTCTAGCTGCACACATGGCCTAGTCTCCCTCCCTGTCCTCAAGTTAGAGAATTGGGCTGGGGCTGGAACTCAATGGGAGAACACTTTTCGGCAGGCATGAAGCCCTGAGCTCCAATCCCCAGAACCACAGAACAAAATAAAACAATTGAATCTGAAGTTTGGTTTGGCTTGGTTGGGTTTAGTTTCATCCCAAACAGTTAGCATTCCAACATGACTTTTAGACACAAACCTTGTAAACTGCTCTGGCCCGCCAGTTTCTTGCTTAAAAGGTGATTATGACGCGGAACACAATGCAATGGACAGACAGGGCAGGCCTCAGTTCTCTGAGGATGGTGCGAGATGCTGCAGCCTCTGGCTTTGTCCTCCTCCCCTCATTTCACAGGAAGTGAGTTTCCTGTGCATAGCTGGGCGGTCACTGCCATCCTCCCAGGCTGATGTCTTGGTCAGCACCCACTTCATCAAGGCCAGCACTGTCCCGCACATCTCCTTGCTTTGCCTAAGTAGTAACAGGACTCCAAACACCATCTGGAGTGTATTAAGAGTTGCAGGACCCAGCATTCCTGCCTCAGACATCTGGGCTCGGAGGAGGAATGTAAGAAGGGAGCCAAGTGCCTGGGATGAAGGAGCTGCTCACGAACTAGTCCTATCAGTTGTTAGTAGCAAATTGTACACTCACAGGCAACAAGGGTCCTGTAAACCTGCAGCATGTGGCCCCAGGTTCTGAACCCTACAGGCCTCATGCTCAGGTAAGGGGATTTAAGACCCAGTTCCACTCACACTTATAATCTAGGGGTGAAGTACCCTCCAGTTCCAACCCAAGTTCCCGGCTGACTTTGGCTGGGACTGCAGAGCAGGTTCTGTCCTGATCATGAGAATCACAGACACCTCCGTGCAGAGTCCATAGTTCGTGTACCCGGAAAGCCCTCTGAGCCGTGCACAGGATGCTCCAGGGCCTAGGCACCAGGCTGAGTCAGTGGCCCTGGATTTTGGTGCTGCTTCTCACATGACCCCTGGACCAGGGCCACCAGACAAAGCCATGGGCCCGGAGGCTCAGCCCACAGAAATGTGTTGTCTCACGGGCCTGCAGCCTACAGGTCCCAGAGGAAAGCATCACAGTGATGGCCCTTCTGAGGCTCTCTCCAAGCTGCTGGCGGCTCCATTGTGTGCTCTGCACACCGTGGCTTGTAAATGCCTTGCCCATCTGTGTCTTCGTGCTCACACAGTGCTCTCCTGTGTGCCTCTCTGTGTCCAAACTTCCCTCTCTTAGAAGGACACAGCAGGCACTTGGATTAGGGCCCCCATCCTAATGACCTTGTCTTAGCTGGTGACATCTGCAATGGCGATTTGTAAATAAGGTCATGTTCTGGGGCATTGGAAGTTAAGACTTCTACATATTAATGTGGATACAATTCAACCCCTAATACCACCCTTGGATTTAGGATAAGTGGATAAATACTTCTAAGCCTTATTTTCTCCATCTGTGACATTTCTGATCTTTTGATTATTTTTAGCTCTTAAGCACAGTCATTTTAAGTCTTTACAGTATGTTAGTCTATTTTATTTCCTTTGTCAATAGTCTCCAAGCATTTCTATTCATTGAATGTCATAAAACAAAAACAACAAAAAAAAAACCTTATCCAGGCTTTAAGAATTTTGTCACTTTCCTCCTTTGGCTTTAGCTATTTGTATGGGGATATCAAGTGTATTTATTGATCATTATTTCAGTCTTCCAGCCCATCAGCTGGCCATGGCCACCACTGAGACAGTACAGAATACAGTTGTCTACAGGCTGCAGCCCAGCCCTGGTCCTTTTCATATTTGTCTAGCTTTCTTTTAGACTTAACATTCTTCTTTCAAAAAAAAAAAATTAGGTCTTTCTAATTTTACTTTTTCTTTCCATTGCTGGCCACCAAACCCAGGACTCTGTGCATGTTAAAGACATACTCTACCAATGAGCATTCCCAGTATTTCCCCGATTTTAAAATAAATATGTAATCATAACTGAAAGATTAAGGAATAAAGTAAAAGTAACCTAAAATACCATTTCTTAGTGAGATATCTTGGAATTGAAGTGGGGGTTGTTTGTGTGTACCCGTCTCTTTCTCTACTTTATCTTAGATATTTTTCTGACCTTTATTACTTTCTGAAAGCACAATCTTTATTTTTGTTAAATATTCCATTCTAAGGCTGTGCCATTTCCATTACTTAACATAATAAGTCGCCCTATCTAAGGTCGCTGGATTTGGTCCTTGTGTATATCTCGGGTTGCTCCCTCGAGTGAAGCTCTTGAGTGTGGAGCTCTTGAATAAAAGTGTATGTTGTATTTTCTATGTGTTTTGTCAAACTGTCCCCCAGAAAAGTGACAATAAATGCATTCACCAGTAGCACTTGAAATTACCTTTATTTTCTGGAGAGATATTTGCTCTTTTCTTATTGATTTGTGAGAGCTCCTGTTATATTTAGAATATTAAATCTCCTACCACATGTGTTGAAAGCATAGACTTTAAATTTTCAGAGTGAGGGCCTTATAAAATGTGTGTCCCCCACAATGATGACTTCTGCAACTTGTGCTCAGTAGCACCAGATAAATATCCAAACGATGTAAAGCAACTACTCCCGCCACTACGAGGCCTATATGTTAGTCCAAGGGAAATGGAACAAATTCCACACCAGAGGCGCCAGACAAGTGCTGTGGGGTGAACGAAAGTGTAACCAGGCCCTCACCGGGGCCCTGGGGTCACCATCATGGGAAGTTAATCTTATTAAGATCTCGGCTCTGATTTTTTTTTTTTAATCCAGAGAAGATATTCTAGGCCCAGGATGAGCATAAAGATAGCACATGGTGAAACTGCCTGCTGCATTTGAGAAAGAGGGTGGTTCAGGCTAACAGGCTCCTGCAGGCTAGGGGTCCTGCTACGACCCGTGTTTGGGGAAGTTGGTGCTGGCAGCTGTGTGAAGGAGGAAGAGGAGAAGAGCAAGACTTCATTTCTTCCAAAGACACTTCGAGACACCCAAAGTTTGTGTCCTGGCTGTAGTGCACTGTGGCCCTCTGCTCCGGGCGGGAGACGGTCTGCCTCTAGGATTGCCATTTCCCAGTGCTCTCGGAAAGGTGGATGCATGGGAGGAGCCCACGGGCCAGGATTTGCAGCCCAGTCTCCAAGGCCCGTCTCAAGCACCAGTTTCTCTCTCTCTCTTTTATTTTTCTCCTTACTTAAAAGCAATTTTGCTGAGATACAAATCACATACTTACAATTCACCTGATTGAAACACACTAGTCAATGGTGTTTAGTGTATTCACGGATTTGTGCGACCGTCATCACAATCTAATTTAGAACACGTTCATTACCCTCCCCCCAAACGGCCTCACACCTCTTGGCCGTCACCACCCTGACCCTACCCTGCAGCTTGCCAGTCCGAGGCAAGCACCACCCTGCTTCCGATCTCGCTAGATTTACCGCTTTGGACATTTCCTATAGATGGACTCTCAGCAGATGTTTCAAGATTCGTCCACTCTGTAGCATGCGTCTGGACTCGATTCCCACTCAAGGCTGGAGAACAGTCCATTGCAGGGATATGCCACACTCTGGGAATGCATCAGTTGTGGAAATTGGGTTGTCTCTACTTTGGAACTATTATGAATAAAGCTGGTATGAAACTTCAAAATGCATCTTCCGTTGAGAACTTTTAGAAACATTTATCAACTGAATGTGATTCCCTGTGAGGTACCTGGCAGTGTTCGGCCCCTCCTTCTCCCATGATGCTTAGTGCCTCAGTAGCACCGGTCTCCGACCTCCGGCTGCTTCTGAGATCCTGCTGGATGGAGGCTCAACCCAGCAGAGTGGTCCTGCTCCTCTGCCCCTCCGTGTTGCTTTGCCTGGTACCTTAGGGAGCCTCTGTAGAGAAGTCATAAGAGGGCAAGGCCGTCTGTCCCTCTAAAAGGTCAGACACTTTTTGAGACAGCTGTATGAGGAAGATAGACGCAAGATGCATTTCAAGTTACCCTGTGAGTTTTTTTCAAGTTGCCTCCTCATTCAAAGTGAGATCATTGCCATCTGATGCAAAATAGCCTCAAGCAGTGTTAAGAGAAAGGCCATATGTAGCGCTATCTAAATGGCTCCGCCTACAATTATCTTGGTTACTTTTATCATTGCTGAGACAAAACACCTGACACTCAGAGTTCGAAAAGAGAAGACATTTATTGTAGCTTACCGTTTGTAGAGGCTTCAGTTCATAGGTGGCTGGCTCCACGGCAGGGAGGCATGGCAGAGGTGGGTCACAGAGGAGAAACAGTGCATGGTGGGCGGCAAGCAGCAAGGGACAACAGCAGGCCTCTTTCTGTTCCTTATATCCAGCCTACACACCCCCAGGGCAGGCAGCACTCACACCCAGGATGGGCCTTTCCATTATCCACACCCAGAGCTGGGCCAAACCAATCAACGGACTAATTTAGTAATCACCCACCCTTCATCCCAGCATCGCCCTCTCTACGCACAGCTCCTTCTGAAAACCCCTACCTATGACTGCATGAGGCTTTGGGGGACATCTAGGTACAAACCGTAACACCTACCCTGGGGCTGAAAGTGGGTGTTCTGTATTAACGATGCAGTTCAAGTCCATAACACTCCCACAGATGCTGTGTTCAGTCATAACCAAAATTCTAACAAAGACTTTCTTTTGTGTTTAGGCTTTGGTTTTGGATGTGTGATTGAAATGACTGGCTCATGAATTATGAATTTTAAACAGAGTCAAATCTGCCCCAGTCTCTGAGAACACTAGAATATCCCTAGGTCTACAAAAACAAATGTGTTTTACAGAATGCAGATTTGTCCCAGTGACACTGGCCCGAGGCCCCCCATGCCTCTGCCTCCCTCCCCTCTCCAAGGGACTGAAGTACAGGAGCGGTGATGGGTGAGGAACATGCTCAGGGCTGAAGTGGAGGCGCCAGGGTGCTGGCTTTTATGGGGTCCGCCCTCCTCATCAGTCTCTCAGGGACCCTCTCTGCTGGGAGCCTTCTTAGTACCCTCCCTTTACTCCCCGATTTAGGGTGAAACAACCTTCCTCCTCTCTCCTCCAGAGTGCGACGGGCAAGGCAAGGAATCAGATCTGGTCATTTTTCAGCCACGGGATCCAGATCAAGTTATTTAATCGCTCTGGGCTTTGACTCTTTAGCTGCAGTAGAGAAGCAATAACGCTGTCCTTAGGAGATGGTGATGGTGATGACGCCTGGGCCTGGGCGGTGCCAGGCGTGAAGGCTGAAGGGCTGTGTGCCCCCTGTTCCCCTTTGTCTGTCGCCTGGGTTTCCAGGGCCCTGGCAGCTATGCCCTCCCGCGTTACAGCAGAGGCCCTGCAGGCGGAAGCCCTTCCGGCTCTGCCTTCGCACAGCTGAACCCAGCAGAGACCCCCAATATCCGAGGGCAAAGCGGCGACCCCGCCCCCACAGCGCACAGAGCATGCGCCTCCCCCAGCCGCTCCCTTCCCCCAGGTGTGGGGAGCGTTTGGACCAAATCAGTTATTTTCCGGGCCTTCCTCCCTGCTTTTCTGGCAAGGAGAGTGGAAAATTCCCAGCTCATCCGTGGGCTAACACGGGCTGCCCTCAGAAGACAGTGAACAAGATGAAGAGGCTGCGGCTCTCTGGGAATAAACAGTTCTTCTAAAGCCACGCGGAGTAGGGTGATTTGCAATATGGATTTTCCCTCCGAGTTCCCGCAGCACTTCCAGGCAGCACATGCGGCCTGGGTCTCGGCGAGACATTACCCGAGCGGCACCCTCCTCCAGCCGGGCGCATCTGTGTCCTGGCCAAGCGGCCTGGGGGTGCTGACGGAGGGCGGGGTGCTCCAGGTGGGGAGGGCCGGGTCGCTGGGTTCCTGTCCCACACCCGGCTTGGCTCCCAGCAGGTGTGACCCTCACTTCTCCGGGGTCCTAGGACACAGACGCCCTGCAGAGACCCCACCATTCCTGGCCCGGCCTCTGGCTGCTGGCGGCTGGCAAGGTGGGCAAGGTGCCATGGCAGGGGGCCTGAGAAATCTTTTTGTGTTTTTTGTGATACTGGTGTTTGAACCCAGAGCCTCATGCGTACTAAGCAAGAGCTCTGCCACTGAGCCGGGTCCCCCCCAACTCCGGGGTCCCCTTTTTGAGACAGCGACTCGCTAAATTGCCCAGGCTGGCCTTGAATTTGCAGTCCTCTTGCTTCAGCCTCCCGAATAGCTGGGATGCAGCTGTGTACCACCACACCCAGCGTGGGTTAAGAAGTTTTAATCGAGAAACGTCGCAGACCTGCTTGGCTTAAAGGTAAGGCCCTTGCTGTGGACATCTTTCCCATCCCTTGGACAAACTGTCTGATACCCGCAGAGTAAAGGACAGGTTTATTTTTGGCTCATGATTTCAGGATTTCAGTCCATAGTCTTCCAGATCCAAGAGAGAAACACAGCTGCAGAAGGGCATTGCACAGCAAAGGTGCTCACAAGAAGGCAGGGAAGCCGAGCTGCTCACAAGAAGGCGGGGTGCGGAAGGGAGAAATTCCAACCCAGAGCAGCTCCCCTGCTGCCCCCCTGCTCCCACTGAGCTCCACCCTCTAACCACCCATGCAGCTGTAAGCATTAGTGGGTTAAAATCCACTGCTGATTATCAGGCCCCATGACCCCATCCCCCTCCAAGAGCCTCTTAATCCAGTCCAGTTGACAATCGAGATCAACTGGTGTCTCCTGTATAGTTAACATGGAATCGGTGACATGTAAAGAGCTAAATGATAATGATAATGAGTCAGGCTCAACAGGGGAGGGGGTGGGAAGCTGTGGCCGTTGCTTGTCTGTGGGCTGACCAACCAGCTCCCGACCCTTGTCTCTCTGAGCAGGCTAAGCTGAACTCTCCACCTTCAAGCATTACTGGATCCTTGACACTGTTTAGTTTCCAAGTGCTTTCCCTAAAGCATAGACTCTGACAAGCCAGCCGTGGTCCGGAGGGCTCAGGTCTGAGACCCACACTTGATCAATGACTCAGGAAGTTGTCCTTGTACCCTCTGGGAGGACTGGGCTTTCTGCCTTCCTGTCCCAGGACCCGAGGACACAAGGGTATGGCGTCTTCAGAGGAGGTGTGGGACCCCTTGTACTGCAGTCTCCATTGCCACAGACTACTTGGTCAGTAGTAACCACTAAACAGTCCCTCCTGGGTCTCTGTTGGGACTTGGGCTTGCTCTGTGGACCAGGAACCGAGTTTATGATCTGTCGGTGGCTTCACCCACAAGACAACTCAGCAGGTCAGGAGAGGGCTGGCCTGGTGGGCTCTGTGGTTAAAGAAATAGTGACAGGTGAGAACAAGAACCTGGCCTGGCTCCGGACGCAATGGGACGCTCCTGCTGGAGCTCTAAGCAGCATCCCTACTTACCCAGGCATTTCCAGCTGCATCAGCCCCCAAGTGACAGGGATGCTCAGAATGGAGTTGAGCCTTCTCCAGCTCTCAGCCCTTGTTGGCAGCCTTCAAAGATGTCCAGTAAATGGATAATGTGTGTTGTCTTAAAATCCACAGCAGCTCACCACTGGCTCACTGAGCATGGCGCCTCTTGTTTTCTGGTAATACTCCGACCTGTCTGCCATGGGACAGCAAGTGTTGTGGCACAGCTTGGGCCACTGACTGCATGAGACAGGGCCCAGAACATTTGTTTATGGGGCATCCAGCACCTGTGTGCCTTGGTAGGGCCCGTAGAGTCCTTGTCATTTCCTACTCAGCAGGTCCAACTAGCAGGAAGGACGTCACCATCGTGGTAGGTCAGCAGAGGGCTCCTGTGGTGTGTCAAGATGCTCAAGGCTCCTGTGGCCAATATCGTGTCAAAAGATGGAGGTAACACTCTTTGATCTTGATCTTCCTCGCTGGGGATGAATGAATAAAGTCCTACACGGCAGATAAAACGTGTGTGCCAAGTGCCAGAGGCTGTGCCGCTACACCCAGCCCTGGTGGTGCTGCCCTTGGTCAGCACTTGCAGGAGTTCACTGTCGTCTGCTGCGTCCCATCTAGTGCTTCCACAGGTCCGGGGGGAGCTGAGTGGGAGATACCAGGGACTGATCCCCATGTACTTTAAGTCTTTATTTTATGCACATATTTTACTTTATTTTTGTAGTGCTGGGAATTGAACCCAGAGCTTTGGAAATGCCAGATGAGCACCTTACCACTGAGCCACATCCCCAGTCCTCTCTAAGTCTTTGATGATGGCACAAGCCTTGGAAATTCCTCGAGATGCTTCTAATTTACACAAGGTCAATGGCTTCCACACAGCCCTTCCACCAGATGAGGGGCCGGTGCGTATGCAGGGCAGCTATCCCACTCGTGGAAGGCTCGGGGAAGTGTGACTGTACCTGCTTTGGGGGAAGGGTTGGGAGCACTTACTGGCACGAGGTGCGTTGACCCATCCCCAAAGCACTGTCTGTCCTCATCTCCACTGTTGGGCTCTGCATCTCTGCAGCAGCCTGGACCGAGACTTTGCGAAGGGCTGGGGTACCTGATGCCACATCCACACAACTGCCTGGCCAGCCATCCAGTTCCCCAGTATCCACTGGCTTGGGGGTCCAGGGGCACTGCCAGCCTCTCGGCCTCACCGGCCGTAACTGTGTTTGTGTTCACCTCCTGCGTCACTCCAGAGTCCTAACATGCCTGTGGCAGTAGGACCCCCAGGTCCACCGAGCCCACCAATAACTGTGTTTGTGCACCTCCTGCGTCACTCCAGAGTCCTAACACACGCCTGTCAGTAGGACCCCCAGGTCCACCGAACCCACCACCAAGCCGCCTGAATGTTATCATCTCCACTCTGCCATCTCCACCCCACCAGTGCACTCCACATTGCCTTTGTGAACCAAGTGTCCTCTGGGCCTTCTGAGAGGGGATGCATGATGAATTCGCCAGCTTCGCCTAACAAATCTCCACGCCCCCGCTGTCTAACCCTCACTTCACTACTGACATCTCCCATTCCACCCAAGCCTTAGGAGCCCTCCCTGGCAGTGTGGGGCTGGCTCCAGGCGTCCTTACACAGAATTGATCCTCCCTTCAGAAATAGCACCCCTAATTCAATAAGATTTCCTCTCTGTAGACGTTAACTCCAGCCACTAATTCCAACACCATTAAGAGCTCCTTTCCCTATCTGCTCCCCAGCCCCCTGCTAGTTTTTTTTTGGCAGCGGGGAAGGCCGGTACCGGGTATTGAACTCTGATCCTTGCACTTGTAAGGCAGGCCACTGAACTGCTGAGCTAAATCCACGGATTTGGGGGGGGGTGAGACAGGGTCTCACTATGCAGTTGAGACTGACCTGGAACTCACTATTTAGCCCAGGCTGGTCTCAAACTCACAGGGATCCTCCTGCCTCAGCCTCCCAAGTGCTGGGATTACAGGCGTGCGCCACCACGCCTAGCCCCTGCTAGCTTTTGAACTCCTGTGGTATATAAGCTCTTGCCACTGGAGTGAGGAGGTACTTCCCACCCTGGGTGAGGCTGAGACTGCCCATTACTGTCGTCCAGAAGAAGAGGAGGAGTGAAGTGAAGCTTGAGAGGAACAATAAATGTCTTGCAAGCTGCTTGCCTCGGGTAAGGTCCTCGCAGCTTACTCAAGCAAGGAGAAGCTGTTCTCTTCTAGCAAGTGGGAGCCTGGGACACGGGTTCAAGATTTCAGGGCTCATTTTCTCAAATGTCCTCACCCAGGCCTCATGGCCCTACTCTTTTCCTGTCTGTGCTCTCGCTGTGACTTGGGACACATGGCGGAGCTGTGCATTCAGTATTGCTCATGTGTTGGGTGATCTCACAGAACACAGCACACTCTGCCCTAACGAGTGCAGGAGACGATTTTTCATCAAACCGTTCCACAGGGGTCCTTGGCTTCCACAGTGTGCTTTGAGGCAATCGCTGGCTGTCCTGGGCCCGTTTGATAAAACACTCAGCCAACTCCACAGCTCTTATGTTCCGTCATCTCTGTACACATTGGACGCCACCACACAACCCGGTGTGTCACCCTCTTCCTGCGCTGTCTCCCGATCCACACAAGTGACTGTCTGAGAATTAGGGCTCCACTGCCCATCAGATGTTATCACCGTCCACTCAGCTCCCAGGCAAGCGATGCTCCTTCCTAAGGAACCTCAGGACTGCCTGCCAGGGGAGAAAGGGAAGACTTTAGCCAGCAGTCCCGTCCCACTGTGGAGGACAGACCACAGGCACAGAGACCCCAGGCACACAGACCCCAGGCTTCCACGTTGCACACGTGAAAATGACAAGCAGTTTCCTGCTGTGAGCATGGAAGTAGCTGTACTTCCAGGAGCCAGGGGCAGGGTGTGGGCCCAAGGTGAGGCTGTCAGGTTGCACCTGTGGAAGCCGGTTGGGTCTGGCCACTGCCACGGAGCTGGAGCAGCAGGTGGGGATGGGGAGAAGTGATAGTGACACTGAGAGGCTGCCTGATACAAATGGTGTGCGACGGAGAAACAGATCATCACAAACATCGCATGCTTGCTTTGGAGCAATCGTGAACCTTTCTATAACTTCTTCCCATTGAATTGTTTGACTCGGATGAATATTCAATAAGACTATGTTACCTGAGCACAACCTGAAAGCCAGGATGGCAGTGGAAAGGAAATCCAAGCTACTTTTGGAAATCCCTGCACGGAAGAATCCAGATGTCATGTGACTATGCGACACTGTTCCACGAGCCAAAATTACCCAGTGGTCAAACAACACTAACATCTCCTCTTCAACATGGGGAATGAAGACGATGCAAACACAAGCACACTAAACAGAATACCACAAAGTGAGGAAGACGGGCTGCTGAAGAGGAAGAGCGCAGGAAGCCGCCCTGTGAACAGGTGCTCAGGGAGGGTGAAGCACCGGTGGGCGGGGAGGAAGCCTGGCGGGTCGCAGCTGCCTGTAGAGAAGCGTCGGGAGGAGCAGGCCGTGCCGCACCATGTGGCTCCCGAGGGCCACAGGAAGCTTCTGCCCTTCCCAGGGGTGAGGAGGCAACTGACCCTTTAGGGCTCTGTGCAGAGACAGAGGACGCCCTGACACACCTGAACTGTGCACACTCACACGGGGGTGTGCGCACGCCCGGTCCACCAGGTTGAGGTTGCTGTCAGCAGAAGCAGAAGTCAGCACAGTGGCGGGGACTCGCTGTGGACGGTGACGTCGGCACTGGGTCATGGCAGGTGCTGGACACGGACGAGACAGGCCAGTCCGAGGGCCCAAGACGGGGACGGCCTACATGGACAGCTGCGGGTGACCAGGCAGACACCAGGGGAGCCGTGGCCACTGCCACTGTGGGGCTTTCGGTGGCTCTCCTGTCCCCGCAGGAGGTGGTCGCCCTCCCGCGTCCATGGTGTGGCTCCCAGGCATTTGAATTCATTCGCTCCATACCATGGACAGGAGTGACAATAAAACTTCATTTTTCCCGATGGCAGGAGTCTGTTTTGCTAACCTTTGACTTCCTTCTTTCCTGGTGCTTTTATACATCTGGTTCTGGTGACATAAAACGATTTACTCCATTTACAACTGCACTTCTTGTGCAGACCTGAGTTTCCCACAACCCCTCCCCAGCTGACACGGGATGACCAGCCTCTTCCCACAGCCTCGGCCATGCTGTGGCCGCGGGCTGTCGAGGTGCCCTCAGTGGCCTGGGCCAGCAAGCTGTCTGGGTGTCACCACCCAGAGTGGCCATCAGGAGGCCATGCTGGAGCCCAGACCCCCTCCCCAGGCAGCACTCGGGGCTGAGAGGTCTTGGACTGAACATGGCTTCTTCTCGAGAACACGGCTGCCCAGGCCTCTGTGGCTCCTGCTCACCTCTCCATCCTCGGCTGATGTTCAAGCAGATGCCAAGTCTTCAGGGGGCAGCATTTCACGTGCAAATGCTCCCAGAGATGGCGGAGGGGAAGCAAGCAGGGTGCAGAGAAAGGCTCCGGCCATGTGTGGAGGGCTGTGGATGGATCAGGCCCTCAGCTGGGAATGGCTCGCCCTCCCCAACCCTACAGAGGCCAGCAGAATGCGGCGGGCCCAGCCTCCATGCCCCTCCATCCTCCCTGTGCCAGCCGGAAACCACACAGTGGTGCCCACCAGATGGGGAGGTGGATGTGTCCAGCAGCCCCCCGGGCCACCGCACAGCGGGCCACACCGGCCCTGGGCGACAGTTCAGGTGCTCCGCCTGTGTGGCCACTGCCAAGCCCGAGCCAGCCGGAGCCCAGTGCTTCCACAGCCGAGACACTGTGGAACCGGCTCACTTTCACGGATACATGTGCCCCAGAGTGGGCGGCCCTGAGGTGACTTTGTGGCCATAGTGGGCAGTGCACAGACACACACACACACACACACACACACACATACCTGCTCCCCACAGGTACACACATGTACCCGTGTTTGCTGTCACACACATCACAGTCCATACCCACACCCCCTCACACATGTCCACACCCATACTTAATGCACCCACATGCACAACTGCTCCCACACGCACATGTCACACACACACACACACACACACACACATCACAAGGCACCAAGGATTCCATATACTTCACCACTGCACACAAACATGCACGCCTAAAAATGTGACGAAAAAAAAGACAAAAGCATTGAGATTTACTAGTGTTCCAAGAAATTCAAATTTGAAACAATATATGCAATTGACCACATCAACCACAGCGCCAGCCTGCGGAGTCGGGCTGCCTGGCGGAGGCCCCGTGCCTGGCTTGCTCTTGTGGAGACGGTGACGGCGGCCCCATGGCAGGGCCCAGCGGTGCCCACTTCCCGTGGCTGTTGAGAACCCAGGAGGCCCAGAGTGGTGTCTGCTGCTGCTACTGCCGTGGCCACCGCCATGGTCCGGGCACAGGATGGGCCATGTCCGTGCTGTCGGGAGGCCTCAGCAGAGGTCACTCACACACGGGTGGATACCGACAGCCTCCAGTTTTGGCGCAGCCCGGCAATCCTGCTGCAGCAGAGGCTTTCGTCTTGCATGTGAACTTCTGGGTCTGGATCTTGGCTGCGGGTCACCTGGCTGCTCACGCAAGAGACTGGGGTGCCCTTCGTTGCTCCCCGACACCCGGTTAGGGCGCCCTGCAATTCCCACGTCCTCTCCACAAGTGTGGCTCTGCTTGGCCAGGGCTTCCTCAGGAAAGAATTGCCTCCTGGCCGCCACCATCCTGACTGAGTTGGGCGCGGGTGTGGCTCTGGGCTTCACCTCAGCGCTGTCAGGACCGCGTCCCCTGGGAGCTGGGGCTGGTGTCTTGTCGCATTTCAGCCCCCGAGTCCACAGCACTTCCGGACCGAGGAACGACCCTGCCAGGCCCAGCGTGACTGTTCCCAGCATCCTCTCCACCAAGCCATGTGGCAAAATGCTGGAGATGCAATGTTCAGTGAGAAAAAAGTCTGCAGAATTAAACGGAACACAGTGTGACAATCTTCTCCACAAATACAGATAGAAAACCCAGAAGAGAGGCACTGGATTGTTAGCAGGGGTTAGTCCTGACCACTTTTATTTTTTCCTCGTGGGTGAATCTACTTTCCAGATATTTTAAAAAAATCATCCATTTCTTTATAATTGTGAAACAGTGAATCTATCTTTAGATGAATACAGCGGAGGATCCAGAGCTTTAGGAACAAGCCACTCTCTGAGCCAAGGTTCTGAATGGTGGTGGCACCGGCCTGTGAAATGTCCATACCACACAGACCAGTTACAGTTCTGGCTTCCGGACCAGTTCCACTCGATCCCATGTGCTCTCTCTCACGGTGGCTCCTTTCCTCTTTTGTGGGGCACCAGCAGTCTGAGTGCGGCTGAGATGGCAGATAACAGTTTCAGAAAAGAACAAAACATAAATTTCTTTCTTTTTCCTAACAGAAAATTCAGGGCAAACAAGTGTGTGTTTTCTTTTCTCCCGAGGCCATTATGTCTACACACTCGGGCAGCATCTTGGCAGCTCTTCCTGAGGCTGCGTCCACAGCAGCTCACGGTGCCCTTTGCAGCTGTTGGGGTGTCCCACAGCAAAGCTCCCTAGCGTGGGAACCCTGGGAGCAGCACACAGATGGGGGCCCAGGTGGGACACAGAGAGGGGCCTCTGGGGTGGGCAGGCTGGACCTCTGGAAGCAGCAACTGCCCGAACACAGATGGTTTCCACGGCTTCAGGTCTTTGGTGTGGACCCTACATTTCTTCTATTGCCTTGATTGTTCAGTGCCTCGGTTTCCCCTGTCCAACTGGAATATTTACACACCTAAGATATTAAGTAGTGAAGTTTACAGCACCACTATTTGAGGTGTGCTGTGATTAAGATCTAAAGCATCCTCCAGAGGACCAGTGTCAGAGGCGTGGTTCCCAGCTTTGCACAACTGGGAGGTGGAGGAATCTGTAAGGGGCGGGGCCTCATGGGAGGAAGTTAGGCCTTGGTGCCATGACTGTGAAGGGGATATTGGACCCAGCCCCTCCCTGCCTCTCTTTGCTCCTCGGCTGCCCTGAGGCGAGCAAGTGGCCCCAACTATGCACTTCCACCATCACTGTGCTGTGTCTCCGTGGGCCCCAAGGACCAACTGATCTCAGACCACCGGAACTGAAGCCATGAGCACAGTAAACCATTGCTGTTTGTAAGTTGCTTATCCCAGGTATTCTGTTATAGTAACAGAAAGCTGGTGAACACAGAATACAGCCTGGTATTCTTCTGCCTGCAGATTTCTCTGTATCAGGACCAGAGTGGAAAGAAGCAGGAATATTCACCTCGGAGGAGACAAGAACAAGGACAAGCTGGTAGAATATAAAAATTGTCATGAGCCCAAGGACGAAGGTTTGTTCCATGAGGCCTCCCAGGGCAGAGCTCAACCCACAGGCAGGACACAGCCTGACACTTCCTAAGCAGGTGTCTGCTTATCTAGGAAAGCAACCTTTGAAGAACACAAAGCGACCCAAAAGGCTTCTCCCAGGGTAGAACCGAGTCACCACCCCTGGGGCTGACTGATCTGGGTGGCTGTTTTTGTTTGCTTATTGCAGTATTTGGGAGGGAGCCCAGTGCCTTGCACACACTGGGCAGATGCTCTACTGAGTGACACCCCTGCCCATGGGGCAGGTAAGGATTCCGGTGTTCAGCCGGAGGCTGGACTGAAAACCTTTAAATTCCTCCTAATCCAGGGACTTATGCTTCTGCCCCTTGGCCTTGTCACTTTTGGAGTTGCCTGAACTGAATATGCGATTCATCCTGCCCTCCATTTTATCCAGGCCTGGTGCCTTAGTCACTCCTCTAGTCACTGGGACAGAATGTCTGTTGCCCAGGGAGCCGGGAAGGGAGGATCCTATTTCCACCGGGCCCCAGCACCTGACCCCAAGCCAGCTGCAGAGTCTCACAATGTGATTGCCTCCCACAGGCCCCACTGCAGAGGCTTTGGGGACACCCTGATGTAACCCGTAACACCTGGCCAGGGCTGCAGTTGCAGGGGGGAAGGGGGCTTCCTGCTCAGCTGCGCTGTGGACATTTTCTCCCTCACTGCTGTTTTCTAACTCCTTAGCCCTGGAAAAGCTCACAATATGACTCCTGCCTAGTAAAAGTTAGAACTCACTGCGAGGTCACACTGTGGGACAGCAAGTATCGTTAGTTCCACCAGGGATGGAGGTTGCCACTAAGTTGGTAGTGTTTCTGGTGGCCAAGGCTCACACAATCTGCTCATTTGTTCTCTGCAGTGTTGTGGAGCATTTCTGGAAGTTTAGCCCAGACCCCAACTCCCACCTGTGGCTCCCTGTGCTTCCTAATATGACCCAAGAGCGTGTCCTTCAGGCTCCCTGGCTCCTGGGTGTGGCTGCGTGACTGAGTTTGGACTAACAGCAGGTGGGGAGAAGTAACAGACTTCCATGCCTGGTTCTGAAAAGCCTGAAGCAACCCTCCATGCCCTTATCTCCTAGCAGGGTGTAGGGGACCCAGCGAAAGACAGCCAGATTACTCGAGGATGGTGGAGCCACTAGAAGGAAGGAGACTGGGCCCCTGAATGTCAAGTGGACACGAATGGGAAATAAACACTTTGATTTTGCCATTCTTGAAGGGTTGGGCCATCTTGGCCAGCGCATGCTGAAGACATTTTCTGAGGGACTAGCCAAAGAGGATTCTGTGTTTTAGGACTTGAGACTCTGAGTGCTTTACCTCTCTAGTCTATCTGCAGTGGAGAAGTCTGACATGTCAATTTGGTGGTAACAGCTATAGGCAGGCCCTGGTTCCCTCAGAACTGAGAAAGTGGGTCCCACTTAGCTCTCTCCTTGTAATGCTGGATGTCAGGGAGACAGCTGGTGCCCAGCTGAGCAATCCTGTCCTTCCTCAGGTCTGGGCCACAGAGGTTTCTCTGAGACAGCTGGCTTTATTGCTTCTCTGCTCTCTGCTCATGGATGGGGGGCAAGGGGGGCTCCTCACTCCTGGCTCTGCCAGAAGCTGAGGGAAATCAGGCCTGTTCCCTTGGTGCCCTGATCCGGGGATGGGGCCTCCTGCCCCTCTCCTCTTTATTCTAATGTCAAGCCAGCTCTCCGTCAGAAGCCCCGAGACCTCCTCTGAAGGAAACACTTTGTATCTTGCTGGAACCCTGTAGGCACAGGGGGCCAACTCACCCATTAAATACCCCCTAACGCAGGGGCAGGCCCAACCCGTTTGTACCATGTGACCAACCTCCTGTCAGTTGATTGGACCCGGGCCAGACATGTGACCCAAGCTGAACCCATCCAAGATCGTGTGCCCAGATCTGACTGCAGCTTTAGTCTGGGCTCCATAGCGCAATTAGAGATCCATCCCTTTGATTTAAGGCTTGGCTCCCAATTAAACGAAAGGTAAGAGGTGCGCGGGGCCATCTTGTATCCCGTCGACCCCTGTGGGACAGAGAAGCGGGCCCAGGGCCAACCTTCTTCTTCGGTTCGCTGCAGCCAGTTTGTGAAGGCTGGAACGAACGCCAGGGCCTTCACGGACAGGAAACAGCTGTTACCCTCGGAAGCCGCAGCGCACCTGGGGTCACAGCGGAGCGGCTTCCGGGGGCCACAGCGTCCTGCCCGAGCCCCGGGATCAGCACCCTCCGTGCCCCGGGCGCCGGGTTACTTGGCCTCACGCTGGACGCCCGCGCGTCCCCTCCGCAATCGCCGGCGCCTCCCGGGATCTGGACAGCGCGAACCTGGCGCTTCCCTTTCCACGACGGCTCTCATTTCCTGTGATTTGGAGCGGGAAGCATTTGCGGAACATCACATGGTTTTGGTTTACACAGGAAATCAGCTGCGGTTGTGAGAAGATATTTTTTGTTGGTTTTTTTAATCCTCCTCCCCCACTCTTCCCAACGTGTATATTCCCGACGTAAATATATGGACACATGCAGAACAGAGACACGGCTCGCGCCACGCCTGCGTCACCCCCTGTCCTCGTGGCGCGCAGTCCCTGCCCCTCCCGGCGCCCTGACGCCCTCGCACTTTCTCCGGAGC
>NW_022900931.1:32031332-32034420 GCF_012274545.1 Fukomys damarensis | reverse complement strand
TTAGGGCGCCCGAGGCGGCGCGAGACCTCGCGGGGACGAGTGGCCCCGCCGTCCTGTTCCTGGACTGGGCTGGAAACACAGCTCCTTTCATGCCTTCCCTTAAGTCCGCAATTACAGATCCATCCCTTTGATTTAAGGCCTGGCTCCCAATTAAACGAAAGGACCGGTGGAGAGATATAATCCAGGCTCCGATTTTAGGGCGAACCTGTTTATTATCTTTTCCCAAGAGAGTGGGCTCTCAGACAGGGGAAAGAACAAATAAACCCGGGAACAAGAGCCAGACCTGGGCCATCCTTCAGGGCCACGGCCCTCTCAGTGGGCCCTGGGAGCACAGCCGGCGGTGAGCCCAATTAAACGAAAGGACCGGTGGAGAGATATAATCCAGGCTCCGATTTTAGGGCGAACCTGTTTATTATCTTTTCCCAAGAGAGTGGGCTCTCAGACAGGGGAAAGAACAAATAAACCCGGGAACAAGAGCCAGACCTGGGCCATCCTTCAGGGCCACGGCCCTCTCAGTGGGCCCTGGGAGCACAGCCGGCGGTGAGAGGCCCCCCACGCTTCTATTCTGTCTCTTGGCAGCTGCGGGCTTACGGTGGAGGCCTTCCCAGTCTCCAGTAGTACACGGTGCAACAGGACCCCTCTGACTCCAGAGGTGTGTAAGGCACCCAGTGACCGCAGCCACCAACCCCCAGGCGGGCGGCCATTGGCCTGTGTGAGGCCCTGGGATTTGTCTCGGTGCCTGGGCTTCTGGAGGGCGGGTGGCAACGCCCACCCCGCCAGCACTGGAGCTGCTGGCCTCGCTGTGACCCCGTCTTTCCAAAGGCCGCTCTGGTCTGTCCGAGGCCCTGCTTCCCTCAGAAGCTGGCATGGCCTGGCTTTGCTTCTCACCTAACTGATGAACTGGGACGGTCAGCCCGGGCCACTCCGAGCGTCTTTAGGGCGCATAAGGAGGCGGTGTCTGCACCCGGTGCAACCTCGGGACACGGTAATTATTTTTTCCGGCACAGGGAATTGAACCCAGAACCTTCTCACTGAGCTACACCTCTTTTTTTTATTACTATTTTTTATTTCGAGACAGGGTATCGCTTAAGTTGCTAAAGTGTAAATCACCCAGGCTGGGCCCAAACTTTGACTCTTCTAGCCACAGCCTCCTCAAGGGCTAGGATTGCAGGTGTGCGTCCCCAACCCTGGCTGCCTGCTGCATTTTGAAAAGTATAACAGCCCTCTCTCCTTTCCCACCTAGCAGTCTCTCGGGTTCCCTCCGCTTCTCCCTTCTCTCACTCCAGAACAGGGAGTTCTCGGCCGGGGGGTGTGTGTGTTTGGGGGGGGTGAGGTGTGTCACAAACTGAGCTCTCAGAGGATCCAGGGGCTGCAGTTTCGGTTTGAGGGGTTCACAGTAACTTCCTGGCACACCCTCCCTCCCTCTGCATTCTTCTGGGTCTCTGGCTGGACCTTCTAGAAAATGGGAGGATATCCTGAGGGAGGGGAAGTTTCCAAAGGAAATCATCGGATACTTGGCATCCACAGGCGTGGAGCAGCTGTGACCCCAGCCGCGCGTGGACTGTCCCCGAGACCTGGGCCAGCCTCCCAGGCTGCAACCTAGGAGCCTTCATGGCCGGATGATCAGCCTGGGCCCCCTGTACCAGGCGTTACTTCCTGGGCTCAGCTTTACATAAACCAGCGCTTCCGTGTGTATTTATCCCTGTTGCGCTCACATACAAAAGCCTTGCTGGAGATACGCCAGGAAGAGGCATATAATGATGTTGTTTAGCAGCAACTGTGTCATTCTGTGTTGTTGACAGTAAAATAAATTAACATAATAAACATAATTTGCTAAAAAAAAACGGCTAAGAAAAAGCAGATGGTTAGCATATTCCATCAGGACCTGTTGGCCCAAGTGTGCTGCTGCTGGCCGGCGACAGATGCTGGCGGGTCCGGGCTCCCGCGTGACAGGCACCGGTGGGCCCCACGTTGGCCCCCGGGGACTCAGCTCTCTCGCGCTGGGGACCCCTGGAAAATGAGGCCTGAGCGGAGCGGGAGCGGGCTGGGTTCCCGCTCCGCACAGCGCCAGCCTTTGCATCCTGGCCTGTCATCCCCACGCCGGTCCTTTGTGAGCCCAAACGAGGGCGGAAGGCGCTGGGGCTGTGGCTCCTGCTGGTGGACGAGCGTCCCAGCAGCTTCGGAGCTCGGGCTTTGCCTCCGCCCCAATCCCTGCATCCGCGCACTGGAAGCAGCAGAAAAAAGTTATTTTTGCAAAAGGCTCCCCGTGCGGGGTGGACCGCTCCCACCGCATCGCAGGGAGGGACTGGCTCGGGGGTCACTGGCATCCGACCGGGCGACCTCTGGCTCCAGGTCAGATGACTCCCTGGGACCCTGGGTCTGAGCAGGCCACGGGGCCCCTGCCGCCCGGCGCTGGGGCTCCCAGCCCGGCCGAGTCACTTTCTGCGCGAACCTCCCCGCACAGAGCCCCTCTGGTGGGTCCTGGAGGCCTCAGGGGTGGGCAACTGAGAGCAGCTGAGAGGGGCCTGGCCGGGTGTGTGACAATGAGGAGAAGGACCGCGCTCAGTCACAGGACCAGGACCAGGAACCCCCGTTCCTGTGTGGCAACCTCTGTAACCCGACTGCGGCACCCTCGCTGGCTTCACGGGGGAGGCCGAGGACAGAGCGGCCCCGTCCGTCCAGGTGTCTGCTGGATACCTGAGTGTGTGGCCAGGACTGGGGCCTGTCCCCAGATTGGTCCTTACCGAGTCTTCCTCATCTCTGTACGCATCTCCGCCGCCTGCCGCGATAGAGGTGATTTCTGATCCTTTCACAAACCTCACACCAATCCGAGAGCCGGTTCTATCGACCTGACATTTAGAAGCCACACCAGGTCCACTGCTGGCCATCACGTGCCCCTCCTGCTGTTGGGGTTCCAGCCACCCTTCACTCTCCAGGGCCTTCCTGCGTGGCCCCTGCAGCTGGGGAGTGGGAGCGCGCCGCTCCTCTGCTGACCCCTCTCTGCCAGGCTGAGTCTGGGAACCAGAAGTGAGAGAAGATGAAGGCGAGGAAGGGACCCAGAACAGGAAAAGGCGGAGAGACGTTTGCG
>NW_022900931.1:31984679-32031249 GCF_012274545.1 Fukomys damarensis | reverse complement strand
AGAGGGTGGAAGAACGGCCCTGGGCCCCAGGTGGGCTCCACAGCAGGGTCCCAGCTCTTGTGCCCCAGGGTGGGCAGCCTTGGGCAGAGCCTGACCTGCCTCAGGCCGGGTGCCCTGGTGCAGCTTGGCGGCTGGGGCTGGAGGCGGACCCTGCTGCCCTGGGTCCTCTGGGGGAAGCTGGGCTACGCACCCCACTTGCCCGTGAGTGGCCTCTGCACTTGGACCATCTGTGCCCACCTGTTGCACTGAGCCCCAGCTATGGCACAGCTGCCCCAATCCTCCAGCGGGCCGAGCTTCTCTTTGTCAAGGCCCTCGCTGCCTCGTATCCCCGTGGCGGGTTTTTCTAGCAATTTCAGACCTCAGCTCAGATGTCGGCACGGCCTTTTCTGTCCCTTCTGCTCACAAGCAGCTGCCCTGCCCCGCTGCCCATCCATCGCCTCTCCCTTCAGTCCTGCCTTGCCCTCGCATCGTCTGGTTTCTGCGTGCTTCTCCTCCCACTGATGTATTTCCACAGAGAGCCGGCCACCATTCCCCCAGCACACCTGGATGCATTTCTGCCCTGGGCAGAATGCAAAGCCCAGAAGAGCCGGGACCACCGGGACCTAGCAGGCTGGTGCTGGCCAAGGCGGTGCCACTAATCACGCCCAACAGCGCCCTGTGCTGCACGCTTGCAGGCTGAAACTCTGCTCCTGGGGCCATAGGCAAGACTAAAAGGAGACTCGACCAGGAAATGTGTTTAAAAACCTGGGGTGCCACACATTAAAGATTCTGATTGCTCATCCAGACTGTTCAGGGCTTCAGGTACAACAGCTGCAGTGAAGGGCTGACGCACTAGCAAAGGGTGGCGGAGAATCTCTTCCTCAGGCAGTCTTCAAAAATCCATTAGCAGAGAAGGCCTCAAGAGACAGCTGCTGACCATTTAGTCATCAGCTGGCTTGGTTCTAGAGCATACCAGAGCAGCTGTGGTTTGAAGGTTGGTGTCCTTTCCAAGTTCCTGTGCTCCGCACAAGTGTTGAGCACTGAGTGCTTGGGGAGGGAATTAGCTCATGAGGGCTGTTCCTCCATGAGTGGGACTGGTGTCCCTGTGGAAAGCTGAGTGGAGCTGCCCACCCTTCGGATCTCATCTTGGTCTCCTTCCTCGCCACAGTGGGACAACCTATCTCAAATAGTTTACTCTGTGGTCTCAGACAAGTCGCTGAGTCTCTCTGAGTTTGTTTCTGAGCAATAAACTCGGTGGATTTTATTCGATGGATTTTATTCGCTGGATTTTACGCAGTCTGTAGGAGAAAAGGAAGGTGTGTGACAACATTGTGGAATGCTGCCCTTGGGCATTCTGACACATTTGCGCTCCTGCCTCATTGTCCTGGGTGGGAGGGGGCCGCCAGCCTGCCTGGACCTTAAGCCTCCCAGGGCAGCAGTGGTGACGGAGTAGGAGTTGAATAGCAGAGGTGAGGGGGAACATGCCTCCTCCAGTGCCCAGCTTACAAAGTCCTAGAGACGTAGGCTTTCTGAGAATATTTTCTAGAATAATCCTTTGGTGATTTTATGGGAACAGAGGGAGGTTAAATCTATGCAAAGTTCTTTTTTTCTGACAGTTAAAAATGTTTCCAATTGATCCTTTTACAAGCAAAACTGCCCTCCTGGAGCCGCACCCAACAACAGCCTTAAAAACCCTGAAATTTCCCATTATCCTAAATCCTCTTGACTCACAGAACATGACCCCCTCAGTACTGTACATCCTATGCTAGAAAGTCATCTGAAACTATTACAAAAATCTTGGCTGGGGTCCAGCAGCTGCTGTACAGATGTTCCGCCGGAGGGCCAGAGCATTGTTTAGTATCAATAAACACTAGCTCTGAGGAATAAAATGTGAGAGTGGAGCTGGAAGTGGTGATAACAAGAGCCACAAAGACGGGTGAGTGGAGTGGGGTCCGGGCTGGGGAGGAGGCTCCTTCCGGAACACAGAGCGAAGGGCAGCGTACTGTGGCCACGGCGCTGCTGGGCCTCATCAGGCTGGACCTTATGTCTCTGGCCTGTGGCTGGTTTGCCCCTACAGACGGTGTCCAGAGATGGGTCTTAAACCCAAGTGCCCCAACTCTTGGGTCCCAAGCCGAGTCCACCCTCTGGCATCTGTCCATCCAAGGTTATGAAGATTCAGCTCCACATATGCTGATCTCTGAAGCTGCCCAGACTGTGCTCAGCTGCAGAACATTGGGGGCTGGCCACCTCCGGGTGAAAACCAACAACTCCCACCTGCATGCTGTCTCCCCAAGACTCTCAGTGTCTTCCCCACTCTCCTTGCTGCAGTAGTGAGCACACTGACAGCTCATACTCCACCAGCCGGGCCTCGGATCTCACCAGCCATAGTGTGGGTGCTGACCAAGCAGTTCCTGTGACCACCAGATGGGACCCAGTGCTGAAGCCAGGGCTGTGTTGGAGCACGACTGGGCCTGGGTCTGGGCAGGACTTCCGAGATGGGCTTGGCCTACACAGCAGTGATGTAACCATCCAATGTCACATGGCCAGGAAGAAGCAGCTAGGACCGGTTGCAGGAATCCCAGTTTGATGCCAACCTACACTTTTCCTTTGTCCTCCACAGTTATGCTCCATCTTTAAACCAAGCCATTATGGGGTGATTGGTATATCTTCAAATAAAGAGAATCATGTTAACCAACATCTGATATAAAAAGAAAAAGTCAAGAAGAATGCGGTACTTGGGCCCTGAGGCCGTGAGTTAGAAACCTCCCAACTCTCTGACGTGGGAAGAACGCAGGGACAGGAAAGAGGAGAGTCACAGACCAGGCCAGCTCCAAAAGCCTGCGATTCCAGAGGGGCTAAAGAACCAGAAGGTCTCTCTTGGACCTGTTCCAGCTCATGCCAGGTGGGCCAAGGCCCGTGTGAGTCAGAGTCATATGCTGCTTTGAATGTTGGGGACAGGTCCAGGGCAGGCACCTTCCAAGGACCATGGGCACAAGGTGACCTGAGTTGGGGTGACCTCCTCAGAAACCTGGGAAAGGTTTCCTCCAGCCAGTTTTCAAGAAAGACTAGACAGCACATGCTTTCTGTCACCGTGCTTGGTCCCGTGGCCCTAAGGCCATTTGAAAGTTACTCCAATCTTGACAAATATCCTCACTGCCATGTCCCTGGGGCTGGGTGGGAACCCTTTTCCAAGGGCACTGACCACTACTCTGCCAGATTTTCAGACGAAATGAGACTAAATTATTAGACATGAGGGTAAAGGCTGGGGTCTGCCGGAATTTCCCCCTCACTGGTCCTGGAGGTCGAGGGGGCTTGGAACTGCCTGCTGGGCCTGGGCCTTACCAGGGCCCTTCCTCTGTCCCTTGTCATATGTCGGCTGGCAGTGTAGGTTCTGGGGCCAGCTGAGGAACATTCCCTAACCCAAGCACTTCCTCAAGCCTTGTGGATTAATAACTACCATTTACAAATAATTAGCAGTGATTGAGAATTAATTTCAGAAACAGCCCTTGCCAAATAACTCATTAAACGATATCTTCCCAGTGTCCGCTTTGCTCAGCATCAGTCTTTCAGCGCTCAGGAAAAATTGCTTTCAGTTGAAGTTTCCAGGCGACTCTTTGCCGTCCTGGGTCCTGGATGCTTTCCTGGGCCCCACCATCAGACGTCCCGGCAGCGCCCCCTGCAGGCTGGGGCAGTGAAGGGCCTTGCAAGGTGCTGCATGGGGCCACCCTGTGTTTCTCTCAGAGTGAGCGGTGTTCACTTCCAGGCTTATGTCCTCCCTGCTCTCTGTTCCCCGTGGCCTGGTGAAATTCGGGTGTGAATAAAAGCCCAAGCAAGCAGGGTGCCTTTCCCGTCCCTCAGAGGCCACAGTGTGGGAATTTGGTGGCACACAGCGACCCTCGGAGGGCGGACCGAGCGTCTGTGGGTGAGGGGAGAGACAGCATATGCGGAGGCTGGCCAAGTCCAGAAGGGATTGCCTGAGGATCTCTGCCTTCCCCCTCCCACTCCATCAGCGGTTGGCTCTCCTTGTACCAGATGTGTGGCCTTGACCAGACCCCAGCCCTTGTGACGGGCCCTGCCCTGGGCAGCTCTGGATGCAGCTGGAGGACAGCATGTGTGTACGTAGGGATCAGACCTCTGGACAGGGGAGTCAGGGAGGCGGGGGTGCTGGTGGATGCTCAGGAGAGAAGACAGAGCGCTGACTTTGCACTCTGGAGGCCCTCACAGGTGAAATGCAGGACAGTGCTGGCCTGACAACACCGAGGAATTTAGAAAGTGGGAGGGGCGGTGGTGTAAATGCCTGAGGGGACAGCAGAGGCCACCTTGGGCTGTGGGTGTGGAGGCCTAGGAAGAATGGCGCTGGGAGGTCTAGGGCCAAACCAACTTCCATCTGACCGGAAGTTTGTTCAGAAGGAGGCGATGGGGTCAGTGTGGGCCCAGGCTCCCCCATGGGGGCCTCGGGGACCTCCTGCCAGCCATGTGGAGCTGCAGTGCAGGGTGTGGTGGGGGCGCAGAGCGCGTCTTCTCTCTCAGCTGGGTCAGGTCCTTCCACCTCTGAACCACACCCCCTGCCCAGTCCCAACGTTTTGGGGGCCACAGGTGCTGCCCCTTGGGGGGGAAAGTGATGTAGTGTCATGAAGTTCAGGGCTAAAGAACTGCATGCAGGCAGCAGGTACCATGGGGAGCCCAGGACTAGGAAGGCCCCGTCACAGCCCTGGAGAGCAGCTCCTGTGGCTCTGTGCTTCGCTCATGGCTCTCTGGTGTGACTGGATCGTCTCTGTTCTTCGACTCTCCTAAAAACACTATGACCTCTGCCCCCAGGAAAAAGTTTACGGATGACGATTAAACTGGGATCCCAAGGTTGGCGCCCTTGTGGGTAGGAAAGAGGCTGAGTCTCGTGCCTCCCGAAATTCCCTGCCCTGTGCTCCATCTGCCAGAAACTTGGTGTTTATTCCTTAAGCTCTATACTGTGAGTAACTGAACCTAGTGGTTTATGCTGCACAATCGTAGTTGCCTTGAGTGAGACTATAAAAAGTTTTCCTGCTCTTGTGAAGTTTAGTTATTACAAAGAAAGTAAAGCAAATGCTCCAGTTTAAGAGCCCGGAGCTAAGGTTTCCTGTAGGGACAAGGCTGGAGCGAGTGGTCAGTTGCTAGCCATGGCTGTGTGTTGCTGTTTTGGAAAAGTGACAGCAGAGAGGTGCGGTGACAGAGAGGACAGAGTGAGGAGGCTGAGCTGTGCCTGGAGTGGGAGTGGCCCATTAGAACTGGCACAGGAGTGTGGTCCTGAATTTCCCTTCATAACTTTTTCCTAAGGGAGCACATGCCCAGCTACAGAAATGTCCAGCATTTTCCAGATGACATTCCAGATAGAGACTGCCGACCGGGTTTCTGAGAAAGCGCTTAACACCAGCCTCCAGCGCGACTGCAGACATCTGGGCCCCTCACGTCATGAGAGGCAAAGGTAGCAGCTGGTGATGGCGTGGTGGGGGCAGAGCATGGCCCAGCGTTTTCCTAAGACAGCTAACGACGGAAACCTGGGTGAGATGGGTTATGCCTTTGGAAACACCTATGTTTACTCAAAACTAGGTGTGAACTCCATTCTAAGAGGAAAAGGGATAATTCCAGGGGGCTGTTGGTCTTGCAGACCTGGCTGGTGCCTACCGCTCCGGCACTGGGCTGTGGATCTCAGACAGAAGGTGGTTGCTGGGCTCGGAGCAGAGCAAGAGAGCGAGGACGTGAGGGCTGCATCTCCCTGACCCTCTGTGTGGCCCCAGTTCCCTCCTTGCCTCTCGGGTCCTGCAGTGATATCGCAGACACAGCGCGCAGCAGTGAGCGGTAGCTCTTATTCTAGGGAGGAACAGGGCTGCTCCCCTAACTGTAGGGCTGGGAACACAAGCGCAGCCAACAAAAAGGCTGCCCTTTAGTTCTCCCTGGTTGCAGTTCATAGGAAGCCCTTGAGCGTGCACACACACACACACCCCGAAATGTAGCCTGCACATGGCCAAAACCAACACTTACATTCATCCCAGCCACCACTCTTTCACCCTAGCTGCTGCTGAGGTGGCCTAGTGGGTGAATACCTCAGGTCCGCCGATCAGCTCCAGGGCCAGGGCCAGGGCCAGGAAAGGGAGCCAGGTGCTATATGGGGTATGGACACAGGAGGGGGTCACTGCCGCTCCCTCCCGAGGGCTCTGAGCTGGTGCCCCTCTGCCCTGGACTCCCACCAGATGCCTCAGAGGACCTCAGATCCTGGCTCAGTTAGGGTGTGGAGCCCCCTTCTGTTGGCATTGGTGTGATCAACGCGTGCTATCCCTGGCAGCCCATCTCACCCCTGGGCTGGGTGGTGACTTGCTCCCCTGGGTGGTAGGGAGTCCCCTTGGGTCCCCAGCTATGTTCTTCCGGACCCTATCTGGGGACCAATCAGCTGAGAATCATCAGCACATAGCTAACTTTTAGGGTTTCTCCAGTGATGTTTCATATATATTCTGTCAAACTAGTTTTTTTTTTTTAATGCAAAGTGACTCTCCAGGTATGACAGAAAAGAAATTCATTGCTAGAAAGTTAAAGAATCTTCAGACTTCACACACACAAACACACATACACACACACACAGAGTGAACTTTTACAATCATAGATTAATAAAGAAGTCTTTGGAGAGCTTTTAATGAGTCCCTTCCCACGTTGTCCCTGGACTGTAAGCCACAACTGTTAAACACAACTGGGGAGTGGAGTTACGAGCTCAGGGGCCAGGACCGTAGCAATAGCCCGGGGCTGCTGTTGGTCTGCTTGGTGGGGCTTGTTGAAACCAGTAGTTATATAACTCCCTGACTTCTGGGTCCCACTGGGATCCGTATACTTAATTTCAAGGCCTTAATTCATGACAAAGCTTACTCAGGAGCAGGGATGGAGAACTGAGCAGCGTGTGGGAAGATGTCCACCAGGCTGGTTCTCAGTGCCCCTTTCCATCTCTAACAGCTCCGGCCTGTCTCGGCCCTGGAAAGTGGCTTCATGTGCAGCTGGTGTGTGTGTGGCGGGGGGTCTCTGCTTTCACTCAGGTTGATTTATTTTTATTTTCCTTGGTAATTGTTTAAAAACAAAGTAAAACCTGTGTGCTTTTTGGAACTTCTGGAAAAGCCCTTCTGTGAGGGTGGCTATAGCTGAGAAAAGTTTTGAGCTGAGCTGGAAAACATTTTTGCGCAACCCTTTCTTTCCTGGGGTGTGTCTGGGTGGACACGGGCTCCCCAGGATGCCCAAGTGCACAGGAAGCCAAGCCTGGGCAATCAGCAAAATGAGCCTGGCCGGATGTGGTTTGTGCTGGCAGGAGGCACGGGGAACCCTGATGATGGTGTGGAGGGACAGATACACCACAGTGGGATGAAATTCTCCTCCTCGCCTCTAATTACAAGGCTGAAAGAGTCCCTGGAGAAAAAGAAATGTTCAAATTGTCTTAATAGAAGGGTCACACAGAAACCAAAGCCACTACCTCAAGCTTTGAAGGGAAAACGCTCAGGAGTCAGTTTCCAGGCGGAGCCACTTCTGGGGATTTGAAGTGGTCACCGTGAGGGAGAGGGCTGTGTTCCGGGTAAGAGGCTGCAGGCTGGGCGGGAGCTGGTGTGCCATGGCTGAGGGGTGAGGGGTGAGGGAGAATTGCCCCCTGGGCTCTGGGCTCTGGGCCTGGGTGGTCACCCAGCCGCCTCAGCGGTTCACAACCCAGGCTGCTGCCGATGGAGTTGGAGGTGTAGCCTCAGTCTCCCATCACCCTCGGGGTGGGGGCCAGATGGCGACAGTGTGAGGTGGAGCCTGCCGTGGGCTCAAAATGTCCTTGCACTGGGCTCTGAGTGCTCTCCAGGGCGTGAAGTCCTTGGGTTGCTCCTGAATTCCTGACTTTTTTCTCTACTTTAACACAGGTGTGTAGCCCTCAGTGGGCCCTCAGAAAGCAACGGCTGATGGAAGAAAGCACGTCCATGTCAGCTGTGTGCACCAAGGGGAGGAATTGGTGTCAGCAATGCCCACCCTGCACTGGCATCAGCCACCCAGGTAGGAGGGGATCAGCAAGTGGCCCCTGTGCATCTCACTTCCGCACCTGCCTCCAGCACTTCCGCTTTTGAAGACCTGCCTCATTTGTTGCCGTAACTACTGCCATGGTTGGTTGGGGCTGTTATAATGAAAGGCCACACACTGAGTAGCTACTAAACAGCAGAAATCTATTCTTCACAGCTCTGGAGGCTGGGAAGTCCAGGTTAAGTGCTGCAGGTGTAGTCTGTGAGGGGCCATCCCGAGGTCATAGATGGTCACCATCTTGCTCTGTCTTCATGTAGCAGAGGGATGAACAAGCTCTCTGGGGTCTCTTACAAGGGCCCTGATCTCCCCTGTGTCAGTCAGCTTTCCCTTACTGTAACAGATACCTAAGACAGTCAATTTATAAAAGGAAAAGGTTTCCTTTGGCTCCTCATTTTGGTGGTTCATTATGGGAGGCTTCTATCTCCAAGGCTGGTCTTAAATTAGGTGACACCTTCCATGGGTGCTAGTTTCAGTGCCAAGTGCCCTTTGATGGATGAAAACATATCCAATGTCACCTCCTTCCAAGTATCATGTACTATAGGGAGAAAAAGGGATTTATATGTGGGAAATGGAGAAAATTATGAGTCTCTGGATAACCATGGTTGGTTGGCCCAATTTCATGGCAGGAGTGTGTGGTGGAACAAAACCACTCATTTTATCGCCAAGACACAAAACAGAGCAGGAGGAAGAGGCTGGGGTCCTGCTGTCCTCCCCTGTGCACAAGGCCCCACTGCTAAAGGCCCCACCATCTCCTGAAGGTACGTTCATTCCTAGGGACTAGCCTTTGACATACATGTAAACCTTTGGGGATACTCAAGGTCCAAACTGCAGCACTTCCTAAGGGCCTTGCCTCCCAGTGCCATCACATCCATTGTTGGAATTTGAATTCCAACATGTGAGTTTTGGAGGGACACAAACATTTGGACTACAGCACCGCCCAGGAAACATTTTCCTCATGGGACCTTGCATTGCTGGGAGATTGTGTCCTGTCTTTCTACAAGACTGTGTCCTAGTCATTTTGTCATCTATCCAGCCCCACCTGCTTCCCAAGTGCCTGAGACCTGCTACAGTTCCTCGTACTTGAAGGTGGATAGCAAATGCATGTCAAGTCATTTACTCTTTTAATTTATTTACAGTAGTTTCCTCTGGAAAACATTTAAGATGACTCATTAGATGTATGGGGTAAATTATTTCTGACTAGATGAATTCCCATTCCTCTCACATCTGAGGACCTAAGAGTTGGTGTCCAAGAGATCCTCCTAAAGCAAAACATGCACATCCCGAGACAGTCCTGAGTAGTAGACTCCTGAGATGGAACAGTGACTCACAGTCTCACACCTCATGTTACACTTGTGCTTTGCTTCCATTTCCTGGATGTAAATCTTTTTAGTCCCCATAGTATGATTCTTGGAAGGAAGCATCATCCACTGACGTTTTACGTACTAAAGGGCATAGAGTACTAAAACCTGGGTCCACAGAAGATGTGAGCTAAATTAAGCCCAGCCCTGGAGATAGAAGTTGCCCAGAAGGCTAAAGCAAAGTCTGTGACTTCTTTTGTTACTTGTACCCACTGTGGTGACCAGTTGTTACAAGACCCTACGTCTTTCAAAACGTTTGTAGCATTTGATGGAATATCCAGTTTCTGTGCCAGTTAGGGATCTAGATTTCAAGCGCAGAAACTGACTCTGGTTTGTTTACCCCGAAGAGGATGTTCACGGAAACATATACAAGGCAGCTCACAGAATCTGTGAGAACCAGGCTCTGGAGAAGGCAAAAAGAGGGGACTGGAGGGCAAGGTCTCCCTGCAGGGACTTGGTCCCATTGCTGCTGCTGAGTTCCCACGCTGGTTACAAGACTGCGGTGGACACAGGCTTTCCTCGACTGCCTCAGTGGCCATTGTCCCTCAGGAGTTATGCCTGGGGTTTCATCCATGTCTGGAGAAGCACAGTTAGTGGTGTGACTTTATCTGCCTCTCAGGTTCGCTCTCCAGTCCCTTCATGGCCAGCCACCTCCTGCATAATCCTGGAGTCCTCTATGCCAAGCATACTACGCCAGCCTGGCCCAGTCCCCGCAGCCCTGCCCTCAGTGAGTGTTTTGGTGTAGATGACCTCATGCATTAACTCAGCTGGCCGTTTCCCCAGCGCAGTTCCAAATCCCCCTCTGACAAATGGATTTTTTTTTTTTTTACTTTCACTGAGATAACAAGCCAGTGTCTCCCCATTTCCTCTGGAGTTGGTTAGTTATTGGCAAACCAATCACAGTCAGTAGTACCTCCCCTGCTAGATCGGGAATTTCTTGGGGGGACTTAGTTCTGTTCATTAGTGCAGTGCCATCAGCTAGACTGCTGGCAGATGGCATTTGACATTTGATAAATGTACTGGAAAAAACTGAATGAATAAATGATTTCAACAACACTGCATTGCAAAGCTATGCTTAGGAAATTATTTACTGGAATTGTAAAATCCTCCACAGACGGCCAAGGTCAGCCATCACAGAACACATGTTTTTTAATGGAGCAGAGCCAGAAGGAGCCTTGGCCCTCTGAAGGGCCAGAGGGAAACGACCCCTGGTCAGAACCCCAGCCCACACTGTTTACGACCACGATGAGTAGAAAGAGCGGGTTTGACTGTGGGAGGATCCTAGCTAACTTGGGGGAGAGGTAGTGGGGTCAGAAGCTGCTTGCTTCTGTGGCTCAGGGAGGGGACCAGGAGAGAGGCAGACCTGTGTGATCAAAGGAGACTCCAAGAGCTCAGCCACTGAGCGACTGACCGTGCTCTCCAACAGACTCAAGCATGTATTTGTGATAGCAACTATTGACAGAGTATTGCTCAGAAACTCTTGTAAACAGCAGGTGTGAGTGTTTCGTTGAGTTTCTGCCGAGAGTTTATAAGGCATTGCTTAGAAATTTTCCAAACAAAATCCCTTCGGTCCCAGCAGAGCACACATTTGTTTATCTATGTACCACCAGCACAAACGTCACATCTGTGAGTGTCCAAATCCTTCATTTCCAGGGAAAGAGCAAATCGGTCACTTTCCCCGAGAATGAATGCTTTAATGTGCTTATCTAGAAGGCTGCCTTCTGGTCCAAAAGGACACAGCCAAATTTGGATGGACTGAGAAAGATCTGACCAGGCAGGGACCTGGGGTCAGCCACTCCAGCTTCCAGGGACACGGAGGCCCAGGAAAGGAACAATGCTACTTAAAGGCCTACCCTAGACTGGAACTCAGATTCTCCAGTCTTAGAACTGTAAGACTGCTGCTTCTGGTTCTGGTCAAGGGTACTGAGAAAATAATGACACAAACAACTTCCATGATGCCTGGAGCCTGGTGGTTCTGAAGCACCTTCTGATGGCTTCATGGCTTCTCTTCTTTTGCTTCGATGTTAGCTTCATGAGGCATGATGAGCTGCATCTTGAGGAGCCCTGTGAGGTTCCGTGGGCTGTGCGAGTATCAGACTTTCAAGTCTGGCCATGACCCACCTGTCCTGGTACCGTTTCCCACGCCCAGTGCTGCATAGAGGGCTCTCCTGAGCCAGCGGTGGCTGCACAGCTGGGATCCATTCTGGGCGGCCGGGGCGGGTAGGCCCGGCCCTTGGTGGAAACTTGTTCTCTGTCAGAACTCGAGCCAGCTCCATCCACAGCACACCTCCTTGACACGAAATGCTCTCTGCTTCTCGGGGAGGTAACTTCACCCCGGCCATCAAAGCTGAGGCCCACTGGGAAGCAGGGCCGAAGTTAACCAGCTGGGGCTGTTAGCCTTCTGGCCACTCCGACGCTGATCCCACACCCAGCTGGACATGGGGTGCGGACTTCGGCACACACTCTGACAGCTGGAATTTGCACAGAGACCCACTTAGCCTGCCGGTTCAGGGGTTGGGATTTCCTGAACCCAGAGCACTAATTCTGGTGTCATTTTTATTCTTCCTTTCTGTCTTAGGCAAGCGGGGAATGTGTGTGGGCAGAGAGGCCAATTTGGTTAGCAGCAGTCTGCTTCTCCATTTGTTTTGTGCAGAGAATTTAGGAGCACTGAGAGAAAGGAAAACGCAATTAGAACAGCCCACTTGCTTATTGTTCCTGGCAGGTACGTGAGGCCTCTGTGTTCCCAGCTAACACAGTACCTTTGCCTCCCGCCTTTTGAAAACAAAACCTTGAATAACACTGACCCTGTCACCCCTCCCTGAACTGGTGAAATAAACAAGGGAAGCTTGGCCTGGAGAGGTGCAGTTCTCAGTCTCCCAGGACGGACAGGGCTGGCGAGTAAGAGAGCAGTGCTCCCCTGCTGTTACCAGAGCAGGCAGAGGCAGGGGCCAAGCCCGTGTTCTGCTAGCAGGGAGGGTCCCAAGAGGCCAGAGAGCCGGCAGACCTCCTGTGCTTCTCCTCCGTGTCCCGGCCTCCTCTCCAGGGACCCCTCCTCCCCGCAGCGCTAATGGAGAGACTGAAAGGAAACTGCACCGCAGTGGGCGGGAAGGCGAGTCCCCACATCTGGGAATCAGCTCCAGTGGCCTAGCTCAGGAGGCCGGGAGGGTGCAGTGCCGGCTTGTGCAGGAAACCTCCCCGCCAGGCTGAGACACACCCTCACGCGCCCACTCCATCAAGGTCACCCTGCCCGTTGCTCCATCGGGTCACAGTGAGCTGCCCACACTGGCCTGGGCCCAGCCTTGGGGCCTCACTGCTGCTCTTTCCCAGGGAGTGCAGTGGCTCGGGCCCCAGAGCCCAGCCTCGGGAGTGCTCTGACCCCATTACCGCAGGCCTCGTCCTCAGCACCCAGTGCTTCTGTGCCTGCCTGGCTCAGGCAGGAGCCCAGCGGCTGTTCCCTGTCATGGGCCTGTGAGATACTGTGCCCGGCAGAGAGGCAAGGACCCGGGATTAGAGCAGACAGTGACCCTGTCCTAGAGGGTGGGGCAGGATGTGTGGGGCTCCTGGGGTCTCCGACGGTGGTGCCCAGAGAGGGGGTGAGGGGACCGTAGTGGATCCCTATTTTCGGAATGTGATGGGGAGGGAGCCAAGAGCTCAGACAGTGAGGGGGCACTGCTGCTGGGTCCGGGGCAGGGAGACCAGCTGTGAGCCCCAGGCTGTGACGGGGGACCCTGGAAGTACCTGTGGCTCATTGCTGCCCTGAGTTCTGGGGTGCGCAGCGGTGGGCCCCACTTCCGGGAAGCGACATCCCCAGATGGTGTACTGTGAAGGCCAGGGAGTTTGAAACCTTTCTTCTCCAAGGACAACGGAAAGGACGGAGACAGTGTGGCCCCTGCCTGGGGCAGCTCCTCCACGAGGGCCCAGAGCACGTGGCAGAGCGGTCTTCAGAGCAGACATCAGGAGGCAGGGAGGGCTGCCACACTCTCGCCCAGACCTGTCCTTCCTCACCAGTGGGCAGGGGAGCCAGGGGCTGGAGGAAGCAGGGGCGAAGCAGGACAGAAAGGACTGCAGGACAGCCAGAGGAAGCTGCGTCAGCCCCAGGGATGGGCTCCCTCTCTCTATGGGAGCTGGGACAAAAAAGGAGACCCTGGCAGTCCAGGAGCCGCCACATCGATGCCCACAAATTAAAAAGCAGGAGGTTTCCTGTGCACAAATACAGGACAGGCAGTGCACTGGACGCTGTGCCTCTCCTGGATCTGCTCTGGCCTTAACAGAAAGGCAAGGTAGAGACTATGGAGCTTCTGGTTTGGCTGCTGCCTGATGCTCATCAGACCAGCTGTGATTCCTCATGGGCCATGGATCGTCTCATGATTTGTAGAGAAATGATTATTATTATTTATGTAATATTGCACTAGCAAAAGAGGCCCAGCCGGCGGTGGGCAGGAGGCAGGACATCAGGCACAGCACATGGTGGGTCCCACGGTGGCTCCGGGGCTGCCCAGGAAGTGGCCGTAGGCAGTGAACACGAGGGCTGCAGTGCCACTCTGCCAGTGGTCTCCACCCCCACTAGGGAGAGCGCCCAGCCTGCTCTGGGAGGCGGATCGCAGCCCTGCGCTGGGTTCAAGGAGTGCCTGTTTCTCCTGTACAGCCAGGCCCTTCCTCACACCCAGCCTAGAGCCTCGGGACAGCAGCAGAGCCTCGGACAGTGAGTTTAGGGGGTTCCTGGGCTGCTTTGCTGTTTAAGTGGGTGGGCAGGCACCCTCCTGACTGGGCATCTGCCACAGCCTGCCTGTTCTTGTCCTGCTGTCCCTCAGGGCATTGTCACTAGACCCCAGGGCCATCAAAACCATTGGCTCCACCGGCACAGATGATGTTGCCCGTGGAGATACGGACTCCTGAAGCCGTGGTGTCTCAGCCCCTGGACGACTTTGTTCCCAGAAGGAGGCCTTGGCTTGTCCTGACGGTCCCCTTTGGAGTGACACATAGCTCCAGCTTCTGACTTCCTGCATGGAGTCACCCATTAGCCAGGAAGTCACGCCACCCTGCTGGCCGCTGCAGGGTCCCATCCTGTTTCCCTCAGTGCAGAAAGTCACCTTCAGAATTACCAAGGGAGACCCAGCATGAAGAAAAGGCCGAGGTCGGCTCCCGCAGGCCAGGGGAACGCCACAGCGGGGGCGCTGCCCGGGGTGTGGCTCTAAGGACTAGCAGAGCTGGCCAGTGTCTGGGCTGTTCTCAGCCTGCAGCCTTCTTCCTCTGGCTTTGTAATCTCTGCTAATTACTGGGCATTTTCCACTGTCCATGACTTCATCATCAGCAAGTAGTGATCAAGCCAAATAGTTTCCTGATCAACTTCATCCCCTGTGCTGGGCCTAGCTCTCTCCAACAGGTGGGTCTTTCCCAGCTGTGGCCAAGCCTGAGGCCCCCTCTGCTGGCCACAGTGTCCACAGCACACGGCGGAAGGCCTTGGCCAAAGCAGCCCAGGTCTCTGCACCTATAGGAGATGCAAACTCAGACCTTTAGCAGGCAGTTTTATTTTTTTCTTGGCACTCTAATAAAATATCTGGTGATGGAAATAAAGGCAGAGAATTTGTCCAGCAGGTCTTATTTAACCTGGTAACCCTGCTTTCCTAAGTCGAACTGCCAACACTCCAGCGGCCTGGCTTTGGGGACCTGGGCCCTGCATCTCCTCTGCCCCACACACAGCTCTGGCCCCCATGATGCTCCAGGGCTCTGTTATTTTAGGGCCATTTTCTTGCCTTTAGGTCATTCTAAGACCCCACCTAGCATAGGGAGAAAGCTGGACATACAGCAAGTATTAAATGCTTCAGAAAAAAGTGTGTGAATGATACAGTGAGCAATGTCAGGCTATGCAGGAGAAAGAGCTGATGTACAGAGACACTGGAAACCCAAACGGGCTGTTCCCTTACAGCGTGCGGGTGACCACCAATTTCCTTCCGAAGCTGTCCAGCCTCATCTTTCATGCACAGGCCTCCCTTGGCCAAGGTCTGATTCCTGCTAAGGCCTACCCAAGCTTGCAAGATGGAAAGCTCAAAACGACATCTTACACACAGGAAGTGTTGAAATCCTCACAGGTAGACATTGAGACAGTCACACAAGCACAAGTCGGCTGTGTGGACTAAAAATAGACGCATGACTTGCACAATGCTGCATTTTTTAAGGTTTTTTTTTTTTTTGTTGTTGTTGTCTTTGCAGCCGGATTTCCTGAGGTGTAGGAGTGTGGAAGCCAAGAGGTTTGCTGCTTGCCCCAGGAAATCCGGACTCCCCCGTGGTGGTCACAGCCTTCTCCTCAGCACAGCCACTTGCTCAGAGGCAGGAAGAGGCCACCTCAGAGGCCCTCTGCTCGTCGTCTTGGGGCTATTGGTGGGAGAGAACAGTGGCTTCTGTGGAGATCAGCTGGCCTTCAGGGAGATCCTCCTGGGGCGAGACGCAGGACCTCTGAGGTAAGCCTGCCAGCTTCCCCTGAGGCAGCCCTAGTCCTGCCAGGCTTTGGGTCTGAAGCCCCTTTTTTGTGACCTGGCTTGTTGTGCCTACACAGGCCAGCTGTTGGGACTTCCTGAGGTAGTCGGGCATGTCACCGAGATGCATGCCTGTAATCCCAGGACTGAGGGGGCCCTGAGGCAGGAAGATCCCAATTTCAAATCCAGCCTGGGTAATTTAGTGACTTAGCGAAACTAAAAGAGGGCTGGGTTATAGCTCAGTGCAAAGGCCTTGGATTTAACCCCCAGTGCCCCCGCCAAAAAACAAAAGGGTGAGTCTCAGGACAGGTGGCTGCATGCTCTTGCCAGATGGCCCATCACATCTGTGGGCACAGAACAGCCCTGACTCACCATGTCAGTCAGCTTCTCTGGCAGCCCCCAAGTCCTGTCTGTGCTCCTTCTCACCACCCCAGCCTCATCTCCCACCTCCCCACTGTGGACACGCTGGGCCGGCTGGGGTTCCCTCCATGGCAGCACCCCCTGCGTTTGTCCCTTGTCCAGTCTTCCCTCCAGTCTGCAGCACCAGGCTATAATCCCTGCCCTTCACTCCACTGGCCTGGGCCAGCCCAAAGCTCATCACAAACGCCTCCCTCTCTGAACTTCTGTGTATCGGGCAGAAACTGGGAGTTTTGCCTCTATGGCTCTGTGAGGAGAGTGCAGGAGCTGTTGGAGACAAGTCATCCACAGGTGTGGGGCTCTGGGTCTTGGCCTTGCTGTCCTTCATTAACCTGTGAATAAATCACCCCACCACAGTGCTTCTCAATTGGGGAACAGATTGCCACCCAGAGGACAAATGGACAATTTGGGGGTTGGTACACCTGGGCTGTGCTACTGGTCGCAAAAGCCAGGGATGCTGGAAATGTCCTGTAATGCACCAGACAGCCCCCAGCAAAGCGTTTTCTAGCCCCAAACACCGACAGTGAGAACACTGATGTGATCACTGATGGTGATACGTCAGGGTTTTTCTTTGGGAGGGGGTACCAAGGATCAAACTCAAGACCTTGCAACATCAGCTTTTGTAAGGACTACCTAGCAGATTAGTAAAGCCCTGGGCACGTCTGAGGGTGACTGACACAAAGGCCAGCAGACTGTACTGCCCTGGATGGGGTGGTACCAACCAGTAGGAGTGAGGCCTGGGTGGAATGAAAAGGGAAAGAAGAGGAAAGTGGCTTCTTTTTGGAGGGGCTCTGGCATTCGTCATTGCCTTTGGACATTCATCTCCAATTTCTTCAGCCTTCCAGTGCAGACTTGCACCAGCAACTACAGTGGACTCCCAGGTCTTCAACCTTTGACTGTGACTGGATCCCCCACCTCCCAGGGCACGACAGACAGCCATCTTGGATCCACAGACTCCCACGGGGACACATCCCCTCCTGACCCTGTAAGCCCGCCTAATAAGCCCAATCCTGTGCATAATCATACATACACTTTATATTGTTTCTATTCCTCTGTGGAGCACTCATACATCTACCCTGCTTTCTGAGCTCATCTCCTCACCTACAAAGAAGGAAGTTGTGAAAAAGCTCAGCCAAGATAAGATGTGTGAATGCAGTAGCCACCACAGCTGTTTATGTGACACTTCTGCTGTCTGTACCCTGCTGCTGGCGTCTCTTCATCAGCGAAGGGGCTGGTGAGAGCATAACAGGGAAGGGGAATGAAGGCTTGTGTGTGCCTTTGATCCTCAGAGAAGCCCTCCTGCATTGGCATACGACCAGCCCCTGCTTATAGCAGAGACACAGCGCTCCGACCATGGAGGGAGCAACCTCAGCACACACTCAGCTGCTGGTGAGACTGGGGATGCGAAGCACGCGTGTGAATGGCCGATCGTATCACCTAGAGACAGTGCTTGTGCAAGCATTTGAAACTCTGTACACATGGACCCAAGGTCTCATATGTGGGGCCCCTCTGCTGCCACTTCCTCCACATAGCACGGTGCTGGGGATGCAGCAGAGACTCGGTGGGTACCCGCAGATGAGTCACACGGGATTTGCTATGTGGAGTCAGAGAGGCTGAAAGTGCAGCCTGTTGTGTGGCCTGGGAGCCAGAATAGGATCAAATGACTGGAAAGCACTAGAAAACAAGGAGTCTCTGGCTCCAGAGGAGCCTGAGACCAGGAAAGGGCAACAAGCAGCTTGTGAGCCCCTTGATGCTGTTCTCAGAGGACACCTGGCCCAGCCCATGTGCACCAGTGTGCCATGCATGCATCACACAGCTGGCAGATGGAGTCAGGACAGCCAGGACTAGGGACACGGACAGGCAGCTACGTCCACATGTGAGGTGGGGGACTAAGAGCCCACAGGAGTGTGATGTCCACTCACAACTCTGTCCCCTGCCTCAATGTCATGTGCCCCATCCAGATAGTCAAGCTTAATTGTCAACTTGATGGGCTTGGAAACTGCCTAAGGGTTTAGTAAAGCAACTTCTGGATGTGTCTGGGTGGGTCAAGGAAGTGTGATTTTGGAGACTATATCGGATCTCTGGCCTCTCTGACATTGTACCCCTGTTCTTCCTGGCCATGAACTAAGCAGTCACCCTACCACAGCGCTTCTATCACAGTGCTCCTGCCTTGGACCCAGCTGACCATTAACTGAATCACCTAAAACCGTGACCCAAATTAAACTTCTCCACCTATAAATTGTAGGTGTTAGGTATTGTGTTTCTGTGACAGGAAAGCTGACTAACAGATCAACGGAGAAGGACATTAATCTCCAGGGTGCCCAAATCCGACTTGGGACACCCATCATCACTGCCTGCCGTGGTCTTTCTGTATATGAAGGGCAGACTAAATCGTCTGGCTGTCATCTGACGACGTTGGTAGTCTTGGGAAAAAAGTTACTCATGGCTGTTCATCATTTCCTTGTTTTTCCATTTGGGATATAAGATAGTGTATCTGAAAAGAAATCCTTTTCCAAGATTCTCGTGTGAAAACCATTCTGAAACTAGAAAGTGGGAGTCCTGTGGCTTGGGTGCTAAGGCCTTTGAGACCAACGACATTGACATAATTGCCCCAGTAGTGTGCAGGAGGTAACATAATCCTTCTGGTGGCAAAAACCTGGTAGGAAAGACATCAGTCCAGTAGCACGATAACATATTGCCTGTCCCCTGTAAACAAAACTGGCCACATCAATTTCTCTTCTGCCTGTGAGTGATGACCAGTTTATCAACAATACACTAAATAATGACTTTCCACGGGGACAGCAGCCTTTATGATAAAGTGTTACTGCGCCAGCTACATTATTATGAACAACATCGAATTTATAGAGCTAGGAAGCAGATGCATTTCTCAGTCATGTGTCACCATGGCTGAGAGTGAGTCATGAAATCTAGGCTGTCAGGTATTTTTCTGGCTGCAAACTTCAAACAATTAATATTCCTGTAAAGATGTCCTGATCAAAAGCCCAATTTTGAAATTAGTTGTTCAATAGGATGATTAAACTCCAGAGCTGGACCTTACCACAGCCACATGTGAATGGCCAAGTGCAACTTTTCAGACAGGAGGAACTGTTGGACACGCTGGGGATCTGGAGGAATTTCAAATGAGGCCCCTGAGCCTGCAGAGTGTCTTGATGTCACCCAGATATCCCGGAGAGGCTGAGTCGCTGGCACTTTCCTGCATCCAACCCCACAGCCGTTTCCCACACCTGAGTCAGTGCTAGGGAGGCGGCGGACACGCGGCAGACGGACTCTACCTTGAAGGATGGCAGACTCTCAGCAATGCTCTCCCTGGAGGTCTTGGGCAGGCGACGCCCCTTCTCCCCAGTCAGGAAGCCATAGAGAGCTTCAAGTCTGCAGGGCCCCAAAGAAAACAAGGAGTCATGAACCCATGGAAGAATAGAGATTTGCCTAATATTAGAAACTGAGACCCCTACAGTCCGGGGGTATGCTACCAGAAATCACACCACGGGCACCAGGAGCTTCCTCTCTGACTGACAGCTCATTGTAAAGACACAAGGAGGGCCTCCTTGTACAGTGTCATGCGCCATACCTCAGAGGAGATGAAGCCTGTTTGAATATTCAGTGTGCGGTGAAACGTGCCCATTTATTTCCTCGGTCGGGTCAGAAGTGAGTGTGTCAGGAGGGTGAAGGATGATGAGGTGGCCTTCAGTGTGTTGAACATGTACCATTTTGCTTACAGTTTAAGAGCCAAGAGAGAAGAAACCACCCCACACCTGAGGAAGTGGACACTTGCGCATGCTGCTGTGAGGCTCACACCGTTACTGAATTTGCTGTTGTGGTCCATCTTCTGACTCCAGGACAGAACACTGCAGGCTCTGGAATGTGTGAGCAGAAGTTTAACCTGGCTCGAGGTTCTGGAGGCTGGGATGTCCCAGGGTGTGGTGCTGGCCCCTGCAAAGTGCCTTAGGGCTGCCTCATGATGCGGTGGAAAGTTAAGGGAGCATGTGGCAAACAGAGGAAGCTCAGGCTGCCTCGGCCCTTGACCAGAGCCCGCTCCCAGGACCATCACTCTGCTCCAGTGAAGGTGTGAAGCTCCGCCCTCCTGGCCTGCGTAGCCTCTTGAAGTTTCTACCTCTTAGTGCTGTGAAGCAGCAATTCCATTTCGCCGTGAGTTTCAGAGGGGCGTTCATACCATCACATTTGGGAAAGGCAGCAAATACCAAGCCACATGGGACAGCACGGCGGCCCACCCTGGTGTAGAAAGCTCATCTTCTACATGGCTGGGTCTAAAAGGGAAAGGAAGAGGAGGGGTCGGGGTCCGATCGTCTCACTCAAGGGCATGGCCCCCATGACTGGAAGACCTTCCGCTAGGCCTCACCTCTTAAAGCTTCCACTGCCTCTGAATAGCTCTGCCAGCTGGGGACAGAGCTTGAACACCTCCCTTTGGGGACACTTATTCAGATCACAGCACTCTGTGAGATTCAGGTCTACACCTCCACATCCCCCTGGATGGATGCTCTGGAGGGGAAGGCAGGGATGTTTTTCACTCGGGGTTCCATGAGCACCAGCTCCTTTGGCAGCCACATCCAACCACACGTGTGCATATACGTACGTCCCAGCCATGGTCCATCCGTGTGTGTGTGCACACAAGCGTGCCCATCGCTGGACTAGGAGGGCCCTGCCCTGGCAGCAGCACTGGTGGACTCAGCACAGAATAGCTGCTAACACTGCTGCCTTGGTCCTTGCCCCTTAATTTCCTCTTTTTCACAGAGTTGAGCGGTTGGTTCCTTTGAGTCTTGGTAGTGGTTTAGGGACATGTTTAATTGTGTTATTCCGTCCTCACCCAAATTCCCAGCAGAGGTGGGCTGGCATGAGAGCACTATTAATCTTGACAGGCAGCCGAAGAGGAGTAAGAGACCCTGGAAAGATCACTGGAGTGAGAGTGAGGGCACCAACCTCACCCAGGGGTCAGTCCAGTGATAAGTTAGTAGCTGAATGGGCTGTTGGGAAATAGAGCTTGGCTGAGGATGTGGGGCACAGGGACGTGACTTGGGACTGTGTCCTGCGTCTGCCCCCTTCCTGACTCTTCCCCTTCTCGGTTGGGACCTTTCCTCCGCCGCACCCTTCCACCGTGGTGTTTTTCCCTCATAGCCAGCCAACCGTGGACTGCAATTTTTGAAACTGTGAGCCAAAAATAAACCTCTCCTTTAAGTTGCAGGTGTCAGGTATTTTGTCCCAACAATGGAAAGCTAATACAAGTAGGAACAATTTTGGCTGTGCGGGATCGCCTCAGTATCGAAGCACTTTTAGTCTGCTTGAGCCTCCAAACGAGTACCACTTGCACTCTTCCTGGTGCTGTGCTAACCAAAATGCCACCACCACTCCTCTGAGGCCCTCTCAGGCGCCATGATGGAAGGTGAGGCTCGGTAACCCCAGGAACTGGGGTGGCTCCTTTCTCAGTCTGAGACTCCCTGTAGGAGGGAACGAACACCCACTCATTTTCAGGACAGTGTCCCTGCTTGACATCCCAGCTTCACAGCACTCCACCCTGCTGGTCACTCATCCCAGTAGATACTTGAAATGTATGGCTTCTGTCCATTTTGTGATGTCATCGTAACTCTTAGCATCTCAAAAGATTAGCCAAGGCCCCAGTATTGTAACTCATTCACTCATTCATTAAATCATGAAATGTTTAAGAATATAATACTAACCAGGCTCTCTGCTGGATGCTGGGATACAATAATGAGCAGAGAAATCAAGCTGTCACATTCACAGTATATAACTGCAAGCCAAGATGCATGTTCTGGGGGAGGAGAAGAAAGATCATGGAGAATTTGTTGTAAAGGAACTGCCTGGAACAGGCAGAGAGGGCTTTTTAGTGAAATGATGCTTGTGAAGAAGTCCAAAAGCCAAGCAGGGTGAGCTAGATGAAGGAGTGCTCATTGTGGCCTCTGAACAATCCAGGCCAGGAATGGCGAACCTTTTAGAGCTTCCCAGATGCAAACAGCTGGCTGCGGCACGTGTGCCACAGGTTCGCCACCCCTGGTTTAGATGGACGGAACCAATGTGCAAAGGTCTATTGTGAGACAGACCCGAGCTGATGTGGCAGAGCACAGGGGGCGGGGCGCTTGAACAGGGCCCCAGGGGCTGGTTAGAGAATGGTATGTAAGGGAAGGGGAAGCCTTTGGAGGGATTTCGACGGAGGCCTCGGGATCAGAGGTGCATTCTCCATGCCTTGTGGGGCCACACGGGAAGGGAGTCGAGGACCTGGCAGATTCACAGAGAAGGCCCCACAGTGTCCTGGTGAGTCACATGGTGGCAGAGGGTGGCCTGGGGCTCTCGGAAGGCAGCGTGGCTGGTGCCTGGGGAGACCACACATTCACTGTGGACAGTTGAAGTCTGGAGTGAGACGTGCCGATGTGAAACCAAGCAGGCAATTACCTTGTGGGACGAGGGCTGGGGAGCAGGGGCGGCTGAGAAAACATGGCAGAATGGGGCTTGCAGGTCTTCCCCGGCATGCACGTCCTGTCTGGTTTCCTCTCCCTGGTGGGTCTGCTGCAGGTGGGAGTGGCTGTCCAGTGTGGGAAGCAGAGAAAGAGGCTCTGGATCCTGTTGGCTACGAAGAGGAACTAAAACTGCTTTTTCAACATGTATTCAAAATAGGCTTAGAAATAACACTGCATTCTTTGGGAACCTGAAATAGGAGCAATGGCACGTGACAAGCCCAGCACCTTTTAATGCAGCCCATGTATCAGTGAATGTGGAATGGCAAATTTTAAGTCAGGTGTGACGCATGCACTTGTAGTTCCAGCTACTTTGGAGGCTGAAGCAGGAAGGACACTTGAGCCTAAGCTTTTGAGGATGGGGTGAGCAACATAGTGGGGGTGCGCTCTCAAAAAGCAACCAAATTTTAGAAATTTTTTGGGAAAAACTGAGCAGTGTGTAACTCATTGAGATTTCCTAAGCTGCCATGATCAGCACAGTCCATGGGAAAAGCAGGCCGGCCAGCTCTCCTAACACCAGCAAGGGCTGTGCAGCCCTCAGAGCCTCTCAGAGCGCAGGTCCTGGGTACCCTTCAGACTTTGCCTGGTCTCCCCCACTTCTTGGGGATGCATGCACTGTGAAAGTTGAGGCGACTGTGCTCTCTGTCACTAACCACCGCTTCTCCGACCCCTGGTCACCAGCTCTGGTGTCACCCAGGCCTGGCGCTGCCCAGGGTGAGTGCAGATCTTATGGATTTAAAGGCTCCTTTGGACTCCTCCTGGACTCCTGAACAACTTGTTATAATTATAATACCAGAGTTCTTACGAGACTCTGCTAGAGCAACTCACAGAACTGAGGAGTGCACTTTACTGGATCATAACAGCACATAGGGGAACAGCAGGGGAAGACAGCGAGGCTCGGAGCCACCGTCCCAAGGAGCTGCACGGCCCTCCTGGCACACGGATGTGCTCACGAAGCCCATCCCAGACCCTGCCTCATTCGGAGGATGGAGGCTGGGCGCGAAGTCCTAGGCTCCTAATGGAGGCACAGCCCCCAGGGCCACCTCGTTAGAGCAAAGTGCTCCCTCGCTCTCCAAACTGAGGAAGTTCTGAGTTTTAGGAGTCTGTGTCAGGACTAGGGACCAAATATCCACGTCATATATGTGTCTTATCATGCCATAGGTGGCCAGTCCACTGCCGTGTGCTCCCTGGGAATCCTGTGAGGGCCGTGCAGATAACGGTCAGCAAACCCTCACCTGTCCCCAGTAGGCACTGCCTCCCTGCCAGTGTTGCCTTGACTCCTGCTGGCCCCAAGGAGAAGCCTGGGCCCGGCTCTCTCCCCTACTCACTTCCCACACTGCCCTGAGGTTGCTTAACTCCAGGTTTAGACCTGTGGGCAACGGGACGCAAAAGGTCCCGCTGAGATGACCCGGTTCCCTCTATTCAAACCCTCACATGCTTCCGCATGTGCTTGGGTGTCCCATCCCTGGACGCCGTCCTTAGCCTTCTGCTCCATGCGTCAGGCTCCTCAGAGCTCCTCTCGGACTCCCTGTGGGCTGGTGAGCTGGGCTGGGTGGTGCTCATCTGTAATCCCAGCTCTCACGAAGGCTGAGGCAGAAGGATCCCATGTTTGAGCCTCATCTGGGCAACTTATGGAGACCCAGCCTCAAAAGAAAGAAAAAGAAAGGAAGCAAGAAAAAATGACTAGCGCTAGCCGCCCCGATGTCGTTGTAAACACGAGAGCCGCTTCCTCGGACAGCTTGTCTGCAGGGGAAAACAGAAGCAGATGTGCGTCCTCCCATCGGCGCCCCAGGCTTTTTCTGTCCCGAGCAGCGGACTTCCTGTATTTGTGCGGCTTAGGACGACCTGGTGGGCCCGTGCCCCTCGCTGCCTCCTGCCCAGACTCCGTGTGAGCGCATTTCCATGTGTGGGCGTCAGCGCTGTGCGGGCTCTTGGGCCGCCCACAGGCTCCTTAGTCACCGCAGGGTCGCAGGGTCGGCACCGGCTTGCTGCCAGCACTGGGTTATAAATAGCACGCCGCCTCCCGGCTCTTTCGCGTTTAATCACCTGCCGCTCAGCTGCTTGACTGTTTCCTAGGGGTGGTCCTGGCTCAGCAAAGGGGGATGTGCTTGGGACTTCTGCGTCTCATTCACTGCCCACACAAGGGCTGAGCCCAAGGAAGAGTTTAACAAAATAGCTGCCGATTGCTCAGCTCTTCTGGGGCCCAGGCCGGGGGTGAGCCTTTCCATGCATCATCCCATTTAACTCAGCGCAGCCTGGCCCAGCGGGTCCTCGGCGGTGCTCATCTTATAAACAAGAAGCTGGTATTTATGCTTGGGTGATTGTCCCAGGGCCACGTAGGCAGTAAAATAGTAAAATGCGGGTGCAGTGACGGCCAGGTGGGCGGGCCACACCCCTGCAGAGCCAGCCCCGCTGAGCTGTGCAGGGCAGGGCCCCTGTCGGCCTGGCAGCCTTTGTGGTAGGAAGCTGTCTCAGGATGAGCCCCACGCCAGGACTGGCCTGAGCATTGCTCATGCGCCCGCCCTGCTAGTTCCGGGTAGGAAGCCACCTCTGGGTTCCTGCACCTGTTTGCCCCTGCACCCCGGGCTGCTGTGACAGCCTCTGTCCGCCAGGCTCCGGGTGGATCCGCATTTCCATTCCAGATGGAAGGCCCAGAACAGAAGGAGCTCTCTGCCCGGCAGGGGGCAAGGGAGCCAGGCAGGGCACGGGATTCAGCTCCTGGGCTCTCAGCGCTTCCCAGGCTAAGAGAACTGCAGCTGTGCTCGCTGCCAGGGTCCACGGTCCTGTGGGGAGGAGCGAGAGCTGGCGGGGTGACAGAGGGGAAGAAAGGACAGAGCCGGGCCCTTCTCTTCCCGAAACTCCTGCAGAGACAGCTGGCTCCCACGGGCCTGGTCGCCAGCGCAGCTGCAGGCCCTGAATCGCTTCTCTGTGGTCACCTGCTCCGCGCCCTTCCCGTCCCCAGGCGGCTCTGACCTAAGCAGGCCCAGGCACAGCGCCTCACAAAGGGGACTGAGACCACAGACCGGAAAAGCCTTTTGGGAGGGGGAGCACCTGACGGCCGCCTGCCGATGAGCATAGCCCTCTCATCTCCTCTCACAGGTGAGGCCGAGCGGCAGGCTCGGTGCACCCCAGGGTCCATGGCTCAGAAGTTACCGACAGGAGGCACCGAAGGCCCAGGGCTAGCCCCTCAGCCCGCTCTGCGGAAGCCCTCCAATCACGGTCTTTAATGCAGCATGCGCTTTCTCGTTGAGCAGGAGAGGAGTCCACTATCATTGTGTACACCAGAGGACTGTGGGCAGAAAAAGAGGGAGAATAAGAGCTGTCCGATATCTCCCACCACCAGGAGAAACCAGAATGGGCCTTCCCTTCGTGCACACTCGGTACCTAGGCATAATCTTCACAGAAAATGCTTGCTGAGTGCCACACACATCTCCTGTAGTCACGGAGAGCTCCTTGGAAATAAGTGTTTCCATAAAACTACATACACTTCGGTGTCTATCGTACCAAATTCCTCGAGCTGGTCAATTCAAATTTCCTGCCATTGTAAATAATGCTGAGATTCACATTAGGGGAAAAGCTTTTCACTTACTTTTGTGAACTTTCATGATACAGATTTCCGGAAGTGGGATTAGTGGGTCAAGCTGTGCGCATTTCAGAGGTAATGTGGTAAATGTTGCCCTATTGCTCTTCAGGAGACTAGAGCTCTGGCCCCGCCCTCTCCACCCTGCATGCTCTGGATTGAGCGCTGTCATTAAAGATTTTAAAATACTTGACACAAAGATCCAAGCCATCAATTTCTTCAATGGGGATTTGCTGAATGGCTTCCGGCTCTACTGGTCACCTGATAAATAATGACTGATTTATAGTTTCCTATGCGCTGGGCTCTGTGCCAAGTATCTTACATGTCTGTCTTCTTTAGCCTCCTCAGCACACCTGCCTGGCCTTGTAGCCTGCACTTTGTGCATAAGAAACCTCCTGAAGTTAAGTGAATTGACCAAAACGTACATCCAGTTAAGTGGTGAGAATTCAGAATGAAAGAGTTTCACTTCTATACATTGGTCTGGTAGCCTGGGGCGACCTGGACTGCTCTGGCCCGTGTGATATCCACTCCCAGCTGGGAAGCCGCCCTTGGAGAGATTCAAAGGGGTAAAGCCTCCAGGTCAGATCCACGAAACCTGTGGGCAGCCTTGCTCCTGCCTGACATGTTCTGCTCCATGACTGTTCAGCCGTGTGGTGGGACTCGCTCCTGGTGGGAGGCCTGGATGGGAGAGAAGTCACTCTTTCCCTCTGCAGCTCACACGCTTCTCCAGGTGGAAGGTAAACGCACAGGTGAGTTTTATAAGAATGACATAGTGAAGCCACGAAAAAGGTGAGGTCGAAGGACCTTGGGCATCGGAGAAGAAAATGACACCTAAATTTCCCAAAGTGTAAACAGTTTAGTTGGCAGGGACGGCAGGAGGGGCCCACAGGCAAAAGTCCAGAGTGACCCAGGGGTTGGAAGGGTGTGGAGGACAGGGAAGTTGATCTGAAGGGCAGCGTTTGGCCAAGGTCAGCAGCCTGCCCTTGATGCAGGCTGTGGGCAGAGGCGTGTCCACCATCGTGGTGGGGGTCATGACTGATGCCATCGGGGTGGAAGGGGGACCTCAAATTCAGGTGAGACATGAAGAAAGCTTGGACCAGGGAGAAGAGTGTGGGAGTGGAAGAAGAATGGCAGAGTTGAGAGCGAGGTAGAGGAGGAATTTATAGACTGGGTGTAGTTCGTGGGTGCTGGACTTCTCTCCTCCCTCTCCTCATGAATCCAGCTGCCATCCTGCAGGGCCTCTCTCCATCACCCATCCCCAGGGCATCAGTGCCGTCCTGCTCTTGCCCATCACGGCCTCCAGCTATCCTCCAGACTCCCTCCACGGCCACTTCCCAGATCCTCCCGGAGGAGTCTTAGATTGGTGGTCCAAATCTTGACACTTGACAAAATGAAAGGAGATGCTACAAACAAATTACTCTAGGAAAGGACATAAACCAGGACTGCCCAAAGCAAACCTAGATGTGTGGACGCCATTGCTAGAAGGATCATTTGCAAATGTAAGTGAGTCACACACTCCCCTGCTAATGGCTTCCCTTTCCAATAAGAATAAAGCCCTGCAGGTGTCTGTGTGATCCCATAACCATGGACACGTGTGTACCATGGCTCGTAGGAGTTTGGCGTCCGAGTCATCTCTTTCTTGGCCCTCACATCCTCAGGCAGCTGGTTACAGACTTCTGATGAGCAAGAGATAAACTGCAGGGCGCAGAGCCCCATTGTCACGGCCTCAATTTAGCCACCATCGCTTCCTAACTAAATTACAACAGCCTCATGACTATAGTTTCGTTCCTTCCAACCCATCTTCCATCCTTCAGCTATGGTGGTCGTCAACAACAGATACACACAGACATATTTCGGGGGGACAGAGTCTCACTGCATCAGCCATGAACTCAGGACAGGAGGTGCATGTCGCTGGCCAGCTTTATCTAGAGAAACACTGATCATATTGTTTTCTCACTTCAAGTCTCCCTATGACATTCAGGGTAAAAATATAAATTCCCTGAGTGCAGCACACAGGATAGTTCACTATTTGACCTGCTGGCTTTGCCAGGCCCAGTGCTTACTCCAGGCCCCGGATCGGTCCCTTTTGTCCCTCAGCAGTTTTTGGGTCTACAGAGGTGCTATAGAAAGGCTCCATGCAGCTCTTCCCCCTGCTGCCCCGCTCCCTCGCTGTCATCCTGGTAGTTCAGGTGACGTGTCTTTTCCTGAGGATGTCTTCACGTCCCTGCAGCCTAGACTGAGTTAACTGTCCCTCTGTGGTTGGCCTCTGTCCTACCAATTATAAGGTGATGTTGTAACTGGCTTTTTACCTGTGTTCCTGTCCCCATAGAATATCAGCCCCCAGAATTAGCAATTATCCAAAACGAGGACACAGAGATGACTGCCTTCTACCAGAGTATTCTCTAATGAGCATCTGACTCCAGGGAATGTCATCGTGTGTGACTTGGACTCTTAAAAGCTACACCCACTTTAACTCTAGAGAAATTTGCAAGTATTTTCTGCCTGGTAGAAAGAGTAACTACTAATGCTGAGCTTGTATTACCTTGTAGGATGTTAACCAGTTGCACATACAATTCTGAGATGTTACTCCATCATTTCTTGTCCCATTGTCTCTTCCTCTACATGAACACATATATACCTGTATACATGTGCTTTCTCTGTTCGCCTCTTTTGAACTCACATTACTATCCTGATTCATCATTAGCAGCTTCATGAGTCCAATGGCTCCCTGGCCTGTGGTGGCTGAGGGAGCGAGCTGCTCAGCAGCCTTCAAGCAAGGCCCTGCATGGGGGCTGAGGACAGCCAGCAGCTTCCTGGAGTGGGGGCTTCTGGATGGACTACAGCTTTCTCATCAAGGTCGGTCCTGCTAGTGATGCAGCCCTGCTGGGTACAGGGCCTGGACACCTCTGCCCACCTCTCTGAGGGGCACCCTTGGCTCTAGGGCTCCCCTAGGATGGCAAGACTTTCCCAGGGCTGATCCTTTGCCTGAGACTATTTCTTCTCCATCCCTCCTCCTCCTTCCTGTCTCCTAAGAGTCAATCTAACTTGTCCTCTGGGGCCTGTCCCTGCCTCCTACTGCCCCTTCTGCCTGTCCTCTCTTCAATTACTGTCTTGCACAGCCAGACTTGTCTTGGCACCTACTTCCTAGAGGATCCAAAAGACCATCTATCTGTATAATGATTTTGCTTTTTAACTTCTTGAAAATTATGCTTGGCCGGCAGCTGAGATGATCGTCTGTACTGGTCTCACCTGCACATCCAGCTTAGCATTTAAGCCAGGGCAGGTGCTCAATAAATACAGGATGAGTGGGGGGATGAGAACAACTCTGCTACTAGTGGCTTGTATGTGCACAATGTAACACTGAGGTCTCGGTAGGGTCAGAGCCCTGGTGTGAAGGTAGACTGGGCCATGTCTGCTGTCTGTGCTTCGGAACAATTGGAAATGTCCCTGAATCACCTTAAAACTTTTGAGCTCATGGGTGTCTTTCATGGGAAAGTGCTCATGTCTCCCTTGTGACCTAAGTTTTCCTTTGAATTCTTGCCAGGGCAGAAGGAGGACGTCTGTGTGAGCAACCGGAAGTGAGAAACCAGAACCGGAAGCGGACCTTGATGGAGTTGATGACGGGCTCATCTTGGCTGAGAGGTGTACAGGACTGGGAAGTGAGGTCCTGCCCGATTCTCCTTGAGGCCCGACTTCATGCTGCTGCCTCCAGCCCGGCTACTCCCAGGCCAGGTGTGGGCCTGGCATGGTCAACAGCTGTGGGAGCCCCGAGGCTGAGTGGGAAGGAGCCCTGTTTCCTCCTGCCTCTGGCAACAGGGAAGAAATTGGAATGCTATTTTGGAAATCTGCTCGGAGTCTTGACAGGTACAAAATCTATGAAAGCTTGTATTTAAAATTATGCTTCCGATCATTCCATTTTCCCTGATTGGTTATTCAGAAAGTTGAATAGATGATTATGAATCATTCCCAAGTGTGGATAATTAAATATTTGATAAATAGAGTTTAGCACTTTTCATCTGCAGAGAGCTTGCCTGACATTAACTAATTGAGCTGAACAAAGGTATCGCCTTTGTTGTACAGATGGCAAAACTGGCAAGGAGACGTTGAAGGAAGCCCCACTGCCCCCAGTAAATATAAATGTGTGTGTGCACACAGGTGAGCAGTCTTAGGAGCAAGGAGGGCGGTGGTCCGGAGCTCCCAAACCCGGGCAATTTCATTCACTTGTGCGATTTACCAAGGCTGCGTAAGCAGGGCACGGCCGGCCTCCTCGGTCTGGCTCTGGGGACGTCCTGGGAGCACAAATCAACAAGAGGAGCTGCGGTAGGTGCCCAGGGTCTTGGAAGGACTTCTCTCAACCCCGTCCAAGAGCGGGGCCTGCTTCCAGACGGGGGCTCAGGTAAGAAACGCTGGAGCCCAGGCCGGGCCTCAGAGGCTGAGCCACAGCGCCATCTGCTGGCCCTTCCCTTAAGCGCCGCGGGCCAGGGCGCTTCCCACGGGCTGCAGCCCATGTTATCTGGGAACTGCTGTGAACCCGCAGGAAGGCCATCTCCACGCTGGCAGCAGACACTTCACGCTAACCTGTCGCCTCTAGATCGGAATTCGCGCCGGGGAGATTGAAGGCTTGACTGGGTCTCCACTGGGAATGGGCGTCTCCTGTAGCACAGGAAGCGGAAGGGTGTGGGAAGCCGTTTTCGGGAGGGAGCGCCAGTCCTCCCTCAGGGGCCGGGCTTGTGTGGGGCGGTCGGGAGGGCAAAGGCTGGCGGAGACGCTGGGATTGGCGCAGCTGCTTGGCCTTGCGAAGACCTCGCGTGAGGCAGTTGGTCACCCTGTGTCCTGCCCAGAGTGCTGCGCGTCAGACAAAATACCTGAGATGATCAGCTTCACAGGAGGGAAGGTTGACTTCGACACACAGATTCGGAGGTTTCAGTCAAGGTCACTCGGCCCCGTGGCTTTGGTGACACCAGGACGTCTTGGCAGAGGAGGCCTGTTTGCCTCATGGGAGCCAGGGAGGAAAAAGGAAGGAGGAGCCCCTTAAGAGCATGCCCCAGCGACCTCACTTCCAAGACCGCCAACCCCGAAAGGTCCCATGACCTCTTGTAGTGCCACGGGCTGGGAGCCAAACCTTCCAGCACGGCCCTCTGGGGGAGCATTCAAGACCCAGACTCTAGCAGGGCAGACTTTGTTTTGCTGCCCACGAACGGAGGTGCAGACAGGTCTATTTATTTTCCTGAAAGGTGGACTAAATCCTGAATTACTCTCCGGCCTGTTCGTTTTCAGCAGTTCGTTTCCCACCCTCCCTTTGCATCTCATTGCACCTCCTGCCCAGCAAGAAGTCCAGCAGGAGTCGCCAGCTCTGAGCACCCTGGTGTCCCTCTTTACATGGACACCCAGGAAAGGAGCTGAGACCGTCTGGATTCCAAGCAAAGGGAGAAAACCCTCCTGTGTCGGGTGCCAGCCAGGTTCCTGAGGTCTGGGGCAAGGAGTGTGCACTGCGGGGGGCACAGAGTGTCCCACCAGGAAGGGAGACCCCCGAGGGGCTCCTCGCCCTCTGTCTTACAAGACGGGGACCTTCTGAAGATGGATGTGAAGCTGTCAGCTTTAGCTTTCGAGAATTATCAGGCCAGAGTCCACGAGGAAGGCCCGTGTTCAGTATCCACTGAAGCACAGCGCCATGCCACTGACCGAGTTCCTATCCAGGCGTTGTTCCATGGCTCCTGCTGGTGGAATGGTGGCTCCAGCCTGAACCCTCAGGAAGCCCCAGGAGTCTGTGGGTGCAAAAGCACCTGTGGATTCCTCCTCTCCTTTGGTGTCCTGGGCTACCACATACCCTTGCTTCAGTGGGGAAAACTTCCAAGATTGCCCCCACCCTTAGTTATCGAACAGCTGCTGTGTGCCATCCTGGACCTTCACATACTTTGTCTTACTTTGCAGCCACATGTGCTGCAGGGTCTGGTACCATCAGCCCACTCTGTAGATGTGACCAAGGCACAGAAAGGTTGGGTAACTTGCTCAGGGGTAATGGTGGTAAGGGGCAGAGCAGGGCTTGGAAGCCAGGGAGACCACAGAACCCTTTCCCTGGGAGATTTGTCCTGTCTGCTACTGTGTTTGCAAAGGCCAGCAGCTCCTCTAGCTGTCTTGCCTCCCACACAAGTGATGCCAGAGAGGGGCAGGAGATACTTGTTAACGCTGGTCAGTCAGTGATTTGGAATTAGTGTCTGTTCTCTGTGTGGAGGCAAAGGACATAGAGGAGTTGGAGGCCACTCAGACCCAGCCTCTCCCATTCCCCAGCATGGGCAGGGGAGTCAGAGCCAAACCCTCAAGAGCCCCTCTTAAGATGGGGTGACAGCACCTCATCAACTCATGTCACAGTCCATGCTGTGTCGCTGTAAACGAGTATCCGACACTGGATGGAGCATTAGAAAAGAAGTATAGGAACTCCTGACTCTGAAAGTCCAAGGAGCAGGGCGCCGGTGGTTCCCAGGGACCCCTTTGCTGTTTTACAACCTGATCAAAGTGTAGGAAAAAAACTGGCTCTATGTACAAGCAAGGAAACAAGAGAGCCTGCTCCCTCTTTCCATAGCATCCTGCTCTGTGGTGGGGAGGAATTCACCTCCGGCCAGACTTACCCCAGTCCCAGGAGGCAGCACCAACCCACCCATGAGGGTGGAGCCCCATGATCTAAAGCCTCCGCTAGGCCACGCCCCTTAAAGTTCCCACCACCTCAGCACTGTGGCCCTGGGGACCCAGCGTCCAGCACATGAGCTTTTTGGGGACAGCATCCATACCATGGCAGCCTGCTATGAAACCAGAGGAAGCAACTGGTATAGGGCCAGTTCCTTCCCTAGGTCTCTCCCTAAGTAGCGAGCGATGGTAATGGGCCTGAGTGCGTCTGTATTTCTCAGTCGCAGTCATTCAGATGGAGGAGAGATAACCAAGTTGCCTCTTCATCTTTTAGCCAGATCCCTTTGGTTTTGTATGCCGTGGCCTTTTGTTAAAAATGCCCAGTCAATAGCACAGGGCTATTCACATTGTTGTTTTTGAAAGAAAAAAAAAAAAAAACTTTTTTAAAAATTTAAATTCACTGGGCTGGGGATGTAGCTCAGTAGTGAATGCTTGTCTAGCATGTCTGAGTGCTGCGTTCCATTCCCAGTATTGAAAAAATCTAATTAAAAATTAAAGAGTTAAATCCATCATTAAAATAGCAATATAAGATTCACAGATGCTTCATATTTTCAATGCAACCGAATACTTTGTCTTCTTGAGCAGCTTCTAAAACTAAAGCAAGGTTTAGCAGAGCTAAAGAAGATACCTAGAAAAAGCACTATTGTGGGTTGTTGGCTGGAGATCTCAGAACTGTTTCTGAAGACATCTTTATGGACCCCAGGCTGGAAGAGGATATCATAAATCCAAGTCCTTAATGAGGCAAATACAAAGCACAGGATGGAAGCAGTAACACAAGGTGTCGGATAGGCAGGGCACAGACACCAGGTGGCCCTGGAAAGCACTGGTCACGGAGAGCAGGGGACACTGCCCGCTTCCTGGTGAAACCCAGGCCCAGGTCAGCCTTGCATGTGAACGCGCCTAGCCATCTCCTGTCCATTCTCCCTCCTGAGGCCCTTGTGGCCATGCCCTCGCCCTGGCTGTGCCGCCCTCCCCTCTCGCTCTGAACCTGCCAAGTCTTCGTGTGCGCTGACGCCTGGCTGAGGCTCAGCGGTAGTGAGAAAGCCCACCAGCCCCTCCAGGGGGCCGAGACATTGTCCACAAACCCACCGATGCCTGCCGATGCTTAGTGCCCTACAGCAGCTGTCACAGATGACCACGGACCAGCGCTAGGCACAGAAATGTCACCACCTCACAGCTCTAGAGGCCAAGGTTTGAGTCAAGGTGCAGCCAGGGTTGGATTCTCCCGAGGCCTCTGCTTGCCTTGTGGATGGCTGCTTTTGCCCTGCGTCTCCATATGGTCTTTCCTGATCTGTGCTTTGGTCTGTGTGCAGATTCCCTGTCCAGGTAAGGCTGCCAGTGATCGGTTAGGCCCACCCCACTGTGCTTGTTTAATTTGGTTATTTAAACATCTCCAAATGAGGTAGAATTCCGACATACTAGCAGCTAAGACTCCGAGGCATTTTCAGGAGGGAGCAGAACAATGGAACGCACTGCAGAGTTTGATTGCGTTGTTGTTACACTTCCTGCTGAGCCGTCACTACCCTGGCTTCCCCTGGAATGCTGGCTCCTTGGAAGGTCAGAGCTTGGTAGATGTCATATTTGTATTCTGTTGGGCCTTATTGTTACTGCACACCCAAGAAAGACTTGAATAAGTAACACGTACGCATATTCCTGGGTGAATATGGACCATTTTGAATGATGGTGCGTGCCATCCCACGCTGCCATAGGGGCTGGATTCGGACCGTGGAAGATGATACCATCATCTTCCCCACTGGGCCCTCCATGCCATCATTGGCAAACAATTCTTCAGTTAGCCATGCGGTTCTTGATGGTTAAAGGCGCGGCCTCCCTTAGGAAGGAACCACCAACAGAGGAGGGCAGGGAAGACATGGGGAGGGGAGGATGCCTGTTTTATCGTTGCCTCTGGGGACAGGTTTGAAACCAACAAGTCCTGCGGTCCCCAGATGCCTCTTTAGTTACTCGCGTTTTTCCGTATGCAGAAGCGAGTCATGAAAAAGTGCTAGTCATGTTGCTGCCCATCCCTGTCCTGTTTGATATTTCTTTTGCACAAGCATAAGGCCCCTTGTCCAACTGTCGCCCAGTATTTATTTTCCTCTGTGGGTCTCACCCACACATCTGGTCACAGCCATCTAAGATGAATGCCACAGTGGCGTTCAGACAGTAAAGTTGGACTTGCCAGTTCAGCAAGGTTTGAGAACAGGTAATCTGTGTCAATTTCCAGCTAGTACAATCAGTTCTGATGTAGGCCTTAAGAGACTTCCGGAACCCACAGCGTCAGAGCTGGTTCCCCTTCCTTTCTGCCACAGTTAAGTTGAGGTGTCGGTCTGATTGGCAGAAGGGCTGTTAAAAGAACTGGTGGTGTTATCTGGGGTGTCTCATGAAGGTGCCGGGAGGATGCAGGCCTGTGAGTCTGAGAATGGAGTTGGGAAGAGGTCCTTGGTGTGGACCGGTCCACCCACTCTGCTGAGACCTCATTAGCTGGCCCTTATCCCGCAGTGGACACATGCTTCTCATACTGCTGCGGACACCAGCACTCCAGGCTCTCTGGTCTGCGGGCTCTAGGTCTTATACCAGTGCCCTCTGGCCTCGGACTGAGAGTTCACCCCTGGCTTCCCTGGCCCTGAAACCTGTGGTCCTGGACAGCCAGCCACACATCAACTTCCTAGGGTCTCCGGCTTGCACATGGCCTGACGGGAGAATCCTAGGCCCCAGAGTCACATGAGCCTGTTCCTCCAATGAGGTCATCTACCACCTGTCAGTCACGTATCTGTCCAGCCCATCTTCTGTTGGTTCTAAAACACTTCCTGTGTACATAAAAATCTAGGTGCTTTCCCGAACCTGTCACAGATGTCTGCAGCCCTGTCTCTCCTTTTCATGACGCTCACCGGTTGCCCTGTTCTCTCTAGAAACCTTTTCCCACTCCTCTTTGGAGACTACCTGTCTTGCCCCTGTACCTGATTTTTATTTGATCTATAACTTCCGAGTGAATGATAACACCCCTGAACTTCCACTTGTGTGCTTTCCTATCTCTGCTACCATCTTTTCAAAGAGCTGCCACTGGGTCCTTGCCCAAGACCCTGCAATGCAGGCAAGAACTCCTTTTTTTGTTTATATGTTTTTTTGAGACAGGGTCTCACTGTGTAGTTGAGACTGACCTGGAACTCACTGTGTAGCCCAGGCTGGTCTGGAACTGACAGCGATCCTCCTGCCTCAGCCTCCCGAGTGCTGGGATTATAGGCGTGCACCACCAAAGATCTCCTTTCTTAAGGACCTCAAGGCAGGGGAGAGCAGTGACTTCCCAGTATCACGATCAGAACATGGTGGGGCCAAGAGCAGCCCAGAGGCCCCAATCCCAGTGCAGGTCCCAAAGGGTTGGAGCATGTGAGGAAGATACTACGTGTAAGGCAAACGTGATTGTGGGATGCGTCGGAGCAGACTTAAGGGAGGGAGCAGTGGCTCTGGAACTTACGGTCCACCTGTAGGTTCTGCCCAAAAGCACAGGCTCTTTTCTTTCCTCTTTTGTGTATGCCTGTCAGGGCCTCCTGTGTACCAGCCAAACACTCTACCACCGAGCTGCAGCCCCCAGAGCTGGATTTGGGATTTTAAGAATGGGTGAGCACGTGAGGAGATTTCTAGATGGATGCCTTATACATCCATGTTTTAAAGGCACTGAGACCCTAAAATGTAGATATAGGTGCAGAATGGAGCTTCTGATAAATCATGACCTGCGAAAACATCTTCACTGCAGACCTCAGAACTAACTTTATGGGTCAAATATTTGCCTATTTTATCTCATAACCCTGCATAAAATCTAGCCCTAAAGTTATAGCCGTTAATATTTAATGGCAAAATATTGGTGCTATGTTGACAATTACAAGTATGTTTTTTCCCCACAAAGCAACAGGCTTAGAATTCAGTGTGAACCAATCAATTCATTGTCGTGATTATTCTGAGGTTTTTATTTTGGAGTCCGAGGTCACAAAATGATAGGTGTAATGTTTACAATGGGTTTTACAAATTGAGATGTTTTTATTCCTACTATTTGAGGGTAAAACTGTAGGTAATGTTCTATATCAGCATCAAAAGTGCAGAGCAAACTTTTCTGTATATAAACTGTACATAAAAACAAGGCACTATACATTTTCTGGGCGATATTAAGGTAGAAAGGTTGATTCACATAGATTCCTCAGCATCCACACCAGTAAGTACAGATTCTTTGTCCGTTTTAGCACCGGAAGCAGCACTCAGAGCAAGTCAGGCCTAACTCAGAAGGGACCTCCTGAGTGTGTACAAAGCTACAGGTGGGTGGCAGATCTAACCCAACAGAAGCCACTCCGACTACCTGGTAATAAAATTTTGACACCAAAAAAAGAGAAAAATTAAAAGTGAATGAATACATATTGCTTTGTTAAATACATATTTGATTTATATGGTGTTTATATAAATATATATATTTTGGAATCCACAAACTATCAAAATAACACTTTATAAAGAGAACTGCTTCCAAAAAGAAAAACACAAAGGCAACGCCTGGATAGAACAGGAGGGCAGGCTGTGGGGCTGCCGAGGGATCTCTGCAGAAGTGCACACGACAGAGACCTTTACTCACGTCACCTGCAGAACTGCAGAAAGCAAGTTTCTGGAGAAGAGTTCTCTTAAACATTTACAAAATACACACATCTGGGACAAGCAGTATCGTTAACAAGGTCAGCTTTGGAAAAACTCATTTAAACATTCTTTAAAAAAGCAACAGCCCCAGGATTGGTCTTTCTGGTCCGGCGGTGCTGAGCTGGCTGCTGGGCTGCCTGGCTCAGAAGAGGCCCTTGGCTTTCTTGAGGTTCACCTGCTTCCAGGCAGGCAGTGCGCTGTACTCATCTCGCGTCATGTCCAGGGCAAACTGAGGACACACAGGGAGCGGGGGGCCGAGTGAGGCGACGCGCTGGCCAGCGGGGCTTCCTGCCATCCCAACCCGGGGACGCTGCTTACCTCGAAGTCTTCATCGGTGAGGTAAATCTCAAGCTTCAGAGGGTCAACTCCTTCCGGCAGGGGCCTGGCTAGGAGATCGGCCAGCGGGTAGATGGTCTTACAGAGCTTGGCTAAGACGTCTTCCACCAGGGTGATCTGATTTGATACTTCCGTGTCCTGGAGAGCAGGGGGAACAGAGAGGAGCTGGTGTGGTCCCCACGGGAACACATTTTGGCTGGAGCTTCGAAAACAGTGGGCTTGCGGTGCCGAGGGCCCGGCTGGCAGCTGGAGGGCTCTGTGGAAGTGACTGGGGTGGGAGGGTTTTAACTCCATCCCTGGGTTAACCCACTGAGGAGGCCATAGTGCAATGGGCTTATTAAGAGGTGGGGCCTCCTGTTATGATGAAGATCACTGGGAAGGTGGCTTTTGAAGGGTGTGTTTCATCTCCAGCCTCTTCCTCTCCAGGGGTTTTCTTCTATCTCTGCTTTGGGGCCACCATGGGGTAAGCAGCTCTGTTCCACTACATGTACCTTACCTTGCCACAAGCCCAGAGGCAATGGAGCCAGCTAACCATGGGCTGAACCCTTTGACACTGTGAGCTAAAGCAAACCTGCCATCCTTAAATTGCTTCTCTTAGGTGTTCTGTCACAGTGACAGAAAGCTGGCTAACACAGCCGGCAAATATGCAGTCCAGTCCCCTCTGTGCCTTACCTGGTGTGGGGCTTCCCTTCACTGGGAGGGAACAGGGGTCTGAATGCAAAGGAACTGGTCATGGGCCTGTGGGTCTCAACTTTTAGATATTTCCTCACCCTGCCACGAACGTTCTAGTAAATCCTGCCTCAGGGTTAGCTCCAGAAAGTGTTTAGGGATTCTCTTGTGAGTGAGTTATGGAAGAGGATGATGGGCTCTGACGTCTAAACAGGTGCTTCTAAATAATGGACTGTGTTTACAAACATTTCATAGTCATTAACCTTAAAGGAAATCTCACCCCAGACCCCATTTTAGTCCATAATAGGAAAGGAAAGGAAGGGTGGGAGAGTGGCTCAGCGGTAGAGCATTCGCCTAGGAGGCCTGGGGCCCTGTGTTTGGCCCCAGCACCCAGAATACTCTGGGGATGGATCAAGCCCCTTCCTTCTCCCATTTAAAGCACTGTGTGCATTGAATCTGAATAGGCCATTCCAGGTGAGTTATCGTCCTCCATTAAATAGAAATCCCGGATGTGCTGCCCTCCTTCAGGGTGGTGGACGAGGGAACGAATAACCAAGGCTGTCACCGAACTCAGCAACATGGGGCAGACCAGGCAGGTGTGCTCGGGAGTCGGGGGTAACGCTAAGGTGAGTCTTGGAGGACTATCTGAGGGTTAAATGAGAACTAAAATCAAAGCGTTTGGATTTAGTCCTAGAGGCAGAGCACACACTCGGGGAATCTTAACGACCAGTGCAAGCACTAGCGTAGGAAGCCTACAGGTCCGCACAGCACCGCATGCCACCGCTGACCCCCATGGCCCGCAGTGAGCACAGGAAAATGATGGGGGTTCAGACTGCAGGAGGCAGCCACAGGGCCTACATCCTTGGGGCTGTGGCTTTGTGATCCCATATTCATAGCGAATAGGACAGTCTTGCTCTATGTCAGAGGCAGGAATCAGCCCCTTCCCGGTGTAGATCAAATCCACTTGGTCAGCGTGAGAGGTCAGAGGGCTGGGGCGTAGCTTGGAGTGAGGCCCTTGGGTCTGTTTCCCAGCCCCCACCAAGGAAACAGGTTAGGTCCAGCAGCACATATGTACCATCCAGAGCCTTGCGTGACTGTTTTTGTGGTTGAAACTTACATAGATTCCCTCTGAAATACACTTATATCATTTCTCCCTGAAAAGCAGCTTTCCCTTACACAGTAATAAGATCAAAGAGAAAACACCTATCTCCCACCAAACTAAAGACATCTTCGGCACTGCCAATGCTGGTGACATTAACTGGCACAGTTCTGCACAGCTCTAAGCTTGCCGGCATGGTGGGAAAGTAAAATGGTTCTGGGGACGGACACATTCTGGCGTCACAGCGTAGCAGGTGGCCACATAAGAGACAGATGAGACGCACGCTGGGCTACACCACAGACGAGCCGTGATATACTCCCTCTTTCAGTTAAATAAATACCTCCGTTCATCTCAGGTATATTTTGGGTCTCTCCTTGCAAGGTTAACATCTGAAACACGAGGCCTTGGGTGTGTATTATGTGAGAAGCAATATCTTTTAGCTAACAGAATGAAGAGATGGTAGCTTATCTTTATAGTCTTCAAAGTGAGTAAATTCAGCTATGTAAGAATTTCAACTCTGAATACTACATATAAAAAGTTGCCTGCAGTGATGAGTTGACTCCTCACAAGCCCTGTCTTCCTTCACCCTAGGGTAATCCTGTGTGAACCCGTCGGAATGCTGCACAGGAAAAGCGCGACCGGATGCTTCCCCCAGGGGAAGTGGGCAGGGGCTCACAGCAGGGCACACACTCACCATTTCTGTGATCTCCGCAATGTCCTCCCTGTGCTCCCAGCTGGGAAACATGTTGGTGAAGGTCAGGGGCTCCAGACCAGCATGGATAAGGTAGGACTTGGGGGGCGGCTTCTTGAGGTTCTTTCCTGAAGTAAAGCAGAGTGCAAATGGCAGTGGACCCAAGGACCCCCGCTTTCTCTGCTCTCCTTGGGAATCTCTGCTTCTTTGTTCAGAACTTTTGACTTCATGCTTACAGCGTGGACTCGGGTGTCTCATAACCACGCATACCACGTTTAGCTGAAATGCTGACTTCACTCCTGTGGCTGTCACACTGGCAGGGGATCGGCTTGTGCTACTTCCTGAACCCAGCGAGATGCTCGTGGACCCCTGAGGTCTGGAGCCTCTCCCTGGAGCTCCAGGTGAGGCTCTTACCCGCTCCTCGTGCACCCCCAGAGGTTTCCCATTGTATATTCCCTAATATACAATGGGCTTCAGTAGCATCAGATGGCGAAGGACAGCGTTTCCTTGGTGTAGCTTTTCACATTTGGTGGGGATTTTAAGACGCTCCTTATTATAAGAGAGCTTTTCGAGAAGAGAATGAACTGTACATTCTCAGAGATATTCAGCTCATCAATAAAACCATATGCATTGATTACTGTCATCTTCACCCCTACAAAAGACCATGTATTTTGGGTAAATGGTATAGTAAAAAACCAAATTTACTATAGGTTTTTCTCCACGAATATAACAGTAAAATAATACTGAACGATGAAAGGGTTGGCACTGGCCTTTCAGCGAGTTTGGGGAGATTTCTGTTCTCTGCGTGCACAGTGAGCGTAGTGGCCAGGGATAATCCCAGGTTTGAGACCGGGTGTCCCATGGCACAACCTCAAGGGTCAAAAGTTAGGTGGCCTCATGATGTGAAAAAGAAAAACTAGCTCTCCGTCCCTGTGGCAGCCAAGAATGTTCGAATTGTGAAACTCGCAACCTCAAAAGGTTAAAGGGGGAAGCTGGTTCTTCGCAGTCCGCAGGCTCACCCAGGTGCGGGCATGCAGAGGAGGGGCGCAGCAGCCCCCAGCCGCTCCGCCCGGGCCCTCACCTCTGCAGTACTGCAGCACGGTCTCCATGGCGCTCTTCCGGTCCGAGGCCCAGCGGATGCGGGCGGAGCCGGTGATCTTGTTCTCAATGGGCCACCAGCCTTGCCACAGGTACACCTCGTGGTGATTGTCGACGAGGAAGAGAGCTGTGGGAGCGAGGACAGGGCCGTCAGGAGCTCCTGTGCGGACGCTTCCTGCTCACTGTCCCTGAGCATAAGGGGCCGCTCCCTCTACTGCTCCGCCAGGCGGTGACATCGCCCTGCGGCTCAGGAGCACAGGGGTAAAACGAGGCCCCCACACCCCTCAGGCCTCGGAAAGGTCAACTTGGAGAAGCCCCTAGGTGGAGAGGAGGTGGCGATGGTGTGGCCTCTTCCTTTCCTTTGCCTCTCGGGCCTCACCTTGACCCCTGCTCCACATCGCGCTGCCCGTGGCCCCTCTGGAGAGTCGGGGTGGGAACAGGCCACGGAGGGGCCGTGCCCACACAGACCTCCACAGAGCCTGCCCAGGTCATGGCGTTGGTGCCCACTGACTGCTTAGTGATGGTGTGGGTCCCCGGTTCTGTCCAAGAGAAATGGGCTCCGAAAAGTAAAACTGTTTGCCTCTCCTCCTCACTTTCTCCCTGAAGCCCTCAGTCTGACTCTTACTCCACCTGGCAAAGCTCTCCAATTGGCTCAGCTCACCCTGACCTTTCCTGGCGTGCACTGTGGGGTTCTGGGAAACACACACCCTTTGAAAGCCCAGGGGAGGCTGCCAGTCCATCCTGAACCCCAGGATGAAGAGGTCAGGGAGCAGCTGCTCATGTCTCCCGCACGTGACATATGCTCCGGTCCAGCTCACGGCTTTCTGGAGGGCAACTGGCTGCAGCGCCAGGCTCCTGTAACATGAGCCCAGGGCAACCTGGGCTTGGACTTGATGGGCAGCAGGGTGGGACCCCGGTAATTCTCCCTACAAAAGGAGGGCACAGAGGCTGCAGGTGGTAGCCAGGTGGAGTCAGCACCGACCTTGGAATGAGAAGACTCAAACTGGGTCTTGGGCTAACTGCTCTTGGACTAACTCAGCAGATGTCTTGCCCTTTTCTCCTTAGCCACTTGCTTTCCCATGCTCTCTTGCAGCTGGGGTGGCCATGTGACACTCTTTGGCCAATGAAATGTGAGCAGAAGTCTGCTGGGGCCATCTGGGTAAGCATTTTGTTTTATCTCATGAAAAAAAGAAACACGGTTTGCATGGCCCTTTCCCCTACTCCCTTTTTTTCTGTTTGAATGCAAACATGATGGCTGGAGCAAAGGCAGTCGACTGGGGACCAACAAGTCTGAGAGGAAGGCTGGAGAAGAGCAGAGCTGGCAGCCCGATACTGGTGTACTCAGTGCATCACAGAGGTCTCTGTGCCACAGGCCTCACCACAAGTAAACCTTGTGTGATTGTGAAGCAGAAAAAGTGCTGTGGGAGTGTAGACCCTCGACTCTCATGTGTTTTCTTCCGGGTAGGTGTGAGAAGTATGTGAGACAGCACCAGCAAGGGTTTCTACAGGGTACTTGGCAGAGACTGCACAACACTGGCGACGCTGACAGGACAGTGTGGCCCTGTGGGCTTTACCTGGCTGTGGGGCACTGTACAGGTCTTCCTGCAGGAAGGGCATCGAGCTGACCAGAGAGGCTGCCCGGGCAGGGTACACGAACTCTGTGGCTGAGAAGTCTCCAGAGGAGCTGCTGAGGATGAACAGGCGGGGTGCGAAGTTAAAACTTCCTGGATCTTTGAAAGAAAAGAGGGTGGAGCTGAAGACCATAGGCACCAAATTCCAGACAATTGAAGACAAAACATGAAACAGTTCACAGGATCAGTGGAATCAGATTGGATTACAGGGTTTATCGGTACTTGGAGATGGGGAAGCCTGTGTGTGTGTGTGTGTGTGTGCGTGTACACATGTATGTGGTGCCGGGGATGGTGCCCAGGACCTCCTGCTTGCTAGGTAAGTACTGCACCCTGAGCTACATACCCAGCCCAGGAAAACATTTTCAGTTGCAACAGTAAAAGACAATCAAAAGGGAGAGACTTGTGCATTGATTATGTAAAAATGAAAAATTATAGTACAAAGGTTTTAGTAACATTTATAACACAGCAACTAGTCAGTTTCCTTACATATGAAGGTACATAAGGAAAAGACAAGTAGTCCAATAAAGTGTATACAAATAAAACATCTACCAAAGTAGGAACAAATTAAACATTCACCAAAGTAGAAAAACAGATGGCTAAAAATGTATATGTTTGTGTCCATGTGTGTCTGTGTATGTGGATAGGAAACAGAAACTGCACTGTATCCAATACACACACACACACACACACATACACACACACGTTAGTGTTTCAGTCTTCTGATTAAAAATTAAAGCAATGATTAGTGTGATGCTAACATGGTTATCAACCTGCTTGGAATGGGAAACACCTAGGAAACCAGCAAAGCACACTTCTGGGTGTGTCTACTAGGGTGTTCCCACAGATGATCGGCACACGGGACGACAGCAAACTGAGGGGAGACCCTCCCTGAATGTCGGTGCTGCAATCCAGGAGGTGGGGCTCAGAGGGGACAAAAGGAAGGAGGAGGAACCTTCAGCACAGGCTGGCTCCCTGGCCTATTTGCTGGCTGCTGTGAAATGAATGGCTTTCCCCCGCCACGACTGTCCACCACGATGTTTCTGCCTTGCCACAGGCCCAGAATCCATGAAGCAGCTACCGTGGACTGCAACATCTGGAACTGAAAGTCAAAATAACCCTTCTCTGCTTTAAGTGGACTTGTCAGGCACTTTGCCACGAGAATGGAAAGCTGACTAATACAGCAAGCTATCTGCCCCAATTTATCTGTCAAAGAGGAAGAAAATAATGTGCTGAGTTTATGACTCTTGGGAAATGTACACTTTTGTCCATCGCTGCTAAGACTGAAACTTGGCACTAATGTTCTGGCGGACACATGTTGATATATATTATATGATTCATAATCTTAAAAAACAAGGGCCATAACTAGGAATTCACCTAATTAGAGATGGACATACATACTCATTTTTAAGTTTATGTAAAGTGCATTATTATATAATGGAGGAAAACTGGAAACATCTCCCCACCTATACAAAACTGTAAAGTGAAGGGTAGCTTCAATTCATGGAACCCCCTGCAGCCACTAAGCCTAAAGAGTAATAACTTGGGAACTTAGTCAGAAGAAAGGGAGAGAGTGGATTATAGGGCAGCGGGTCCAAATTTTATTTTTAAAAATAGATATTAAAGATGGCTTAGAATCCTAGTTATATCTGAGAGATATTACACATGATTATTTTTTCATCTATCTAATTTCAAACAATTTCTATCACTGGTAGGCATTATGTATAAAAATTTATAGAAGGTTTACAGAACTGGAGAGGCAGAGACTAACAGAATGGGTGTTCGACCTGCCGATGCTGTCCAACCTTTCTGCTTCCTCTTTTGTAATGGTGGAAGAGGGTTGGGTAGGGTGAGTTCGTGAAAAAAACCAAGTAGCACAAATTGTCCCTGGGATGTCAGAGCTGCTTAATTAACGTTTGCCTTACTCATTATTAAAAATCTGCACTTAAGAAAAGACAGAACAGCACACACTTGTGTACCAAAGCTCCCTGGCAATGGGGACAGCTATGCCCTAAGCAGTGGTCACCAGTGACTTTGAAGGTGAGAGGTCTGCTTCCTCCCAGACTGCCACTTTCCCCACGGCTACCTTCAGGGGGTGACCATCAGGACACAGAGGAAATGACGGTCACACCCAGTCCCTGAGACCCCCGAGGCTCTGAGAGCTGAATGCAGGCAGGAACCCTATGTCGGTGCCCTGCTGTGCCCTAGGTAGAGAAAACTGGTCTGAAAGCTAAATTCCAGCATGAATGAAGAATTAAGATAAAACATGACACATGGAACCAAGGAGAAACACGCAGGATTTAAACATCTCTGGGGTGAGAAAAAGCCTAGACTGACAGACATCAGAAAATCACGGATGAGGTGGGGCTCCGGAGCCCACGCCCTCCTGTGGGCCCCCTGCTCTTCACAGGACTGATTCATAGCACTGAGCATAGCCTGGGGATGGAGAAGCCGATCAACAAACAACAAAGATGTCACCCTCCTGAGGGGCTTTCCCCTGTGATCCCTACCCTCATGCCTACCCTATCTTCCGTTAATCATCCTTTTTACACTTCGGTCCTTTCTCAGCTGGATTCTTCTGCTCCATCCAAGACACTGGTACCGAGAACAGGTGACACATGAAATCATCTAGTCCTTAAAAGTGTTCCTTTGCACTTCGACACTCCTCCTACTATGGACTGAGCAGTCCTAAGTCAAATACTCCAAAACCAAAGCTTTCTGAGCGGAAAAAAGACACCACAAGTAGAAAATTCCACAACTGACCTCATGTGACAGGTCACCGCGAAAACATGGGTTACTAGAGAACTGCTAGAAGACCTTCAGGCTGCGTGTGTCCAGGTATGAGGCATAAATAAGACCTGCATTTATCCTCGGGTGCCATCCCCGCAAAAACGCATTATGTGATACGGGAACTCTGGTCCCAGGCCCTCCATACAGGAGGTGCAGGGCCTTGCTGAGCCGTCCCTGTCTGTGCCATAGAGAGAACCGGGACATCTCCCCAGCTGCAGAAGGCCGTCCAGCAGGAGCTTCTCCAGCTTCCCCAGGCTCTGCTGCTCCCCAGCCGCTCGGCCTCCTGCAGGCTGACTTGGCACTGGCCGGTGAGGCCTCCATGAGCAGCTTGCTCTCAGGCCCAGGGCATTTCTCGTCGTCCTAGTGCCGCTCACAGTGGCACCTGTCCCCCCTTGACACCCGGGACACCTTGCTCGCCTGCTCTTCACACCTCCCATCACTGCCTCTGGAAAGAGTTCTAGCTGATGGCCACGCCCAAATCAGACACTTGGATTCTTCTCTGCCCTTTCTTTTTTTTTTTTTTTTTTTTTTTTTTTTTT
>NW_022900931.1:31977418-31984470 GCF_012274545.1 Fukomys damarensis | reverse complement strand
GTACCAGGGATTGAACTCGGGTCTTCGTGCTTGCAAGGCAGGCCACCGAACCGCTGAGCTAAATCCCCGGCATCTTCTCTGCCCTTTCTGAGGGCTGTGTCCCTTGCTCTGCCACAGAGAGGTTGAGGCTTCTGCACGAAGCCCAGTGGCTCCACGACTGCTCCTCCTCCCGCCTGGCCCCAATGGCTGACTCATGTGTTGCTCAGCAGTCACCTCTCAACCTAGCTGAGTTTTAGGCTCTGAGTTCACAGGCCACTGTGAACTTCCCTGTGTTGATCCTAGGTTTGCATGCCCTCCCAGCCTCCCTTCCAGCAGTGACTTCTGTGACTGGCTCAGGGTTTCGGGTCTCCCAGTCAAGACCCTGCCTGCTGTGGCCTGGACCCCTCTCTCCCTGGCCTTCCCTGCTTCTCTGTGCCTGGCTGCTGGGTGACTGAACGGCGGAGCGCTGCTGCTCATTCCTTGGAATTTTCTTCTCTCCACACTGCACCAACCTCCGGGGGACTGTGCAGCGCCTCCCTTTCCACAAAGGTGTGGGAGTCTTCTCAAAGTCCTTCCTCTGCGCCTCTTCTATGATACACTGCAATTGCGTTTGGGGTTATAATTATTCACATATGCCTATCACGAGCCCCTCCACTGGGTGGCAGGCCTGGAGGACACAGCCTGGGTTTGGGTCACTGTTGCTGGGCATAGTGTGTGCTCAGTAAATTAGAGAGCGAATCAGAAACGGCACAGGGCCATGGGCCGCGGCATTACCTTGAAGCATGCAGTCGTAAGCTTTCCTGTCCCTCCTGCCCAGCGCGTCCCAGAAGCCCAGGGGCTCAGACCCTTCCTCACACTCGTGAATCGTCACGTTGCTGCTGCTGTGCAGTCCGGCTTCCAGAGGGCATCTGCGTGGGACAAACACCAGTGGGGCCTTGTACACCAGGGAAGAGCTAGCGGCACAAACTGCCGAGGACACAGCCAATGCATCGGCCCACTCAATTCGTCTTTCTTCAGTTCTGCTAACAGTGGAAACATATTCTCTAGTTTATGAGTGTGTTTGAGCTGGAAGAGGAAGGGCTGGCTGGCCCTAGGGAGGATTACACGATTACGTACGAGAAGCAGCGAAAATAATCCGCAGGTTAACATGTAGCACAACATTTTGACTATTTCTTGTCCTTCCTGCTAGAACATAAACGTCACGAGGAGAAAGGTGTGGGTTTATTCACTGCCCAGTCCTAGTCTCTACATCTACGCTGAGCACCAGAGAAGCTCGATAGATACGTGCTGGGCGCATCAGTAAATGTGTGCCTGAATTCTTCGCTGTTTTCTTCTCAGGGGTCCAGGTAAAGACAGTGGCGGGACCGAGCACAATTTCCCCTCCCACCCTGCTCTGCAGCCCACAGAGCCTGCTTCCCGCTGTCTGTTGGCCAGGAGGCCCCTCGTGTCCCTTCCCCTCACCACCCTCTCCTGAAGAGTGAAGTTCTCCAGCGCTCACGAGGCAGTCAGGCCCTGCAGTGCTGGGGCTAGGAGGACGGCTGTGCCATACTGTGCTTTGCTGGCATGTGGGGGCCAACGGGGAAGCTACTGAGGCCTCGTGAGGCTCCTCTGCCTCCGTGAAGAACAGCTACAGGGCCGCCCACCTGGCCAGGTGATGGTGTGGGTAGGAGTGACAGCGCCTTCAGTTCTCCGTCCCTGGGCTCCTGGGTCTCCCTCTGCCTCCGGGGTGAGGGACAAGACCCCCACCGAGTTCAGTGCCCAGGGGACCCTGTGGGGAACTCGTCCCGAGCAGGACTGCAGTGCTGCTCTCTCCACAGGGGACATCTCCAGGCCTCACAGTCTTCCCGCTGCTTCCCCTGCTGTTCTGACAAAACTAAGACTTAGAATCCCTGGGAGATATTTAGAATTTGCTCTTTAAATACCAAAGGATTCCAGGCTTATAATTTAAAAGCTGAATTGTACCGATGAGGATGATGCTAATGTGTCTGTTGGTCATTTCCCTTGCCCTTAGCAATGCCTGTTTTTGTTGTTGTTGTTGTTGTTTTTGGAGATGTGGTCTTGCTCTGTTACAGCTGGCCTCAAACTCCTGGGTCGTGCAACACTCCCGCCTCAGCCTCCCACGAGGCTGGGACTAGCAGCACTACTGCACTCACTCAGCGCTGCCATACTGAGGTGGGTGAATCTCAGAAAGCTAGAGACCCCTTCACCTCAGCGTCCCGGCTAACCGCATGTCCCCTCGTCTTGGAGCATGTGTCCACGGGGTTCTCTGCCCCCTGGCTTGCTCTCACCCCTCTGGGAGGCCCCTTCTGAGGACCGCCCTTCATGGGCACATCATACTTACAGTTCCTTAATTTTGTTTGCTGCAGTCCTTCCCACCTCCCTTGTGTGGGCCTGCGCTTTGCATCCGTGCCACAGGTAGATCAGGGCCTTGTTGACGTTGAGGACCACCATGGAGGTCCTGGACCGCAGGCTGCTGCAGTGACAGGCCACCTCCAGCAAGTTCCCTTCCAGCGGGACTTCTCCTCTCACACAGTATAGCCTCCACTCACCTGCAAGGGGCGCCAGCAGCACAGTGAGGCCCAGCCGTGGACAGAAAGAGCTGTCCTTGGGCACGCAGGCAGCTACCACACAGGGTAGGGTTCCGGGGAACAGGGCAACTGAGGCTCCTGCAGCCTCCATTCAGCTGAGTGAGGGCCACCTCTGGGCTTCCCACAAAGCAAATCATTTTGGAGTCAGTTAGAAGCAGGTTGCCAAAAGTTCAGGATGCAGAAAAGCCTCTTCTCCATAGTTTACACAGTAAGGCACACAGCTCTAAAGCTCAGATTGGTTTTGGTGGGGGGACGCTGGCCGACATGAGATTACAATTTACAGTAGATGAGCCATGGTTGTTTTACTCTCCAAAAAGCGCAAACAGAGAGTTTAGTTCAAGGCAAAGCAATCTTCCAGCCTCTTCCATGCAAAGGTGGGTCTGAAAAGAAATTCCAGTGTGTGTGCATGTGCAGGGGGATGCAGAGCTGACCCATCAGGCGAATACCAGGAGGTTTCCACCGGTAAAGCCACAGCTAGACAAAGACAGACACACTTTCCACCCCTTACCCATAAAGATATTTCCGGGAGAAGGAAAACCCTCAAGAATCCCCACAGCAGACGTGACTTACTCTGCATGTTCTCTTCTTCCTCTTCCCGGCGCCCAGAGTGCACCACCATCCCGCCCTGGAAACACTGGAGGAAGCAGGGCGGCTCCTTCCCCTGCAGGACCTGGACCTTCAAAGTTAAACAGTTGGTCAGGTAGCAGGGCCGGGCTCCCGTGCTCACACCACAGGGCACGCCTATTGGAGGAAATCTGGACACTACAAGACTCACACAGAAAGGCCAGCGATACACTGCACCCAAAGATAGCTGTGTCTCTGTAATGTGTACTCCCTTCCTTTCAAAGTGTTTTTCAGGTCTATGTTTCGTCCCAGACAAAAGTCGGAGTGTTATTCTCTGTTGCCTTGTACCCTCATTATTTATTTTTCTCTTGTTGAATATTCTGAAACATGGATTTTGATATTTCGATGCTTTTCCGTGGTATGGCTGTAACACGATTGGTTTAACACACTTTGAACAAAGTGCACCTCTTGGCAACAAGAGGGACTAATCACTCACTTGGTAATCCTGGGGGTGGGGCGCATCCTTTGTAACCACCTGCCAGAGATCAGATCTTAAATATCCCTGAAGGCCCGTGTTTTGGAGGCTTGGTCCCCAGCATAGTGCTACCGGGAGGCCGTGGGACCTTTAAGTGGAGGAAGTGAGGTCACTGTGGGTGTGGCCCTGAAGGGGACTGTGGGGGCCTCAGCTTCTTCTCTTCTACTTCCTGGATGTGACTAATTTTGTTCCTCCATGATAGGCTAGCTCATCACAGGCTAAAATAAGTTGGCCTAAAAGCCAACTGATTATGGAACAGAACCTCACAATAAACCTTTTTTCTTTTTCATCTGATTACCTCCAACATGGATCGTGGTAATGGAAGCTGCCGCATGGTCCTAGCAGTCTGCTCGTGCAGCGCCGAGGCTCTCCCAGGACCTCTGCTCCTTCTGCTCACGCACTCTCTCATCAGAGGTCAGTGAGCTGCCTCACACTCACTTTGGGAGGCTATTTCCCCGTAAAGAGGAAACGTTCTTGCTGAGCTGGCAGCGGGGCAACACCAAACAACAGGAAGCCGTCCTTGCCGTAAGTCAGCTTTCCAACCTTGGCCTGTTTTGCACAAAGGCCAATCAAGTGCTGCCCTGTGGCAGGGTTTTATACCATATCCACAGTGATGTTTCCATGTGGGGGACTGATAACAGCTAACATGTCCCATCTAGAGATGAAGACCCCAAACTCTGAGGACGCTTTTAAGGTATTAATAGAACATCATCCACCCAGGGCTTTACAGAAGAAAAGGTGGTGGAGATGACCTGCTCTTAAATGCAACCCTTGCTAACAACTGTTTTAAAAATGTTCTATTGTAGAAAATGTGCATTACCATGTTTTTTAGGGAAGATGATCAGTTCTGAGGACTCTGAAAGGCTCAGTACCTGTGTTTCTGTTTCTGGAGAGATTTTCTGTGCTCTCTTTCCTAAAGCTATTCTCAGTCACTCATCCAAGATGGGGAAATATGGTGTTGTGTTTCCAAAAAGCCTAGTGTCAACTCTTAATTTCCGGTACCAAAGGATGAGACAAGTGGCGTGGATCACTCAGACACTGAAAGGAAGTTTACACCACACTGGGATTGGGCAGGGGAATCGGTCAGACATGATGCCAGCCCTGGCACTGTACAACCAGCCCTGGCTGCTCCTGGGGAAGATGGATAATAAATAAGTGCATGGGGTGGCTGTGTATTTCAGGTGGTAGAAAGCACTGTAAGGAGACAGCATAGTAAACGGACAGAGGGCGAGGGAGGTGTGGGAGGGGTTTGCTTGACGGGCGTGTGGCACTAACAGTCACCTGTGTCCCAAGTGGTTGGGTGCCAGGCATTAAGAGACAGTCAGGTTTCCAGGTGTTGTACCTGTGTGCAGGGGCGTGCCTCAGAGGCGCAGGCCTGAGGGGGTGTCCAAAGGTGTGTCTGGGATCTGTGTGCAGGCTGAGCAACCCAGGCTAAGGGAAGAGGAGGAGGGAGACAGCTGGGGAGGTGTGCAGGGATACCAGGAAGGGCTGGAAATGACGGGAAGCTCACTGAGATCCAGGACACAATCCAGTGTGCTCTGGAAAATCACCAGGGTTGACTTCGTCCACAGGGAATACCCCGTGCGGTGTTGGGTGCTTCCTTCACGTGGACTTGGGTGAGTGCAGCAAGCCATGGAGTGTTTGGGGTTCCTCATGATGGTGTCCCAAGTGGGGCCACCCAAGGGGAGTGTGACGGGGCCTGTGCCACTGGATCCTTGCCAGCTGGGCATCCAGGATTTGGAGAATCTCTACCAACTCTGGAAGTGGGTAATGAACCTCCTCGTTTGCTTTGCAATTCTGCAGATATCAGTTAGGTGGAAACTGTCAGAGATACCACTGGCCCTGGCCTGGCTGTGAGGGCTGCTGCCGGCTGTCAGATCACACTGCGGTGGGGAGGATGAGGTGCCCATAAGGGCCGGCCCAGGCTGGGCAGCTCCCCTTGGGGCCCAGCAGCATCTTACCTGCGCGCCCCTCTCCTCGTCCAGCTCCACCGTCATTAGGGCCGAAGTTCCCTTTTCACTCACGGTCGAGTGCCGGCCTTGCCAGAAGAAATAGACGCACTTCTCCTTGCCGGCCACTCGGACTGAATGCTCTCCCCTCTGTCTGCTTCCCACTGCAAACACAGAAGGGCACAGGGCGAGGAAGGGGCTGAGAAACTGAAGGAACACCCGGCACTTCGCCTTAGGGCCTGGGAGGTCGCCCAGGGACTTGAGCAACTCCAGGGCAGGTCCGGCAATCCCGGAAGAGGGAATCCAGAGCTGCCGCGCAGGGAAATGCGCAAGGGGCCCTCCTGACACCCACAGGCGAACACCTGCCACCCGAGAGGAAGGGGACAGGTCCCTCCTCCAAGTGTGCGGCAGGGAGGAGCAGTGTCGCTGGAGCTGGGCCAAGGGCTCATGCACGCACATGTGTGTTTTCCACATCACACCAATTTTTGGCAAGAGATTAGTTGGTGGAGGAGCAATACTGAAAACACCAGCTGGACCGGCTTTAAGTGCAAAGGAAAATATGCAGACTTAAAACTATTCTAGTTTCAATAAAAAGATGATGACAGCTTTGAAGTGTCCAAGTTCTGTCGGAAATGGAAGGGGGAAATTGCTGGCCTATCATTTTCACCAAATAACCAGGGCCTTCCTGCCTGTCCCCAGAGGGTGGCCAGGCATAGGTGCGGACTGTCCCTCCGGTCTGGTACTTTGTGAGTCCTCAACAGACACTGGCAACAGAGGAAGACTATCATGGGTTAATTGGGAAAATGGTCAAGTTGCATAACATTGCACCTATCCACTCTAATAAGCGAGACAAATTTAGATAGTAACAAATGTTATGAGTAAAGCGGATGGCAGCCAGGTCAGCTGGCCAGGAGGGGGCTGACAGGACTGTGCTCAGGCAAGGTCCTGCGGAGAAGGTGCACAAGTGACGTCCTGTGGGAAGACTCCCAGCTTCTAGGGGCACAGCCTGAAGGTGACAGTGGGACCCCACTGCTTCCTTTCTCTCCCTTTTTTCATGTCCAGGGCACGAAGTGAGCTTTCATCTATCACCCACTCTGTACCATGATGTGCTGCCAGTGCCACGTGCCCAGGGCAGCTTCATGGACTGGAACCTCTAAAACCGCGATCCCAAATAAACCATTTTCTCTGTAAGTTTATTATCTCAGGCATTTTGTTATAGTACAGAAAAATGATGAGCAAAGGGTCAATAAGAGTAGAATGTAGTTGGTGTTAACATGCATACAGACTGAAAATTAATGATAACAGGATTCTGGGATTGCATGACTCCAATCTTTCTTTGCTCCAACACTATTTATGAAACTCAAGTTGTTTGGAGGTGTGACGGTATGAGAATAAGTCATTCTAGTTCTTTTTTTTTTTTTTTTTTTTTTTTTTTTT
>NW_022900931.1:31907712-31977288 GCF_012274545.1 Fukomys damarensis | reverse complement strand
TTATTTGGTACCAGGGATTGAACTTGGGACCATGTGCTTGTGAGGCAGGTGGTGGAACCACTGAGCTAAATCCCTGGCCTCATTCAAGTTCTTAAGAGGTCAGGGCCATACTATTTGATTTTTGGTCCTTAGCAAAGGACCCTTTTACAGTTTTCACAAACGCATCTCAGAATTTCTTAAAGCATTTTGATAAGCACAGCCACCTATGAAACTGACCATTCCTCACTGCTTGAAGGAGGCTGACCCTGGGTCACTGGGTGCTTCAAGCTGGGGCTCCTGACCTCACAGAGGCACAAGCCATACACGCTGCAGCTGCAGCCTACAGATGGGTAGCCCATGTGGGCCACCAGCACGCTCTACGAGGAGACTGCGCTTCCTCTACAGCTGCTGTTTTTTGCTCACCTGGAAGAGTGCCCCAAGCTCTGAGTCCAGGCTCATTTATGGGTGCAGCCCCATTACAGTTTGGGTCCTGATGTCCCCCCAAAGCCACCTGTGGTCACAGGCTGGATCTAGAGTGTGCGATGCTGGGACTGACTCCTGGTGCAGTGCTAGGCTCGAGGGCGCTAGGGTTAAGGGTGTGAGCACTGCCTGCCCTGAGCAGTCTGGGTGGGATAAAAGAGGCAGAAAGATGTGGCGAAGGCCTCTTGTTGCATTTTGCGGTCTTCCATCGCCATGAGCTGTTTCCCTTGTTGCCTTTGCTGCCTTGTGTGTGCGGTGCTGTTTCTCCTCTGAGAGGCCTCTTCGCCATCCCCAGCCTCTGAGCCGGCCGATCATGGACTGAAACCTCTATGAATGGTGAGCCAAGTAAACCCCTCCTCTCTCTCTCTGGGCATCAGGTCTTTTATCTCAGCAACGAGAGAAAAGCAATGAACACAAGCCCTGACAGGGAGCTGGACTAGCAGCCATCCAGGGGCCAGCGCTTTGGCTCGGCCCCAGAGTGACTGTAAAAGATGCCTGAGTGGGCGGCTCTGTTCCCGGATGGAAGCCCTGGGGCCCCACACTCTGCATTCATCCTCTGGAGCTGGAGTTTTTCAAAGCCGGTGCTTTGCTCATGAGGATACTGCTGGAGCTGGTTGTGAGAAGTACACTGGGCTTCTCGGGCAAAAAAAAAAAAGGAAACAGAGCGCCTGGGTCGGGTCATCATGATTTCCTAGAAGCCTCCAAGTAAATAGCCGATTCAAATCTTGGACACTTTACACTGATTGTTTTAAAATAACAGGAATTCACTTGAATACAACTTTAGCCTTTCATTCACTTACTGCCACTTCTGTTTCGTAATAGGAAAGATGCTAAAGTGACTAATATCGACTGGCGCTGTCCCTTTGTCTCATTTCATCAAACATATATTTCCATCTCTGCACCTTGGGAAATACAGTGCTCTCAAAGCTTTTGCCTTCAAGTTCCCAGTTCCACAGTTGTGCGGCCCAGTCACCACCCCCACACACAGTTCCCAGCCGCTGCCTTATTGCCACCCAGGGTGTAGACAGCCATGCGTGCTTGCTGCCTCTGGGTGACGCCAGGGATCTGCGGTCCCCTTGGTCACTCTCTAGGACCCGTGTCCGGTGGGTAGGGCCACGTGAACCCACCTTCCGGCGGAGGACAGTGACAAGGCCGCTGGGTGAGGAAGAAGCCGGCGCTGACACCAGGAGCACGCGCCGGGCACCACACACACCAGATTGCGCTGTGCTGCGAGCCAGGGGCAAGTGGAGGCAGAGGTAGATGGGAAATGCCCCTGCAGCTGGTCCTCTTCCACAGCCCACTCCGGCCTGGAAGGGGAGGCCCGGCCAGACCCGCACTTGCTCAGTGCTACATAGGAAGGTCCCTGAAGCTTGCTGTGCTCAGCCCTGCAACTGGCTCAGTTGTGCCCTGGGCCCTGGGCCACTGGGTTCTCCTCTGGCCAGCGTCTGCTACCCCAGTCCTGTGCTGGGACCCAGACTCTGCCTTCCTCCTGCAGGACGAGCAGCACAGAAGGCTCATGACAGACTCGGTTTTGGAAACGGGCCACAGGGTTCCATGTCCAGTGCTGCCCCCTGCTGGCTGTGTGACTCCAGGTAGGTTACTCCCTTCTCTGCTCTGCTGCTCACCTGAGAATCGGTGTAATGAGAGTCACCCCCATTGCGGGCTGGGGCCACCAGCCTCATACCTCACAGCAGGGGATGCTCCAAGCCGCAGCTCAGCTCTGCCCACCCACACTACCTCACCCCTCCAGTGGCGCCCACATGTGACTGGGGGTCCCCATGACGGCAGAGCCGACCTCAAGGGAACGGTGCCCCAACAGCCCTCTCCTACCTGCTTCAGTGCCATTTACACCACATGCTGCCTGGAGGTGGGGTCTGAAATCCTGAGTCCCTCAGTGTCCCCAGAGAGCAGTGCCCACCAGTTAACAGACTTATCTTCACTTGCTAGCTTCCTGCGGCTCCGGAAAAGGGACTGCAAGGAGGCCATGAGCTCTCTTGTGAGGTGAGGTACAGAGTCACAGGGTGGTGGCAGAAGTGCTCTCCTCACTGGCCAGGGACACTGTGGACAGTGGCTACCACTGACAGGGGAGCTGACCGAATCTCCAGCGTGCACGGCGCTGTCCTTCTCCCCATGGCCCAGGGTGAAGATCGCACCTCGAGAACCATGAAGATTCTAACCCATGAAGTGCAGCCACTGCTCCCAGACTCACAGAAAAAGGTTTTGTTTTGTTTTTTGGCAGTGCTGGGGATTGAGCCCAGGACCTCGCACGCGCTAGGCAAGTGCTCTGCCACTAAGCTACATCCCCAGACCTCTCACTTGAAAAAAACAAAAGCAGAGACTTTGTAAAATATATTTACTAAGAGATCCCTTCACCATTCTTGCTCCAGTTGAAGTCATCGAGAAGTGCTCTATCCAGGGACTGTTTGGAGCAGAACTTAGCTAAGTGATCCTTGGGAGGCAAAGCGTCCCTGGAGACTGGGACAGGGGACTCGGTGAGGGCAGCAGGAAGACAAAAATGTCAGGTTTGCTTCTTGCTGTGAGCACAGAGACATGGGATGCTGGCTGGGACCGGCTGCCTCGCTCGCTCTCTTCCTGTCTGTGGGGTCTGCGGAGCTGTCCTCCGCAGGGTGCAGCTAGCTGGCCATGCGCATGCAGCTGCTGGGTCCCGAGCACGGGCAGCGGGTCCTGCCCTCCAGCCCCACTCTGTACTGACAGACAGAGGTGTCACTAACCTGCAGTGCTCACCATGAACTTCCACTTGACCACATAGGCGTCTCCCTCGTGGAACTGGCCGATGCTCTGTTTCGGGAGCCTGCTGTAGTCAAACTCCAGGATGTGCCAGACGTCCACCGAGACACTAGCGATCTCGAACTGCCTCCTGTCGTCCCCTTCCACCAGACCGTAGCCGCGGCCCACATTCACCCCATCCAGGATGGTGCCGGCCACCACCTGCGGCAGCTGCACCATCTGTGTCACATCGTACGGCTTGACGTCCGCCCTCACGTCTTCCTGCGGGGACACAGGGATGTGTTCAGCTGCCTCTGATCGGCAGCTGCTTCCTATGGTGCTCGATGTGGTTTGCCCTGCCTTTCCTCCCAACCTTTCTTCCTTCTCGCCCTTGCCCTCTTTCCCTCCTTCCCTTCTTCTGAGGATGGAACCCAGGGCCTCACCCACGCCACCTGCTAGGCAAGCAGACACTGTACCCCTGAGGTGCAGCCCCAGCAGCCCTGCCTGTACATCGGGGAGCTTCCACTCTTCCTGGGGGTTGTTGACTGCCTTTAGGGGAAGACCTCTGGGGGCCACAATAGTGGATTTCAGAGTGCGATCAGAAACCCTCTTCTCTTTTATTGCTGCACCGTGGGACGGCTCTGACCACCCAGGCGCATTTTGCCGAGACCCATGCCAAGCTCCGAGTTTGAAGCCTGGTCCCCGCAATACCTTCTGCTGAGCAAAGTCCCCGCTGTTCTTCTCAGTAGGTCGCTTCAGTTCAGTCCAATCAAGAAATTTCTCCTTGAACAAAATAGTCTCATTGTGCTCTGTAAGTCTCCCAAATATTGCCCAATCAGGCCGCCCTTGTCCTTTTCTGTGGAGGGAAAGTGGATGAGAAAGGAACCCAGTTCAGGATACAAAGACAGGGCCTTTAAAACAAACACGGCAGCCGGCCCATGGTGCCCCGCTGCAGTCGCTTCCTGTTTGTTCAAGACCACGGTTTCCAACATCTCATTAGAGAGGGAACTGGGCAGATAAATCACAGAATGCAAATATTTCACCCTATGCTCAAGGGAGAGCTAAATATCAGCGACCGTGAAAATTCAACTGCCCCACGAAGTTGTCAGGAGCCATGCAGACTGCAGCGTAGTGGGTCTGCCCACCTCCTTCCGCACTGACACCTGGGCCTGGCCGGGGTTCACCGTTACATCTGGTGACTGCTGCCGCCTCCTCTGCGAGGGATGGCTGCACGCGTGATCTTGCCCACCCCTAAAAGTCCCTGGAGCGCTTGTCGGACACACTGACACCGAGTGACACTCAGAAGAGAGGCCACACACCTCCGGGGCTGGGCCTGACATGCACATTTTATTCTTTAAATTCTTCCAGGGAGTCTGGGCAGAGAAGCTGGGTACCAGAGTCAGGGGTCACTTACCTACTCCCAGATATAAACCGGCCATCATGTAGACTCTACCCTTCGCTATTATTTTACTATAGCGAATAAAATAATCTAGCTTTCCTTAGGGTCCTTAAAACCCCAGTTGTTACAGTTCTAATGTTAAATAGACATCTGCTCATGAAGAATTTAACATTTTTCACTGCATTGACATAATTTTCATTTTTAATCATTACAGAAATAAAATGATAAATTAGTAATTCCAGTTTTAAAACAAGAAATGAGGTAGGAAAGTTGGAATTTGTACACAGCTCTATGCTGTTTGGTGATATAACTATTCCAATTTATTATATGGCATAAATAGACATCATTTTTTTTTGTTCTAGTGGTTCAAAAAGCAACAATCCTTTGCAGGTAATGTTCTTTTTCCCCATGATCATATTTGTCAGAGTTAGCGCGTAGTCTCCTGATTTGCCAATTCAACTTTTAAAAGCCCAGTCTGCTGTAGAGAACATTACAATTGTCACCATTATTTCAATAGCATTTCCTCCTCCTTTGTTCTACTTCAAAAAGCATAAACATCATCCTCTGCCAAACGAACCCCGGGACTCCACTTGGGGAAGGTACGGAGTTAGAAGGAAACATGCCACGTTCCCACCTTCAGGTCAGTGGCAGAGCTCCAGATACTGGAAGCTTTTCAGGATGCAATTTGTTTAAACAATTGCTGCTCGTCTGCCACCACAGCGCCTGGACGTGGCGGGGGCGGGGGCGTCTACCATTCGCTTCCAAAAATTAAACAAGACCCAAACAGCGTCCCGAAGACTACAACTCTACATTTATTTTGTTCAGATTTGATTGATGGAAGCTAGAAAACACTCATTTTGTGAAGATTCATGGCCCATGATGTGGAATTTTTATGAAACCGAGAGCAGTAAGTACACGACTGTCTCACGGACCCAGGCCTGCGGGGACCCTGCTTACTCTGCTGCGCACTACCCGGGTTGCAGGAGTACCTGGGGATGAGTGAGTTACACTCTCCGGGATCCAGCGGGTTGATGTCGCAGTTCTCGTAGTCGAAGGTTCCATTCCATAAGTGTTTGGCCAGCTGAAATGCTATTTTTCGCTGGGCTAACGTGACTTCTTTCCCATGCCACACATAAACTTCACTGCCAAAATCAAACACCAGGACCTGGGGAGATGGCACAAAAGGCTTTGTTAGTACACAGCCTGCTCCAGTGGGCTGGGACCCCAGGGCCAGTGAGGCAGATGGGTGGCAATGCAGATCCTAGGGGGGCAGTCAGAGCAAAGGCAGGAAAGGTCACGGGAGCCCAGCCGCACCCTGGCCTTGGGTGACCCCTCCTCCTGTCCTAGTGCCCAAGTCAGAGTCTCCTCCTCTCAACGTGGAACTGCTTACTATGGTGTGAATCTTAAGGGTCCATGATTGAGTCACCATTTGGGGCCTGACTGCCAGCTGCTGGCTTCGGGAAATGATCAGATCACGAGGATCCTAATTTAAACAGTGCACTGATCCATAATTTCATGCATTCATAATTCGATGGCATCATTGGGAGGTGATGGAAACTCAGGAGGTGAGGCCTAACTGACGGGGATGGTTCGGGGGGAGGGACCTTGGGGATTTTAGCTTGTCCTCAGCCTCTTCATCTTAATCTCCAAGTCATGGAACCAGCTGGCCATGGACTGAAACCTCTGAAACCGTGAGCAGAGAAAAACCTGTCCTCTATTAAGTTGTTATTCTCAGGTATTTTGCTGCAGTGATGGAAAGCTGGCTAACACACCACTTAACTTTTGATTTATAACAGAGTTGTGTGAGTATATCTTCTTCTCTTCCTTCCTCCCTCGCTCCCTCCCTCCCTCCAAGTCTGTTCGTTCATTCATTCAACATAACACAGGTTGCTTCATACATGCCCGGTCCTGATGATGTCAGTGATTGCTTTCCTCCTGAGGACAATTCCAAGAGCTGTAAGGGCAAGGATCATATCACACTTACACTTCAACTAAGGGTTTGCTGAATGAATACATGAACATAACGCTACCCCTTATTTTCACGTCTGTGGTTTGTTCTACTTTTTATTCTTAAAATAATTTCTCCTTTTATTTTCAGCAATGCAAATTCTACTTAAATCTAAGGTAGGCTCAATTTTACTTTCTTTTAAAAATTATTCCTCTTTATTTTTTTGCCTGTGATTTTATTCCCATCTAAATGTCCTTCATATCATACACTCAATCTAGCTTTGTGTTATATGTGAATATGCTTCTACCTAGTGAAATTTAAGGCCATTTCTTATTTTACATTTTTTCCTTAACACTTAGAATACTTAATGGTATTAGAAATGTGTGTACTTGATAAATATTTACTGAGGTGAGAAAAAATCACAATTACTTGGGAAATCTTATTATACATACATGCATCTATTATTACTGAGTGTTAAGAATCAAAAATATTTTGCTTAGAAAATTCAAGAGATAGGGTTAAATAACACATTTTGCCTAAAATATAAATATCTTCAATGATCTATGCCACCTCTAAATAACACCCTGATTCCGGAATTAGTATTTCAGATGGAAGCAATAATTTGAAAGCCCATATAAATATCCCTTAAAGAGCTTCGGGGTCTGACAGCTGGCTGTCTTCACTGGACACTGAGTCCTATTTTATTGGACATCCCAGGCAGAATGCTCTAAGTGTTTTGTCTTGTTCAAGCTCTGTGATGGCTAATCTTGCCTTGCAACTGGATTGGCTTGAGAGGTCCCTGGGAGATTAGTAAAGCACACTTCTGGGTGTGTCTGGGTGGTCAGGGGCTGTGACCTAGGGACCGTACCTGGTCTGTCCCTTCCTCCTGGGCTTTTCCTTACTCACTCAGCTTCCTGGCTGCCATGAGGTGAGCAGCTTCCCTCTGCCAGGCCCTTCCACTGTGACGTTTCTGCTTCAGAGTCAAACAGCCAGGGACTGAAACCCCTGAAACTATGAGCCCAGATGCACCCTTCCTCCATGAAGCTGTTTATGTCAGGTACGCTGACCTGGCAACAGGAAAGCTGGCCAATATAAGCGCTGTACCTCTTTTGGTTGCAGAAGGGAGCACCTGGGAATTTTGCCCCAGAAGTCATCATCAGGGACAAGTTTGTCATCCATCAAGCGGTAAATGCAGTTTGTCTCTATGATGGCTGCCTCATAGAGCTCGTCTTCCTTTGGGTCACCAGCAGCTTTGGGACAAGAACAGTAGGAAAGCATCACATTGTATCTCAAAAAATAGCTGGTTTAGAAGAATGAATCAAGGGAGCAGAAGGGAAGTTCAAGTCATGTCAGTCTCTGAAACACAGTGACTCTTACATTGGTAACTGGTTTGGCCACCCAGGAGCTTCCAGAAGTCTTTGGCTGCATGAGTGTGTGTATTAATTCCTTCTTCAATGGTTTGTATGTAAGTAGCTCGACAACCAAGTTCCTTTTTTGTCTGAATTAAAGTTGCAAGTTCTGAGGCCTGAGAGAGAGAGAGAGAGAGAGAGAGAGAGAGAGAGAGAGGGAGAGAGAGAGAGGGAGGGAGATCACCTGGTTAGAAAAGCCCAGGGCTGGATGGAGTGGCATATGTCACAATCAGAAAGGAGATGTTTGAAAGGGAAATCTTATGCCTGCAGGGGCAGAGGGAACTATTGTTGGGCATACCCAATGAAGTCAGGAAAATGTGACGGAAGAACCAAGGCCCAGCACACTACTACTACTGAGCTACGTCCTCAGTCCTTCTTCATTTGTATTTTGAGACAGGATCTTGCTAAGTTACCTAGTTGGCCTCAAACTGTCTGATCCTCCTGTCTCAGCCTCCCAAACAAACTGGGATTGCAGGTGTGTGATGATGTGGCTAATTCCTTTTAGAGCGATGGTTCTCAATCTTCAGTATGAAACAGACCACCTGTAAAGCTTCTGCCCCATTCTTTGGGCTTTGGCTCATGAGATTCTCTTCCAAAAGGAGAGTGCCTGGGATAGAGAGCTTCGAAGGGGGCAGGTTCCCTATTTTTGCAGCAGCAGGTGCTCTATGAGGCTAGAGGTGCAGGTCAGAAAACTTCTAAAATCCCCTCCTCCAGCACCCCATGCCAGCCTCTCTGAGTGACACCCGGGAAAAGACTGCTGCAAGGGAGCATCGCGCATCTGGAAAGCTTTGCAAGGACCTAGAGTGGGGGCAGACATGCTCCCCGGTGTGGGGCAGACGTCAGCAGGAGCATCTCAGGTCCGACACCCACCTTCGCCTTTTCGATGACATTTGCGAACTCTCCCGCCCACAGGAAGCAGTGCTGGGGGGACAGCAGGAGGAAGCAGTCCCCGCTGTTGAGGGACGAGGCGCGCGGCTCCACCAGCCTGGTCTGCACGTGTCTTCTCCCTGAAGGTGAGGCCAAGTCACTGTCTTCCCGGATGGAACAGGGCCGGGCGGCACCGCGGCTTCACATCCCCCTACAGACGCTAAAGACCCGGTCTACTCGTTCCAGTTCCCACGCTGCTGGGTGGCACGGAAGGGCTGAGGGGTGACCTTCCTCCTGGGTCTGATCTCCTTCCCCGGGGAATCCCTGTAACTCATGGGCCGCCTCAGAAGGAATCAGCGTGGAGGGAAGCACTGACTGGTGCCTCCTCAGGTCAGGCCCTTCTCATATGAGTTGCCGATTCTGAGCTTCCCACGGTTCCACGCGCTAGGCCATGGGACGAGTTGCTGGTTACCAGTCTTCAATACATTACAAAGGGCAGTGGTCTTGCCCAGTGGAGGGTATTTCTTCCCCCCACTTCTCCGAGGTCCACCTATAGGATGGCCACTCGGAGTCAGAAAGCCCTGTCCTCCACCCTAACCGCTGCCCTTGCTTGTGCTCTGTGTCTCCCTGCTGGGCGCTAGGGTCTGCCTCCTGGTTTCCTCCCCAGGAATTTGCCCTCCTTCCCTGGCCTCACGGGCCCTTGCTGGTCTGGGCAGGGAGAGCCCGTCAGAAGGCGGGGGCCCACTCTGACCCCTCAGGCCTCCTCTGGTAGCCGAGGGCAGGTGCTAGGAACACAGACCATGCAGCCAGGGCTCAGGGCCTGGGAGCAGAGGCTGAGACAGCGGCTCCCCTCCAGCTCTGTGCGCCGTGAACAACCCCTCAGCACCTCCGTGGGCAGGATCTGCCTGCCTTGGGGACTCTGTGAGGCGCAGGCCTGAGGACGAGCACCGCACAGGTGTCGCACGCTCCCACGCTACCCGGCAGGAAAGGGCGCGGTCGGGACTCCCGAGACCGGAGACCCACTTGCTCCCACCTTTAACCTGCAGCAGCATCAGCTTCTTATAGGGCACCGCGCTGTTGTTAGAGTTTTGCTCCGTCAGGTTGACGCTCCTCAGGCTGACGCTGCTGAAGTTCTCCTTACTGGCTAAGCCGGCCAGGGTCACTTCTGAGAAGTTGGAGTTGGAGGACACTGGGCGGGAGGCAGCATGGGTTTTAGGGCGGTGACACCTTTCCATGACAGTCAGACCTGCTGTCTCTGAAGTTAGGCTCAGAGCTCCTCCCGCCCCACCCCGCCAGCTCCTCCGCTCCCGAGGCCTGGCGCTGGGATACGCACTCTTTTCCACCTTCATCCGCTTGGACTCCATGAAGGCGACGTTCAGCCTCTGCTCCGTGTACTCCTGAAGGAGGTCTTCCCGGGCAGCCAGCATCTTCAGCGGGTTTTTAGAAGCCTGCACCCGGCGCTTGGGCCTCACGGCCCGCTTGTGCTCAGCCACGGCGGACGTCAATCTGCGGGCCAAGCGGGTCAGTCCGGTCAGCAGCACCACGCCAGGCCGGTAGTTCCTGGCTTCTCTCTTAGTCAGCCCAGCACCTTCACAATGAGCCCCTTTTCAGTCTTTTACTTGCTCACTAAGCAGCTAAGCGGCCAGGCTGGGCCTGAGCTTGCGAATGCTCCTGCCCGTGTCGCAGCCATCACAAAGCTTACGGCTCCTCCCGGCACCACTGCCCGGGTGGACCACAGAGCCTGGGCGGTAAAGGGAGCACTGTCCACTGTGTGCAGGATCTCAGAACCCTCGCAGCCTCCCTCAGCTCAGCCGGAGGCAGTGGTGCCTGAGGGGGCAGCTCAGCCACCGCCAGGCAGCTCGTAAGACCAGGGAGCTGCTGTCCTTCCTGTCCCAGGCCTATGGCGCGGTTCTCTCTGGAACAGCAGCCCCAGCGCCCGAGAATCACAAACTACCGCCTCCTCGCCGGACCAGACGATCTTCACCACAGCTTCAGTTCCCTCACACCCTCCACGGTGAGCTTCCGCTCCTCCGTGGGCCCCGAGAGAAAGAACTACAACCGTGAATAATGGATGGAAATGAAACAGGCCCGCCGGCCCAGACACCGCGACCCCGGAACTTTCTCACTCCCTGCACGGAAGGGAAGCGTGGGGAGGTGGCGGACACGGTCACCACACTCAGCTTCCAAGTGTGCAGGGTCTGTGCAACACCATGGTGCGTGCGTCTGTGTGTGCATTAGTGTAAACACACACAGGGGGCACTTAAAATATATGGTGAGTGTTTAAATAAAACTTTTATTATAGGAAAAGACACACTGCCATCAACCTTCCTCAGAATCCTCCCCTTGCTTTGAACACACCTATCCCATTGTTCTTGTCACTTTTTGAAGCAGTCCAGGAAGTTCTCTTTCATGAGTGTCTTTAGGAGTTGTGACAAAATACACAGCGAATGCTACCACTGCGTGCTGTTCAACGGAAAGCAGGCTTGTGAAAATCATCACGCGTTTCCCTCCTCACCTTACTCTCGGGTCTGGCACCGTGAGTCTCCCGGCTGTTCTCCAGAGTCAACGTGATCTTGGAGCTAAACATTCTGAGTAGACTCAGGGCACAAAGGGAACCACAGCACTGCACTGAAGACATTCATCAAAGAGGATTTCCAGAACCGCTTCAGGAGCACAAGCACAGTATCTCTAGGGAGGGTGTGACGGCTGTGTCTGCCGAGAGGTCCCCCCCAAAGCCTTGTGTGGTCGGAGGTGGGGCTTCTCGGAGGTGGCCGGATCTAGGTGTGTGATGCTGGGACTGATTCATGGTGTGACGCTAGGGTGAGGGTGTGAGTGATGCCGACCTAAGGGTGGGCAGCCTGGGTAAGGTGGAAGGGACAGAAAGGCAGTCATCACTTGTTGCTTGTGGTTGCTGCCTCCTGCCTGCTCTGCCTGCCCCTCTTCCAGCCACAGTGCCTTGGAGCCAGCCAATTACAGACTGAAACCTGTGCGCATTGTGAGCCAAGTAAAACTTTCGTCCCTCAACTTGGGGTGTCTGGGATTTTGGCTCAGCAACAAGAGAAAAGTAACTAAGATGGTGGGGGGTATTTTAAGGGGGATTAACGGCAAGGTATCTTTCGCTGTAATAAACAATTTTTAATTTAAACACTCACTGTATGTTTTGATTACATCCGTATCTATTTACATTATTAGCAATATAAACAATAACACTGAGGGAGAAGATTGAGAAATGGTTAAATAATCAAGTACACAGACACCCCAAATATTATGTTAAGGCTGAAATGTCAATTTGTCCATGAAACAAACTGAACAAACTAAAATAGGCCAAAAATGCACGAGGAGCCGCTCACAGAAACTTCCAGAAGAGACTTTCCCTGACCGTTCTGTAGGAAGGGAAAAACGCGTGCCAGGTGCTGTGGGCACAGCCTGCCCAGTGTGTGCCCCGCTGCTGGAGACAGCGCCTGACTCTGCCTGGGGAGAGCCCGCCCCACACTCTCCATGGCCCCAGGATGCTCTCCGACCTGGCTCTGGCCAGTCCTGGTCCCATCTTCTAATCATGGGCTGGAATGGATGTCATCGGGACAGACCAAGGAGGCCACCGAGCCATGCCCAGCACACGTGGGATTTGTGCTGAAGCCACATGGAGAGAGGCTGTGGGTGCTGCTTGGCCAGGTGGCTGTGGCCCGCAGAACCAGAGCCACCCGTGAATGGAGCCAGTCCACGTGACAATGGCCACAGAGAGACCAATTCCCGTGAGCCCTGGGAGCTGAGGTCACACTGCACTTTCCAGCCCCTGAACTGCAAAGCCTTCCACACCTTTCTTTTGCTCAAGCCGGTGTGACTTAGGCATTTTTCTGGTGCTCAGAAACTGCCAGAATCCTGGTGCCAGTGCCGCTGCCTCGGTGGCTTCACGATGCTCTCACGTAAGGAGAGCGCAGTGCTAGCATCGAGAAAAGCTGCAGATCTACTGACTGCATACAGTAAGGCAGGCAAAATCACACTTTTCCCTGATATTCTATTTACTGGTACTAATTTGAACTCATACCATCCAAAGAGTTTTCGGATGTAAGAATTCAACACGTCACACGGAACAGGTGCGAGCATCTCTGCTAAGTGGTGTCAAGCTAAGAAAGGGCACAGCAGCATTTGAGTCACTGTTTCTGTGGACAGGGCATGTGTCTATGGCACACACGGTCTGCCTGGATGCGACCTGGACCGCAGCAGTTCCACTCTGGGCGCCCCGGCCCCGAGCAGCCGGCACTAGAGTGACGGTGGCTGCCACAGTTCCATGGCAGTGAAAGTAACACGGTCCTGTGGCTCAGGACCATGTGGGACAGTGAAGGAAGGAGAGGTGGAGACCGAAATGACTCACTTGGGTGCATAAGGATCGAAAAGAACATCAAAGTCCTCATCCAGATCCACGGGGCTCCTGGGTGCGTTGTGGTCCATGCTGCGGTAAAATTTGGCAAACGTCTCATCATCATCCAACTTCATCACCTCCTTAACGGATTTACCAGTGACAGTAAGCACCGTTTCTCCGACTATGAATAAACAAGCAGATAGACAATGTAAGAGTTCTATAAAGAACAATCACTGCTACTAAACCTTGTAACAAGTTACAAGTCACCACCGCAGTGGAACAAATCCACCCAGTGCAATGGCAGGAGAAGGTGGCTGCCCTTTCTGCCCACTGTTCACTGAGCCTTTCCGAGCCTCACCTTTTTCTACTACACTGCAGGAGAGCTAACCTCTGCCTTGTCCCATTTTAGGGGTCAGCTAAGGTTTGCTGCCGAAGACCAAGCAATATTTTAGGCTTTGCACAGGGAGCCACACGGCCAGTGTTGCAACTACTCAGTTCTGTTGTTCTAGTGCAAAAGTGGAGACTAACAGCAGGTTCACAAACAGCCACAGCTGCGTTCCAATAAAACTTTATTTACAGAAGCAGGTGAGCACTGGCTTTAGCTGCGATCGCTGTTTTCTAACCATGTCCCAGATCACTGTTCCGTGTCCACACTGTTAGTATTCCTACTGGTCAGTTACTGTAGTAATTTTATCCTGCTGCCTTATAGTAAACTGTTTTCTATTATTTTCAACCTTCTAGGGGTCACTGACAGTAACACGGACTCCCAATGTCTAGTACTGGATAAGTTTTATGTACTGAACATTTTTTTGTATTTGCATATTATTCTTTTGTAGGCTCTGTTGACTTTTTAATGAAATATTTATCCCGATATCTATATATTAACATTTTCTCTTAGAAATCATTTGTGATTTTCAGGAAAGAATATCAGCTTTTTCCTTATTAAAAACTGATACAATGGGAAGGTTATGCAAGATCATGTTGATTTTGCATATTTATAATTATTTTCAGAGCTAAAACCACAATCACTCAATTCCTAATTCTGATCTGAAGACTGCTGAAAGATTTAGGTTTTGAAACAAATGCGTTATTGGGAGACTGGGAAATCAGAGCTCAGAACACTTTATCAGGCTTGACCCAAACTTCACTTTTTGAAAGACAGCAACAAAGATAACGCTAAAGTAAGAATTAGTAAATCTATACAGAAGGAAGACAACTTAGTGAGGAGAAAAAGCAGTCAATTAGGATTTGGGGATCCTGAGGGAAGAGCAGGATTATTTGGGTTTTCTTAGTTCCTCACTGAAAATACAAATCATGGTGTACTATAAGAGTACAAGCCAATAAAGCTGCCCTCTGGCTTCTGGTAACTACCTTTGTTATTCAGCCTTCTCAGAAAGGTCTCTAGCCTGTCCAACTTCAGGTCCGATTCCAACTGCATATCCGGTCTGGCTTCAATATCTAAGCAAGGAGAAACCATCAGTGACAGCGTGTCCTTGGAGACTCATCCAATCAGAAATAGGACACAACGGGCACCCTGGTGACTCACCTTCCAGAGGTTTGGAAACTGGGGTGGTGCCCCTCGATTTGCTGCCAAGAGGGGATGCTACTGGGGTTATGGCCGTGGGCGACGCCAAACCTGCAGGTAGACGGTGGAGCAGACTTAGCATCCTAAAACCTTCCCAGGACCCTAGTCATCCTCACGAGCCCCAGCGCAGACGACAACTTATGAGAACTTATGCCTGTACCTGTGCGTGCATGTGCGTGCATGCACACACACACACGCACACACATGGGTGACCGGCAGGCCCCACAGCCGTGGGGCAATCCACTGTGCACAGGGTTTGTTGTTCCCGATGAGAAAGTGGCTGCCAAGCTGATATTCCAAAATGAACAATGAAGCCATGGGAAAAAGTATCAGGGTTGTGTAAATGGGATAAGAGTGTGCAAGGCGATCAGAATACACCCAGACCAAAGCAGTGTTCAGTTCTGAAGGGTGGGAGGTGCCGCTGACAAGAGGGTGAGCTGCACTCTTTCCCCACAGAGGAAGTTGAGGGTAAACTGTGTCACACCAGCCAGCAAGCGTCCCTAGCCCTGGACGTGAGGACAGTCTGGCCTCATGACGCTACACAGGACAATGACCTGAAGAGCGCTGACCTTACAGACACAGGAGAGCATGTGCCACAGTGACTTGTGATTGTGGAGGGCACACTCACCTCCGGGTGGCTGCACACCAGTGTGCTTTCTCAGATGTACACTGAAAGGCAGGATGGGAATCTTAGAAAGGCCAAGAGTAAGGGACACATGAAAGGGAAAGAATGGAATTACAGAATGGAGATGAGGTTTAGTTGGAAAAAGAAAGCTTAATAAAGACAATGATAAGTTTTTTGTTTTTTGTTTTTTTGGTTTTTTTGGTGCTGGGGATCGAACTCCAGACCTTGAGCTTGTGAGGCAGGTGAACGAACCACTGAGCTAAATCCCCAGCCCCGATAATAATTATTTTTTCCTAATTTAAAAGGAAATAAATTGGAAAGGGAAGTAATTAGTGTGTTTATGAAGAAAATGATATTAATGTTCTCCTTTGTGGTAAATGTTAAGTCCTTAGATGATGGTGCCCTTTTAAGTGTCACCTGAAGAACACCCAGAGGTTGTGTAACCACTCTCTGCTACAGGGAAAAACAACAGCATGAATTTCTCTGCTCCTTCCTCCTGTGAGCTGGCAATCTAAGGACCATAGCATAAAAACTCTAAGGAAGACTATCAATATATAGCTTAAGTTTCAGGTGATATTCTGAAAATACTTATTAATCATATACATATATTTGTATATATCCATTTGCAAATATACTGTACGTGTTTTAAAATTTGCTTCAGTTACCAGATCTTGAAAGGTTTTCCATGAGAAAGCAAGCTTTCCTGAAGACTGTAACAGAAGCCAGGAACATTCAGAGTCAGAGAGTGGGGCAGTACATCACCCCCACTGAAAGGGTGCTTGAGAGACATGGAAGAGTTCGGCAGCAGAGAAGTCCTGAGCTCTCGCAGTTAGGAACAGGGCTCTACTCAGGAGGCTGACTTACAGAGTACCGGCAGAGCCTGCGCTCCTATTTTCTGTGGGTGCCCCCTGCTGCCCACCTAGGAGGTAGAGCACCAAGAACTGCCAAAGAGGAGGTAAGACAGCACACTTCCCAGTGGGAAGATTTTTCCCTGATGAAGGAGAACTTACTGATTCAAATTACAAAATATTAAGGCAAACCAAAGCCCTCTTCATATTTGTTTTCAATGACTTCCAGATGCAACCAGATTCTCCCTGGGAATACTTTCATATCTCTCTTATTCAAAAGTGTGCATTTCAGTATCCTGCTTCCAGGCCACTCCTGGAGTATCACAAACCCCGTGGAGTGCTAACTATTACACAGACCCCAGGAGCACCGCAGGGGAGGACACTTTAGCGAGGCTGGGGGCATAGAGGTTCCTGGGTGACAGATGAAATCACCATCCTGTGAGCCTCCTGGCAGCTCGTGACAGGGCACTTGGGTGGCACCTGGGGCAGGTGAGAGGAGAAGTCTCTGTGGCTGCTGTGTTTAGGGGCTGATGTGCTCTGCAGTGAGCGTAAGCTGGGTGTCACGGAACTGCAAATCAAAAAAAACTAGAAGCTCAAGTGAAATGTATGGCCCAGTAGGATCATAACAAATATGAGAAAAATAAGATACAGTTTTAAAAATTAGATTAAAAGTACAGAGGGCTTGGGATATAGCTCTATGCTATAGCACTTGCTTAGCAAGTGCGAGGTACTGGGCTTGATCCCCAGTATTGCAAAAAAAGAAGTATTTCCTGAGTAAGCCATATAGCAGGTGTTACATGAATATCCCTGATTTACTCAAGAAAAAGGAAAGCAAACTCATGCACTGAGGAGTAAGAACTGTTATCCAAACCTACATCAGAGCAAGTCTGTTTCCTTTGATGTCAGTACTGACGGGATAGTTAAGAGCTCACTCAAAAATGTTACAATTTTTAAGAGGGGAGCGGACAAAAGAAATCAATGCAGAAAGTCACCAGGATACAAGCAAGAGCAGCAGTCAGAAGGCTTTGAGTGAACTTCTCAGCTCCGTCTGGGTTTACCCATCGGCCCCTCAGTTTGCTTTGCTAGTGGAGGAACGGGGCTCATAAGAGTGGGTTACTCGTGACCGTATAGGTTGTGATCTGATGAGAGCAACAGTCAAAGGTGGGCTCATTCTGTGGGTGTAAGTTGTCCTCTGCGGTTCCCCGACAATTCTAAGATTAAGTAAGACTAGATCTGCTAGAAAGAATTCTTCCACCAAGGTTCCAGTTAGCTACAATTCAGGATTCCCCCCTCCTTCTCTTCCTTTCTTCTGCAAAGTTGTATCTGCAGTAAGTCAGAATCCCTAAAAGTTCTGAGTAAAAGGAATGCTAAACCTCTGGGCTGATGACATGTTAAGACTAAGTAAATGTGAACACTTTGGCCATTAACTTAGGAAATTTGCTTTCAAATAATAGCTTGGAAATGAAGATACATGCATAGTGCATACAATGACAAAGGGACACCTGTGCTTGTAGGACACAGCATCAAGCCCCAAACACTCCCAGAATGGAAATCCTTCTGGTGACATCACTAAGCACATGGCATGTCACGTGTCAGTGTCACGAGGTGTCTGGGTGCAGGCTTCAGAGCAGCCCCAGTACTGCTACTCAGTAATGAGCTTCTGCAGGGAGACCCCACTCTGTGCATGGAAGGTTCCTTCAGACAACTACTAAAACAAATCTGGAAACTGGCCTTTGTAGACCCGAGCAGTCCGCTGTGATAGGAGACCTAGGAATTAGCCTACAAGGGAGAGGCAACAAACTCCTCTATTGCTAAAGGCTTACTTGGGATGAGCAGATGACAAGTCATAAGAAACGGGACACAATTTAAAAATAATTATGGGAGAGGACTGAGATTTATTAGCAGATTTGCAATTGCTTTTGAAACCTACAGTTGTACTCAGTTCCCGAATGGGTATGTTTTGAAATAGTGACAAGTCAAAGGCCTGGGTGTAGCTCAGTGGTAGAGAGGCTGCCTAGCAGGTGTGCGGTTGCGGTTGGATCTGCAGCACCACAAAGAAAAAAAAAAAAAAAAAAGCAAAAACTGACAAGTTGAGTCACGCTTCTTCCACTGAAGATGACATGAACTGACTCGGAAGTACAAGTGTCCGGGAGGCATATTCACAGAAGCTACAGTGAGAACATTCATGACATCAGAACCACGCTGGGAAGGGGAAGTAAAAAGGATCAAGGCGCCCTGTGTGCCTGCCCAGCGCCCCACGTGGACGTATGCATCGTGCACGGGAAATGTACACTTCTAAGAAAAATTGAAAACGACCTCAAAAGACCACAGAGAACTCACAGATTGTGTCCCACCTCCACGGGGAGTGTGCACACCAGCGCGTGTATGCGCACTCACACACACACGCACACAAGCGTGCCCGCCGCCTCTGACCTTTCTTCACCATCCTGCCAGCCACCGTGAACTGGGTGGAGTCGTTGGCGGCGCCTCTGCCCCTCGTCTTCCAGGCCTCTTCCCGCACAGTGATGAGGCGCTTCCGCTCCTCGATCGTCATCTGGCTCTCTCGACTCTCCGACACCCGCTGTTTGCACAATGTGTGAGAGAGAGAATCAGAGCGGAAGGAAGGGAGCGTGACAGAGGTGTGACTCCTGCCGCGGCCCTGCCTGGGCCAAGAAGCGGGCACAGAAGGCGGGAGTGAGGCTGCTGCTACTCCGTCTGGGCGAACCCAGGCTAGGTGCCCGCCTCACGGGGTGTCCCGAGGGCGAGGCCTACAGCCCAGGCCCGCAGAGGCCGTCTCCGCCCAGCAGGGGTGCGGCGGGCAGTCAGGCACCCGGGTCACCCTGAAGGTGGCTGACAGGGAGGACGCACAGGTACAGAACTTTCCTGCTTCAAAGTGCGTGGGAAGTTCCGGCCCGGGTCTGCAGAGGTCCCCTTCGGGTTCTAAGCTACTGGTGACCCTGTTTGATGCATGGCTGGGGACAAGTAGAGCTCAGGGGAGGGAGGCTGGAGGGGCCACCGAGGAGAAGCAGACAGACGCGGAGGAGTAGGAGGCAGGAGACAGAGGCCCAGGCTCAGGGCCAACAGGACAAGAGGGAGGAGGGAGGGAGAGGAAGAGTGGGTCCCTTCGGGGCACCCCCAGTGCTGTCAGGACAGGGCTCCTCTCCTCCTCTTTCAGTGTCCCTCCCTGCCTGCGCCACCGCCCAGCATGGCACAGGACAGGGTAAGAAGTAGGGAGCGGGGAGCCAATGCCTAGCGAGGGAAAGAGCAGCAAACGGGTCCTCCCAAGAGCCCAGAGAGCTTCCCCGGACACCACCAGCAGCCACTCCGAGGACAGGAAGCTGGCGATGGCCTCCTGGGTTTGTCTTTTCCCTGTGACCCCAGGACACCTCCTGAGCCGTTCTTGGACTGTAACCGAGCTCTCCTCAGTGTCCTCTGCCAACCCTCCCAGCAAAACAAAGTGATCCTGCAACTCTTCAGACAGTGGAGGACAAGCCGCGCACTCTGACTTCCACCCCACCACTGAGGCAAGTGATCTGCGGCCCCTTAACGGGAAACAGTGCCTGGACTCGGGAAGGATGGAAGACAGCGGAGGCCAGCACAGCCCATTTCTTGCTGCCCTGGAATGAGGGAGGGTAACAGAAGAAAGTGATCTGGTCTCCTTTCCAGCAGCATCAAACCAGGTCGGCACTCATGGACATTGGTTTCAGACCTGGACATATCCCTCTCAACTAACTTATGAATCTTCCCTGTACAGGGCTTTTTCATAGAAAAAGTCATAGAAGTGACAGCAGCCAGAAGTGACTGAGATGTCCTTGGTAATTTAAGGTAATTAGATTAGAAATCTTTTCCTAAAGAAGTAAGACAATGCAACACAGGCTCTGCCTTGGATCCTAAATGTTGCGGGGCTTCATAGGACCTGGTTGGGGGTAAACCGACACAAGAACGTGGATGTGGCATAAACGTGGTGTCACTTTTATGTTCTTCATGTTGCTCGCTGTAGTATGTGGCTATGGGGTGAAATATTTTTGACTTTAGAAAACACGCATTGAGGTATTGAAAGGATCATGTCTCCAAACTACTTGTACATGGTTTAGGGTGTAAATAAATTTAGATTCACACACACACACACACACACACACGTGCACACACATGAGATGGGACAGGTAGAGGGCAGAAGGGCTGAGATTAGGCCAGGGTGAGGAATGGGGAGCAGAAACCAATGTCAACAGCTGGTGAATCTGGAAAGGATGTAAGAGAGTGCCCTGCCTAGTAAAGTTTTAAACTGTATCATTGAAGGGCTATCAAAAGCCTTTGAAAACCCAAAAACTTTGTCCTGAACTTTCCTGCTCATGATTGACAAGAAGACTAATTCTAAGGAATACTCTGAATCAAACACCCATATTGAATAAACTGTAAGGCTGACTTGCCAGGAAGCCCTCGTGAAATTTAAGCAAGGCTAAGTTTTCTCTGAAAATATGGTTTTAGGAGTAAAGGTGAATCAAACCAATAAAATACTTGGCTTAAAATATTTTAAAAAAAAAGTGTAAAGTGTCAAGAACTTTGGCTCGTCCCAAGGTCCAGGCATCACTTGTCCTGTGGTAAATTCTCACACCCAGAAACAAGACACCCTGAGGCAGCAACTCCTCCCCAAGGCCCCGGGCACCCCTGAACCCCTGCATGGACACAAGGGACATGACGTGGGGTGACATGGCCACCACAGAATGTAAAGCTTCCATTCTTTTGAAAGACCTGGGTCAGGAAGAGATATTTTTACTCCCCTCATAAAGATAATATTAAACATAAAAGTTTCATTTCCTTAGAAGTTTCTACTTCATTTGGCAACTTAGTGAATGATTCCTTTCATCTGCTTTACATGGCTCTAAAGAATACAAAGTTTGTATATTCATAGAAGAATTTATCACAAGTGACTATTAAATTTTACAGCTCAAAATATGAGAACAAGGTGGATCTGTCCATTTACATTTTTAATCTAAAAAAATTCACTACTTTCTTGTTTTTCTGAATTTTTCTTTCCTTGCATTTAGAGGAAAACATAACACATATAGTAGCAAGTGCTGTACTAGGTCAATTCCCATGGTTCAATCATAAATATTTAGGATTATCTGGGATAGTAAGACAGAGCTGAGGAAGACTATCCCACCTATAATTCATGCTGTCAAATACAGACCTCAATAATTGTGGTGGGAAGAGATGGGGAGTATAGGGTGTGTGTGTGTGTGTGTGTGTGTGTGTGTGTACAAGTTAGAGAAACAGCTGGGGAGACAAAGGGCCACTTAGTAGAACACCGACTGAGACCATCCGAAGGATCAACTAGGAATGTCTTCCAGGCACCATGCGATTGCTGCTGGTTTGCTTCTCTCTGCACAGACTGAGAAACCGTGGAGACTCTCACTGCATATTTTGTACATGGGGACGTGATACAACGAGAGAGATTAACCTGCAGTGTTGGGAGTAGGGCGAGCCTCAGGGTAAAACTCTCCCACGGGTGGAATGCTTCAGAGAAAGGAAATGTGATCTGATGTTTCAGCTTTTTATTACATCCAGTTAGACTCAGCTAGAGTAGAATGGTCCCAGAAATAAGCAACAGAAATAAGGCCAAGGGTAAAAATTCTGGGCACTATTAAAGAAAGTTAGCTTTGCTTCCCCTTAAGAGAGATTTCAGTCTACCATCAGGGCACAAAGTCTCAAGTGGTCTGCAGAAAGGAGGGAGCAAACACCACAGGCCTTGCTCTGGCCTCAGAGTAGCCATGGATCCATATACCTAACAGCTCTTAAAGGACAGCAGGAAAGCAGAGGCTTACTCAGTGCAGCCTGGCCGCCTAAGAGGAAGGGCAGGATGAACACTGACGCGGGCAGAGACATTTCTAGGTGAAGCTCGTGCAGTGTCCAGCACTCTATCTTCTTCTCTCACTTAAAATTAAGGCACTAGAACTGCTGGAGAAAAGCGAAGGGCTGATCCTATCTTAGAGGATAGCACTGATCTATCACCACCTAACTGGTTTAAAAACGTTTCAATTTATCTGGAAAAATTGCTATGAAGTAAATGTATAGAATCTAAAAATTAAAATTTGAAGTAATAAAACAAATTGCTTTTGGTAAATGTTATTTTTCTTTAAACTTAAAAATATGTGAAAGATAGTCCATGTTCATAGAGAGGAAAACTGTTTTTTCAAGATGTCAGTTCTTCCCAACTTGACCTATAAATTTAATGCAACCCCTAGCAAAATTCCAGTGCTGTAGAGTTTATATGGAGAGGGAAAAGGCTCAAAACAGCCAACAGAAAATTGGAAGAGATGAACAGTGTTGGAGGATGTACAGTCTGACCTTTAAGGAGTATTATAAAACTATAGGAATTAAAACTGTGTAACGTGGTGAAAGAACAGATGACTAGATCAGTGGAACAGGATAAAAGACCCAGAAAGGAGAAAGTGCAATTCAACACAATCCTGGAAATACTGGACATTCAGCCCCCGCCAAATCTGCCAAATGGTATTATATTAACTCAAAATGGATCACAGACCTGAATGTAAAATGCAAAGCTAAAGCTAAAAACCTCCTAGAAACTATTAAAAGCATGAGCGTAGGCGACCTTGGGTTTACTGATCACTTTTTAGATAAAATATCAAAGGCATAGACATGAAATAAAATTGATAAAATGGATTTCCATGAAAATAAAAATTTTTCCTCTGTGGAAGATACTGACAAGAGTAAGACAAACCACAGATGGGAGAAAATATTTTTTAAAACATAGCTGATAAAGGACTATTATCCAAAAATATACAGGGAAATTTTAAAATTCAGCAATAAGAAAACAACCAGATTAATAGGTAAAGGATCTGAAACAGATATTTCACCAGTGAATACAGACACAAGTTAAGCAAATATACTCACCATCATGTCATCAGGGATATACAAGCTATAACAACGAGACACAGATACGCACCTACTAGGATGATGAAACTCTTAAACACTGACAAAACCAAATCCTGCCAAAGACATGGAGCAAGAACATTCACTGCTGGTGAGGATGCAAAATGGCAGAGCCACTTTGGAAGAGAGGGCGGAGGTTTCTTAGGGATATTCTTATCATATGATAGAGCAATCGCACTCTTCAATATTCCAAAGGAGTTGAAAACGTACATCTGAACAAAATCCTGCAGACGGAGGTGCAGAGCACCTTTCTCCATAACTGCCAAAGTGCTCCTTCGTGGGCAAATAGCCAAGTAAATGGTGGTAAACCAGAACAACCGAACAACATCCACATCTAAACATAAATGAACTATCAGGGCCTGAAAAGACACAGGCACCCAACATGCATCTATGAAGTAAATGAAGGCAGCGTGCCAAAGTTACCCACTGTCTGTCCAACTCTACAACATCCCGAAAGAGGCAAAACCATGATAAAACGATAGCGACTGACAAAAATTAGGGTATGAGAGAGAGATGAGCAGGTGAAGCACAGAGGCCCGAGGCAGTGGAACGAGACACAGGTCGTTACGTCAAAACCAAGAGGATGTACACCAAAAAAGCCCTAATGTAAATCATGGGCTTCGGGTGCTATGTCACTAGGTTTATCAACTGTACAAATGTCACTGTCGTGTGAGACACCGACAGTGGAGCGGGCTGGTGCAGGAAGGCTGGGGTGTGCAGAAACCCTGTTCGATTTAGTTGTGAACCTGAACCCAAAACTGCACTGAAGCTAGTTGTCTTTGTCTCTATCTCTATGTACATGCGATGTGTAGAGCACAAGGGCAAAGCAGCCACTCACGGAGAAGCGGGGAGTTCCTGTCTGCGACGAGGCACAGGAAGACAGGGGGACCCAGCAGACCCCTCTCCTGTGAGCCTCACATGCGACACCTGAGCGTCCTGCCCCACCATTGCTGGTCCTGAAGGGCCAGCGCCACCAGGATGCCGCTAGTGGGGTGCAGCCCAAGAGGTCAAAAGCCTCAGTTCCGATGCGGGGACCGAGGCCTCAGGGAAGCCGCTGGGGCTTGTCCCACGGGAGGAGGGTGTTTATTGCGGTTTGGACCTGAAGTGTTTCCCGAAGGCCCGGGTATGCACAGCTTGCTCAGTGGCCTGTGCAGTTAGTGGGAGGTGACGGAACCCTTAGGAGGCAGGACCTAGTGGGAGGGAGTTGGGCCACCACGGCGTGGCCTTGAAGCAGACACAGGGGCCCTGCCTCTTCCTTTCTCTGTTCACTTCCTACCCAGCGTGAGGCGAAGAAGTCCGCTTGCCGTACGCTCTCACCATGATGTTCCGCCTCACCGTGGCCCACAGTCATGGAGCCAGCTGACCACAGACTGTGCCCCGTGAACAGTGAGCCAAACTGAGCCTTGCCTCCTCATGAACCGATTGTCTCAGGTGCTTCTGCACAGGGACGGAAAGCAGACTGACATGGAGACCAGGACCATGGGAGTGATGTGGTTACTTTTCACTGCTATTGTGACACCAAGAACATTTCAAGGGGAACAGAAAACAACTGCTAATATTTTTAGTTTTAAAAATGATCACATATCAATCAGCCCAGGCCAGGTTCAGGGCAGGGTTCAGATGAGGGAGAGTGGGTAGGTGGGAAGGGGCTGTGGCTCCTCACTGACCAGGACAATTGTGACCTGATCACAGCAGATGGCCACTTCTCACCTTGTGTTCCTTCCCGTCCCTTACACACCCCGGAGTCCTCTACCATACCCACGAACTCTATGAAGCCAACAAGACAACACCCTCACCGAGCTGGGGCAGTGAACGCTCAGGAGCACTCAGCAGGCTCCTGACAGGATTTAAAGCTTGGAGACTGAAAGGGGAAACTTTCCCCTGAAACCAGCTCCACGGCTCTGGGGTGAATTCATACCATTGGGTCTCCCTAAAAGTCCGAGCTGGGCTTGGTGGGGAGAGACAGTAACGATGACTTCTCTAACAGAAAGTTAATGTACTCATAGTGATTGGGCTTCTTTTCAGGCGGGCTGGGCCTCGACGCTAACACTACGAGGATCAGTTCAGCCAGTGCAGTGTGTGTGCAGGAACTGAATGAGATAATGAGACTGCCGCTGTTCACATGATACAGTCACAGAGAAGGCAACCAACACGGCAACGGACAGTTTTAACATTAGCATAAAACCTCGCCTTCGAACCAGGGGCAGAGGATTTGCTCTGTGGCTGGACAGAGGCTGTATCCTGCCTGGGATGTGAAAACCCGACAGGAGGCACTGAAGGAGTATCTGTGACCAGAGTTAGGACCACAGGGCAAGGCGAGGAGAGGCGAGGCCAGGGCGGCGTTAGCTGTCAGGCAGGGACTTCCCTCTGACTTTCTTTTTAGGCAATTTAAATTTTCCTACTGTGACAGTCAGTTCTGTCCAGGGAGCCCTGCCTCCCAGATTCCTGAAGAGAGGACAGGCTGGGCCCTGGGACCTGGAACTGAGTACGCCCAGCAGTGACTGCTGCTGCGCAGAGGGAGGAGCCTCTCCCACGCGGACATGAACAGGTTCCCAGACCAAAGGCCCCGGCTGTCCTTGTTCTGGGAGGACCCACTCAGGATTCTCTCCAGGGTCCGCCTTTCTTCAGCCTTCTCTTTCGGGACTCTCGGGCTCTGCACACACCGGGGAGCCGCTGTGTGGTTACAGAAGGGCGCCTGCCAGAGGGGCTTACCCAGAGCAGATTACACTCGGCGCTGTCCTCTGTGACTCCTCCTTCTTCCTACAGGCAGCGACAAATGCAAACGCGGCAGAGGTTGGAGAGGAGTCTGGTTGGGGCAGTCATTTCCAAGTGCTCAGCCCGGCTCAGTGGGAAGCATGCAGTGCTCACATTGCGGTGCCCCAACGAGACTCATCCCTGAGCCGGGCCGGGGTCCTCTCCCTGGAGGCCATGGTACCAGCCTCGCTCTGGGAGCCTCCTGCCCCTCACTTCTGACTTGGAATTGCAGTGACAGAGGGAAGGTGAGCGTGGCAGATTTGTGCCCTCGGGTTTTCGGGAACTTATTAGATGTCCTCGATCTCAGGGGCACTCCTGACCGGGCAGGACCTGAAGTCCTCATCTGGGATTCAGAAACAAGCTGGGTGGGGCAGCCCGTTGCTGTAATCCCGGCACTTTCGGAGGCTGAGGCAAGGCCACTGTAGATTTGAGTCCAGCCTGGACAATTCTGTGACTTAGTGAGACCCTGTCTCAAAATACAGAACAATTAAAAGGGCTGCACCAAACAAGTGCAGGATTTTTAATGTCCCAGGAAATGTCAGATACTCTGGATTACCAGATGATTATCTTTTTTTCTTTCTTTCTTTTTTTTTTTTTTAATTACTGGGGATTGAATGGATGCTAGCAAACATTCTACCTCTGAACTACAGCCCTAGACCTTTTTATTTTGAGTCAGGGTCTTGCTAACTTGCCCAATTTAGTCTCAAACTTGAGATCCTCCTGCCTTAGCCTCCTGAATAGCTGAGACTATAGGCTTGCACTACCCTTCCCTGCTTAAGCACAGATCAACTTTTTCCTCCCATGAAGTGCTAAGGATAGGATCCAGGGCCTCTTACTGGTAGAGCAAGTTCTCTGCACTGACCTACACCCCAGCCCCTGGATATTTGTCTTAACGAGAGGATGTGAGGGTTCCCATGGATGCTGTAACATCAAACAGGCTGATCTAGGGTTGGGATTTAAAACGATTTTTTTGCAACCTGCAATTTGGTTGTAACAAAGAGGCTCTGGCTGAACTTCTTTAAGATTTTTGTCTCATTTCTTTTTCCCTCTCTAATGGAATGAGTTAACTCGAGAAAATGGCACACAAATCATGCTCAAGAGCACGTGTTACACATGGTGTGGACCAGGCCAAATCTACAAACCCAGGGCCTGGCTGCTTTGGAACTAACTATGTATGCTACAGGGAGTCAAAGCTAGCTCTGGCCCAGATTAAACCTAGCAGAAGGACAAGAAGGGTGGCAGCCGTGGGAGGAAAAGGAAGGACCTAGGTGAGGCAGATAATCAGGGGTCTTCGCAGACCACCAATCTGACGACTGGGAGGAGTGAACCGGAAAGCCAGAAACTGCTTGCAAGCTCCATCTTCCCTGAGGCCCAACTGAAAGTTCAGACCCCAAAGGAAAACTCTTGGTTCTCCAAAAGGTATTCATGGCCTGAAATGAGGCCATTCTACCAAATAGGACTCCAAAGGAGATGCACCTTGAAGCCTTTCCTTATGGAACAGCCCTTTTGACAGAATCAGAAAAGCCACAGATTCTCAGTCCTTTCCTGTTCTCTTTCTAAATGTGGCTCTTGGAGCATATGAGTTCCCGTGAGGCTCCCATTACACTTTCACTGGCCAGGGCTGACCCACATGAAGTATGGGTTTCCTGGGGGCCATGGCACTGACTTCCTGGGCCATAGGCCGGCCCGCCACTCCTGTGTTCGCACAGCTGCAACTCGGGTCAGGGAGGATGGGCTCTAGAATGTCCGGAAACCATGGATATCTGCTGTTTGGTGAATTCACAGATTCGGAAGGAAGTGATGCCCTGACCAGGAATCCAGCTCCTTTCTACCCCCCGTGGGAAGAACAGAAGTTTCTGGTCCTGTCCTCAGAGCAGCTCTGCCGGGGAAGGTTTAGAAGGACCCATGCACAAGCCCCAGCTGTGTGCAAACATCCAGTGTCATTCCTGCTCCAGGGCAGCGATCACACGAGGCCATTCTTCACATCAGACACCTGGTCTACCACACCTGAGCACAGGGCAGGGGTCTGTGAAATACACTTCCAGTCCCTAGGAAGGAGTGATCCCTGGGGCTGTCACCGGCCAGCTGAAAACCACGAGACATCAACTGAACATGAGGTTTCCCAAGGTCAGCAATGCAGGTCTCAGCACAGGTTGGCTTTTTATAACTTCAAAGAGCTTATTGTTGCACTTCAAAGTGGACCAGGCCACTGAGGAGGGCAGGAATAATGAGCCCAGGGTGGCTGCAGCATCAGTGGCAGCCAGGACTCCAGAGACAGCAGTGAACACTCAAGCCCTGGTCACTGTCACCGGGTTTCCGACCCCGAGGAAAACTGCAGGGGGAGCCGACACCTCTGGACTTCTCCAAAGCTCAGCCCTGTGTGTAGCAATTCCGACTCGATCTCCTGCAGCACCACGCTTGGGAAATCTACCTTTTTCTGTGCTTTTTAGTTTCATTTTTATTTTCACCTGGCTACAGGAGACCTATGTTGAAGTCTGTGTTGAAGTTGTTTCAAGATTCTATTTTTGTCAGTGCTGGGGATTGAACCCTGTGCCGTATGCTGCTAGGTCAGGGCTCTCCAGCTGCAAAGTTCCTTGAAATAAAGTTGTGGGCCACGGATACAGCACCGTCTTGGATGGACCCAGCTTTTTCCTTGAAATCTACCTATCACCTGTATACACTGCAATGTTCTACGTTTGGCTGAGAGCTTCATCCACGGCTGAGATGAAATGTCTTAGTCATTATCTGGAACCCTAAAGAGAATTCAGATTGCTGTTGCAGTGTCCCCTGGGCAGACGCAGAGGTTCCAGTCAAGCTGAGCCAGCACTCCTGACTCAGTTTGTGGACTCTCCATTTTATATAAGTTCCTCAGTGTGTACAAGTCACACTCATAATTTCTGTCTTTCACAGATGCTTATTTTGCTTCATTTTGGAGATGGGCCCTTCCGCTCTTGCCCTGGCTGGTTCTGAGCTCCTAGCTTAGGTGATCCTCTGACCTTTGCCTCCAGCCTAGCCGGGACTGCAAGTGTGGACCAGCACAGTTGGTGTCAGATCCGTCACTTAGAACTACCAGAGGTCCAAGTGACCAGCCAGCTGGAGCGATTTTTTCTTTTCTATTGGAAGACTTTAAACAGTAGGCATTGGCCAGCAGGCCTGGCTCACTCGCTGTCACTGTCACCGCACCTCTGGTCCTGAGTGCATTTGGAGCTGCAGCACCAGGCAGCATGATGTCACCACCGGTTCTGAAAGTGTGCAAAGCTGGCCAAAGGCTGTCATTACAGTTAACCTCACAGCTCACCAGGGCTCTTGCACACAAAATGCTGTGAGCACTGAGCACCACGTCTGACGTGACTTTGTTTAAACTGGTAACATATGTTACTGCACACCCCATAAAAGGCACGCTCCTCATTGTGGGCAGGCTGCACAGACCACAGTGATGTCCTTGTGCTCTATGCTTAGGTCTTGAATCTCTGCCGAGGAAATTCAGGGCCGTATATTAAATGTAACTTATGGCTGTTAGTAGGGAATTAACGTTTTTCATTTGATCCACATTCTAAAGCCACACTTCACTTGAGAAAGTTTTCAACTGGGCACAGTTTGAAACTTAGGCCCCTGCTCACTGAGGCCTGATGCCTGACGCTGTGATCAGGTCCATGAGATCCTAAGATTTGATCTTTTGATGGGTTTAAGCAACTTTGAGACAGACTGGGTGTTTAGCCTAAGGGCAAGAAAACACTGACGCTCTGTGAGAGGGATCAGTGAGCCAGGCAGGCGTGTCTCCAGGCACATCCCAGATGTGAGGGGAGTCAGAATGCTTCTTCCTAACATGGAAGGAGAGCGTTACCTTCTGTTTAAGTGACTGCTCCACCTCCTGGATGTGCAGGCTGCCAGCGGCAGATGCTTTGCCGTACTCCTGCTTCCGGTTAAGTCTGTTCCTCCAGTCTTCCTCACCACTCTTCTTCAACAGTGCTAGTCTAGAAGGAAAACATGCCGACCCAAAAGATGTCAGGACTGAGCTCTCCAAACTTAGAAAAGCCGCTTTCTAAGGGGATCCTGAGGACCTCTGCAGGTGAGGGAAAATCACAGCTAAACTCTGAATGCCAGGGAAAAGATGCACCACGACCCCAGTAAAGAAACGGCTCTGGTTTTTCCTTGCCTTGGGTTGAGAGGGCAAGTGATGAATTTCCGTCCCCGGTGAAAAAATGTCTTCTAGTGCCCCCCTCTGGTCATCTCTTGGAATGACATGAGATTAGGAAAGTGTAGTTTGCAGAAAACATCACATCAATGGGTTTAAAAAATGAATATATAAAGTAATGAAAAAGACATTAATATACATTTTGGGTAAAGAAAATTATAGTGTTTATAATGTTTCTCTTCCCATGCTAAGCCTTGTTCTTTTCTTCCAAACGGACTTGGGTCCTTCCAATGCATTTTAATACAAAAACGATTTTCTACAAACCCATTTAAAAAAATGATCTCTTCGATTTTCCCCAAGGGAAAGACATCTATGAAAAATGAATCTAATTAACTAAGATTTGTACCTAACCTACTTTAGTTCAACTCTGGCATGACTCGTTCTAAAGCTGTGCAGACACCGTTACCTTGAGAAGTTATTTCACGAACATGATGCTGTTTTAGCTAACTGTATTAGAAAGAATGACTAAGTCTTGGGCATTTAAGTTGGACAATCTAGTAGAGATAAAAGGCAAAAAAGCAGTGGTCATTGGACTTACTGAAGCTGATGTTCAAACTAACTAAATAATGAGGAAATTATCTCCACTGGGGCACCCTGGTTCCACCGTCCTGATTTGTCCTTGGGTGCTGGCCCGCTGGGTCAGTAGAGCCCTTCTGTTCATTCCCCGATTGCATTAAATATGTGAATGGAGATGAGGCAGCACACACTCTCTGACAGAAGCTTGTTAACAAATAAGCAAACAGATTGTTGTTACTCAAACATGAATCCAGCCTGGGGACGCAGTTCAAGGGTAGAGCGGGGACTGGACATTTGTGAGGCCTTAGGCTCAATTTCCGGTGTGCACTATCCCAGAACGGAAGTGAGCCATGAAGAAAAGAACTCCCTAGAGGAGCAGGAGCGGGGACCCTCAGTTCTTCAGTCTCCTCCTCCTCTTCCCTTCTGGTCGTTCTTTCTGCTGTGTGGAGTGGGCAGGACCCCACATGCCCGATCCACAAAACTGGAGATGCTGCCTTACCCGTCTAAGGCAGAGCCCACATCGAGGCTCCACTGAGTTTTAAATGTCATGAATTTAATGTCTGGAGCACTCCATGTGCTCCAAGGATCACGTATTTGGAACACAATATCTGAAGGCCTTCAAGTGTTTTAATCTGCATTGTGAACTGGAAAATGCCCAATGTTTATCTCTTTTCCAATTATTTTGAATGAGTCAGTTTTGCTCTAATAAGAAAAAGAATCCCACACAATCAAATCATTAAAAGAAGTAATTAGCACTTGCCTTCTGCATTAGAGCTTTCAGAAGTCTCAAAGCATCAATCATTAGACTTTCCAACGAGGAGCAGGCCCTGGCTAAAACCCCGGGCGAACAGGCGTTCACACCATGGTCTGTGAGGGGAGCGTTTACTCACTGAGGGCCTCCTCACAAACGGCTCTCAGACCCAGCAACCGTCTCTTACTCTACAAGTAGTTATTCATCTTGACCTCCCACCTTGTTACTCAGATTGGACCCCAAATGATTTAAGGTAACTGAAAAAATAGAATTCACCCTATGAGTTGAGTTTATTGAAAATAATGAGCTGCAGTGTGGGAGGAATGAAGCACCCAGATGTTGGAAGCAATGACAATACCACTCGGATAACCCCGCGCCCTGCTCTGGACATCTGCAACCGATTCACCGACAGGAAGGTGGAGTCTGGAGCCCCTTCTCTGTGCACACGCTCCTTACACTCGGTAACCTCCAAGGAACAACACGCTTCTCCCCTTCTCATAGGCGGGGTGCACACCTCGAGACGGCTCTTGGTGTCAGAGCTGAGCGAGGCCCCACTGCCACCCCCACTGCCCCGTCAGCCAACAGACACATCTGGGCCTTGGTCTTTCAGTCTGCACACAGTGCTCTGACTCTCTCCTCATGTTCTCCTCCCTCCCTCCCTGGGCAGACTTCAAAGAATCCCTCCTTTCCCGAACCCTGACATTTTGCTTCTGGAAGTACTGGCAGGGCCATCCTTAGGGGCTTCCAAAGTCTACAGAGTAACCACGATAATATGGAAGGAACTGTGATTCAACCAAGCCCACCCGGTGTTGGACCCGGCCCTGGCCTGCAGAGGACAAATGATGAATAACTTCAAAAAGGCCTGCACTGCAACTAAGTGAGCTACTCCTCCGGCCAGTCCCTTTCCATTTCCGTGTTTCCCACGCTGAGGGGGACCGGAAGTCCTTCCGAAAGTTTCTCCTCTTGCAGGCTCACAGTCCTGCGCTCACCACGGACGGCCACCCGCCCAAGGGACAGGGCTGCATGCCTGGGCCTCCGTGTGACACGCGTTCCTGCCTGTGCCTCCCGGAGAGCCCTCTGCCAAGGCTGTGCCGAGGCGCTGTGCATGCGTTCGGGTTAAGCTGGAGACCCAGCGAGTGCACCGAACTAGCCCCGAACCCCAGGCCTGGCCTGAGGCCAGCGGGACGTGTGCTTGCCAGGTCGCCAGGGAAATATCCACGCCTCTCACCACAGCCCACGCTTTCCACCAGGGAATTCTGGCCTGAGAGCCCTGGCGAGAGCAAGTCTTTCAGCTCAGAACAGTCAGGCCTGGGTCAAGTATGGGACAGTCAAACATGAACCCCTAATATTAAATGAGGCGTTTCTTGCTCTCTTTAGAAATACAGGCAGCCCCACCGACTGGACAGAGCAGCAGCCCGGATGAGTGCTGGGATCTTGCGCTGCTGCAGCGCAGGCTGCAGCGCAGGCTGCAGGAGACCACGGGCCCTTCACGTGGCTCTGTTTGCATTTACTCGGCTGCAGTGCTGGGGACCTGGCGATGCTGAGCCAGCCCCAGGTCTTTCCAAAGGAGACCCCGGTGTTCCTGCTGAGATCAGACTGTGGTGACAGTAGCAGGGGCGGGGCTCGGGGGAGCTGCTCAGTCCCTAGCAGGGCAGAAGGCTTTCACTGGGGCCCGAGGGCCTGCTCTTTCCAGACTGGACTGGTTAGGCCGGGAACAAAGCCCCCTTCTGCTGCTTTGACTGTGCTGGGAAGCAGCCTAAGGCCAGTGAGGCCGCTGGACCCTGGAGTCCTACCCTCCTGGACTGAGAGTCAAAACACACTTCTTCTCCTCAGAGATTAGCCAGTCTCAAGTATTCTGTTACAGCAACAGAAAACCGACAGAGACACGGACACATCGGACATGAGAGGCAGGGGCCAGGGGAATGGCCGCGTCCTCGTCCTTTCTTGGGACTCTGGGGGCTCCCCTGCTCGAGGTCAGAACCCGGAGCTGCTGGGAGGTCCCGGAAACACCTTCTGGCTGCTTGGGGTGAGGAGGGGTGGAGGAGGCGGGGGTAGATCTTCACTATCACGGGAGCTCACTCAGCCGTCCCTGCCTCGCGGTCCCTGAGAGAAGGGTGCCCCTTCGCACAGGCTTCTCCCCAGCGAGAGAGCAGACGCTTGGCTTCCCAAAGGCCCCGTGCGCTTTGTAAGTGGCACTGAGAGTTTTGTCCTTAAATAACAGAAGAGTTGTGTCGTTCACAGCGCGTTTCGCAGACTTTCCCAAACGGGGACAATCTGAAGCAGATCATTTGGACAGTTACAGCATCGCGGTTTTTATCGATCCTGTGGTGAAAGGAAGGAGTTGCGCCCTAGTTGGGGTTCGAATTTGTTATTTTAGATCCCAGGAAAGATGAAAGGAACTTGTAGATGTGTTTTTGTGAGCATCAAACATGCTCTGAAAGGACGTGCGTGGAAGACTCCCTGTCCTGTCTTAGTTCTTACACTTTTCATCTGCAAACGAGGTGACACGGCCGCAGGAGCACTGGGAAGACACTGCTGCCAAGTGCCTGGGGCCATGCAGGGACAAAGGCACTCAGTGGCCCTTCCTGTGGAAAACTGGACAGTCACAATCCCAGCAGGAAAGCGCACTGCCAGGAGGTTCAGGAGGGGGAGCCGCACGCCTTAGGGAACAGCTTAAATAGCTGCGACAGGAAATCTGTGAATTCCACGCTCCATTTTTTAGGATCCAATTTTAAAGTGAAAATGTAATTGAAACACGCTATGTGAAGAGTATGGGAATCGAGCTGGGTGAGAAGCACCTGTAGTTCCAGTTACTTGGGGAGGCTGAGGCAGGAAGATTGCGTGAGCCCTGATTTGAACACAAGAATACGTGAATTGAGAAAATTAATGTGGAAGGTGAAAGCTTTCTAATACGGGTGTCGAGCTAGAATCTTGTCCCCGTGTCATGTTGTCCAAAGCCTCTCAGCTGCTAAAACACCGATATGACTGTGGCGGAGTAGCCACGTGCACCAGGCAGGGACAGAGACAGGTTCTGTTCACCACAGGTCCTGGAAGCTGCTGGACCTAAGTCCTTCCTCAGGTAAAGGAAGCAGCACGAGGTTGAAATGTCCTCTAATTTAATATATTAAACCAGGGAAGAAAGGTAAAGCCCAAATAAGTGTATGAAGAATATTTATATATTTTTTGGTACCGGGAACAAACTTGGGACCCTGTGCTGGCAAGGCAGGTGGTGGAACCACTGAGCTAAATCCCCGGCCCACACACAGTGCTGACTCTCAGTGGAACCATTCACTGCTCTAGCCTGGCAGAGACCCCCAGGGCTGGGTGCAGCTCTGTGGAACCACATGCACAAGGCCCTGGGTTAGGTCCCTAGCACGGCAAACACAGCAGAACATCTAAATCCGATTCAGAAAAGCCTTCACCTCACTTCCACTACAGTAAACAAAACACAGACTCTAACCCCAAAGCTACAGATCCTACGTTTAAATTAATCTTCATTCCCTGCGCACTTACTTTACGCAGTCATGAAATGGCTCACGAGTCTGGTTTGAATCAGTTTGTCTCTGAGAGAAAAAAAGCCCAGACTTCAGCTGCCATCAGTAGACAACAGAAGACTCTGATATCGACAGAAATGGGAAGTCCAAAGAAGCGAAGCCAGCGAAATCTGCTCGTTTGTTTGTTTCTTCTCCAGGACTGGCTCCCGGTGGCCTGGGGAGGTGAGCGGGTGCCCGGGTGGCGGCAGTTCACCCTCAGATGCCTCCCTCCCATCGGTGACCATCACCGCACAACTCCAGCTGTGGTCAGACCTGCGCTTTCCCTCCAGGCCCCTCCTGCTCTTTCTCTCCCTCCGGGCCGCCTTACCTCTCTTTAATCGACATGGTTTTGCCAGGCGAGTCCGCGGCGCCCTCTCCCGGTGGCACTTTGATCTCTCCAGCAGCAAACGCGGTGCAGGGGCTCTCTGAGCGCTTCTCTGCTGGCTGCTCCGAGGGACCCTGCTGCTTCCCAGAAGCCGAGGCAGCCCCTGGAGCGCTGGGCTTCCCGGTGGAGAAGGCCGTGCCAGTCTGCTCAGAAGTGGGCTCCCCGAACTGGGCTGCTGGGAAGGAGACACGGGCTCAGCGCCCTGCTATAGCAGCTCCCCGGGACACAGGACACCAGCGGTCACTACACACCAGGGGACGTCTACTTCTCCAAAACAACACTTCATGTTTCAAGTGTGCTACACTCACAAGCCCAAATCCCTATCCCAACTTGCACCTCTGCATCAAATGGAGAGGAGTCTGGCTGAGTACTCTGAGTACAGGGGCATGGAAAGAAAGAGTGTCCAGGCCCATCACCCCAGGCACTTGGGAGGCTGAGACAGGAGGATCTCAAGTCAGAGGTGAGTCTGGGTAATTTAGCAAGAGCCTGTCTCAAAATAAAACAACAACAAAAAGAGCAGCCTATAAACTAAAGACTGACCCAAGTCCTCACTCCCTGTGTGCACCCGACCCTGCACCTTCTCAGCTACCGACTGTGAGAGCAGTCACAGAGCCCACATCACCAGCCATCACAGCTCTTACTAACACAGGTAAAAGGGGTGCAGTCATTTTTACCGCATCCGCTGTGCACCTCAGATTCAGGGGAAGGGTGCTGCCCTATCTCAGAGGATAACATGATTCCCGTTGCACCCTGACCTCCTGGCCTAGACTGCCTTGATAACACGGGCCACAGACCAAGCCGGGAGGAAACTCCCTATTGTTTTCTGAAACTTTCGACTCACTGGCTCTTTACCTCTGAGGGAAAACCTCCTTTTAGGGGTGATCTCCGTGTCCCCCTCGTCTTCAAAGGCTGGCCTGTCCTCGGTGCCCGGGCTTCCTTGGGTGCTGCCTTTCCTAGTGGGAGTCTCCTTCAGACCGTCACCAAGCGGGGTGTCAAGGGCAGCCAGCTCCAGGCTTCCCTTCCGCAGAACTGTGTATCTGGGCTCCTGGTGGCTGTCTTCCTCCAGGCCTCTGTCCCCCGCTGGCAGGGCGCCCTTGCCTTCCGTCCCTGCGCATTCTCTCGACATTCCTCTGCCCCCACTGCCCTCCACCAAAGGCTGCCAGGCCTGTGACTTGAGAATGCTTCTAACCAGAGAGTCTGCACTTTCTGCCGCAGAGGGGAACTTGGAGTCAGTGGTGGGTGGCTTTGCCTTGAGCTCCCCTGCATACATGGGGGCGGCCGTGGCGGCCGCGGTAGACATGGAGGTGTTCACGGTGGGGGAGAAGGGGATGAGCTTGCCGCTTTGCACCTGGAGGACACAGATCAAAGTGAGCACTGACTGAACCCCTCCACGAGCCCTGGGTCGGGGCTGGCAGGCTGTGATACTGCCTTCCACACAGTTATCGGCCTAGAAAACTGTCCTGGAGGGTTACAGAACACACTTCCGATGAAACCCTCTGGCTGAAAAGTAAGTTGTACTCGTTACTTTTTCCATCCAAAATGGCCTCATTCCAGATGATTTTTACAAGCAAGTTATGCAAACAAGAGAAAAGAAAAGCATTTTGCCCTGGATGTAGCTCAGTGGTGCTGCTGCCTGCCTCGCAAGCACAAGGTCCTGAGTTTGATCCCCAGTACCCACCCAAAAAAGAAAGAAAGAAACACACTTAGTGGAGTTACCTTCCTTGGGGATGGAGTGATTCCCCAGTCACCCTTCGAGGTCCCCTTCCTTACAGCATTAACTCAAGAGCAGTGCGTGCTGCACACCCAAGCCAGGGAGGACCTGGCACCCACCTGCTCCACCTCGCCAAGCGTGACGGGCTGGGTCTGGTAGCGGGCATTTGTTCTTCTCTGTCTCAAGTCGATTCGGTTTCGGGTGGAAATAGCCTTGGAGACAGGCTGGGACAATTTGTTAAACAAGGCCAACTTCTCTGCTAAGCTCAGAGTGGAGGAATCAGGTTCGCCTGGTTCAGCGGAATCTGTGCCCTCATTTGCCTGGTCCCTGGCTAGAGCTTTTTGGTGAGCAGAAGCCTGCAATCTGAAAGGAAAGGAACGAAGAGTCAGTGACACAGACAGCAACAAAACCCACTGTGAACTTCCCCCATTAACTTCTTCCAAGCGTCACTTAAATTTGCAATGGGCTTATTTTTCCCCAGGAAAATTAGGAGGAGGCAGGCAATTACTTAGCTATTAGACAAGAGCTATTAGACTGAAGAGCAGAGGCAGTTTGGAACATTGTGGTTATCAGTTTTAGGACAAGCAGAGTCTTAGCTCTACATTACTTCTAAAAAGCAAATTTCCTATGTAAGCAGCCAAAGTTGGCTTGGACCTATTTTACCTAAGAGATGCCATATTTTCAGTACCACAATAAGGCTGAAGGGGGTTGTAAGGCATTACTAGGGCATACAGTTCTTTAAAGATGTGTTTCAGGAGTAAACAACTAAGAAACATAGCCATCTGTGAATAGCATAATCTGAAACACAGGCTTGATTCGCAGTTCCCAAATGTTGTAATTCTGAAAATTCTTTCAGTATAGCATTTTTTCCTACTAGGTTCCTATCAGTCTTTTAAAAGGTACTTAAGTTGAATTCCCAGTAATTTGAAAAGTGAATAAAGTTTCAGGTGATTATAAATCCTACCCACTAAGGCTGGGGGTTGCTCAGTGGCAGAGTTCTTATCTAGCAGGTGTGAGGCCCTGCTAGATGCCTAGCTCTACAAACAATAACAATAATAACAACAATAATGGTAATGATAAGAAATGCCTCCAGTTTCCACCTGGAAGAGAAGGAAAGCTCCCAATTTATGTGGCCACTGTAAATTGTCAAAGGTTTCTAAGATAAAATTCCTTCTGCCCCTGACACATCTCATTTCAAACCTAGTAGAAAGTATATTCTGCCTTCACTCCACTTACTCACAGGGTCACGGGCTGCCCCAGAGCAGGGGGAGGCCAGGTATTTGGCGAAGGCTGTGGGAACGGCCACCGAGGCCCCAGGCTTTCTAGAGTCCAGTGCCTCACACTGGGGGGACAACAGCCAGCCTCCCTGGAAGATTCCTGCTTCTGGGTTAGGCGCTGCCATTTCAATTCTTTGAATCTTATTTTCAGCCTTTATGTTTGGACACGTAACAGTAAGGGGATGTTTACATGTTTTGAGGACAGAATTTTAAAATAACCACATTTAAAACATCTCTGATCAGACACTATGATTAGTTTTCTCAATCCTAAAATATAACAGCATTGTCACTGTACAAATTAGAAACGAGGATTTTAAAAAAAATACGTATTAGTGTCTAATATGTTAAAAAAAAAAAAACCCTGAGTCTTATCAGAATTTCATTTATAAGTTAATGCCCATGTTTCTAGTCATCTGTAAGTGCTAGAATTTTAGATGAAAAATTCTTTTAGGGATGATTGTGATTATGGAAAACAGAAACAGAACAAATGGACAAGTGAGTCGGTGGGATGCAGTGCCCACACAGGACGTAACAGGCGGGGTGGAGGTCTTCTCATGCAGACCCACACCACGCTCTCCGTACCTTGCGCTACGACAGAACAAAATGCCACGTGTCCTGGGAACAACTCACTGCACTGACTTGGTGATCACACACACAAAATGCTGTCAGGGCTTTCAGAGGCACCTGCTGCCCAGCAGCTGCATTGGGGCTGCATGCAGCTGTTTCTGTCCGGTACCTGGCAGGCTGCACACAGCTCCTAGCTACAGTGGGCCTGGGAAGTCTCGCCGTTCCAGGGTGGGCGGCCCCAGAACACGAAGCAGGGATAGGTTCACTTTAAAAGCAATTGCCAAAGAAGGAACATCCATAAGGAGAGAGAAGAAAAGAAACATTAAGGACAGCATACATTCACCAGCGTTAAATTAAATCTTTTGCTAACATTATTTGCTAATCACGTTGGGGCAAAACAAAAATCACAAAATAACTTGAAAAGCAACTTAAGAGTAAGAGACAGAGTATACTGACTGAGATAATTGTCCTGTGTTTATTGTTTTGCTACCTCAGGTATGTGCTTCTTATACCAGCCTCAAAAATTTTTTTTTAAACAAATCAATTTGCTGAGAGTTCCTCATCATAAGTCACAAGAATATGCTCATCTAGAAAAACGAAACAATTGAGGCTGGGGATGCAGCTCAGGGTAGCACTCACCTGGCATGTACAAGACTTTGGGGTCCTCCCCTAGCGCTGGAAAAACACCACCACCAATGTGAAACAGAGACAACCGTGGAGAAAGCGAAGAACCACCTGACTCCGGTCCACAGGGTGGGTGGACCTCAACAGAGAGGCCTGTCAGGTGCTGACATCCACAAAAACACTTGAAAAAGCTAATATGAATGTTCACTTGATGGAAGCTGTTATCTTAGAATGAATTCCTGTACCTTGGGAAAATCATTCTGAACACACTGGAGTGTAATGCTCCAATTGATGTCCTACAGTCTGGAAAGCCATCAAACTGCAGTTCATTTTTAAGTGGTTTTGTGTGTGTGTGTGTGTGTGTGTGTGTGTGTGTGTGTGTGTGTGTGAGTGTGCGTGTGTGTGATTATTTAAAAACAAAATAAATGTTTTTCGTTGAGATATGTTCTGAAGTATTTACGGGTGAGACGATTGTCTGGGGTTTGCATGAGAATAATGTGAGCGGAAAGTGGAAGTAGACGGGGAAGAGAAACGGGCAGGTGTGGTAACCTGAAGCTGGGGGTTCGTTCTGTTTCATCTGTTTTCATAGTTCCTATTTTTCATCATGAAAATAGAAACAGCCAAAGTGCATGGATGGCAACAAATAAAATTCCTTAATATTTCCCAGGAGTTACAATGGGTAATGTCCTACGACAAAGCTTAGAGAGTGCAGTGGGGAAAATCCTGACATCCCAACTTCTCTGTAGCTTCCAGCTCTAATAACTCTTTAAATCCTCTTGCTAAAGCATGTGGAGGCTGCCTGAGAGGCTGGGACCCGCAGGGACTCACGAGGCTGCGATGACCACTTCCTCCGTGGTGACGGGCTGCGTGTGGGACCGGTCCTGCAGGCGCCGCAGCCTCTGCTCCACTGCGGCATTTCTCGAGCGTCTCTTTGGGACATTCTGCTCGTCGAAAGATTTCTCCATCTCCTAGGAACAGAAACACAGTGGAGCGCTCATAATGCTGCAGGAGGCTGAGGCAGTAAAATGTCACTCTTCTACAGGGTCCCTCGGAGGGAATGCCGGGGAGACCCACCCTGGTCCGAAGTGAGCTCCAGGGCTGGGTGTGCCACGGCACCTGCTGCCCTTCCCCTCAGAAGCACCCCAAAGACCCGGGGCGGAAGCCTCCGGCCCCAGCTTGCTGGTCCACAGTGAGGGAACAGCAGGTGGGCCAGGTGAGAGGTCTCAGGGTTCTGAGGGGCACCGAGTGGCCTGAGCCCCAGAGGCCCTGTTCATAGGGGCTGTGATTTCCAGCCAGACCCTCTGCACCCCTTACCCTGAATAGCAGCCTCTTGGCGGCGACACTCAGCTTGGCTCGTTCATCTACGTTTTCTTCATCTGTAAAAAGCCAATAGGTCAAAACTGAGCCTCCTGAGAAAACAGAAGCAGCATCTCTGGAACATTTTCCAAGACTGACCCAGAAATCCCTTGCATACAGGGATAGATGAGCTAAATCAACAAGTGGGCATGTTTCCCTCTCAGCTCAGAGGTACTGATTCCTCCTGCAAATCAAATCAAACCATGTCCGACAGTGATTTGACTAATGGTGATCTAAGGTCAGATTTATGGAAGGAATTCTTCTTACTGCCGAATAGCAGCAGTAACAAGAAAAGCCCACTTATTTGATTCAAATCACTTAGTATTTTATTGTTCATTTCACCATTGTCTTAACTCCTCTCAAAAATAAGAGTAAATGCATCAGAAAATTTCAACTCGGTTTTATTACAGTCACAGCAAAAAACACTCGTAGAAAAGCATGAAACTGCCCAATTCTACAATCTTATTCTTTCAAGAAGCCAAGAATTTTATTACTTAAATCTAACTTAGACGCAATGAAAGAGAAGTAAACGGAAAAGAGATACTTGCCCTCAATGGCTGGCATTTCTGAACTCGAAGCGTATCTAGGAAAGACATTAGCAGATAGTAAACAATTAGTGGTGGGAGTAGGAGACTTGCGTACAGCCTCACAGCCAGAGGAGAAAGAGGGCCATAGGTACGCTCCTGCGGAACGCCCTCTCCGTAGCTGTTCCAGCTGAGAAGACCCATGTGCAGTTGTGAACAAACACGTGGGGTGTGCACGCACACAATCCCAGGCAAGTGCATACCTCAGGGAGAGAAGCCGCCATCGAGCTATTACTAAATGGGACTGAAGTACATTGTTTGACAAACCTCATCATGTCTATTATATAATATAAAAACTCAAATACAAGTGGACACTCATGACAAAATGAATATAAAATGCCTTACTTATTTTCATAGAAAATATAGTGAACACTCAGTTCAGATTTCACAAGACTGGAAAGAAATTAACATTAAAGAAAAATATTTCTTACTTCTCACCATTTGAATGCAACGTAAGACTACTGTACTAGGGTCCTGCTGGAAAGGTCAAATTCTGTAAACACAAATTTAGATAAGCTAAATATTATCCCTTACATTATGGAATCACCAACATCCTAGTGAGTAGTGTCAGATCCATTAGGGTGGTAAAAATCTTGTATTTCTTCTACCTCCCTGGACTGTGACATTCGGTGCACACGCCTACCTATCTGACTCCTTCCGTTCTGCTGAGGTTATAGGTTGAGTTCTAAATCGCTCAGAAGTTTTCCTATTTTCACCAGGAGAAAAATAGCGCCTTGGTTTCCGGGCCCCTCTCTCCTGCTCCATACCGGTGGGCAAGCCAGCTGTTCCAGGCGACCACTCAGCCCGTGATTGGCTTTTAGATCAGAGTGCAGAGGGTGAGCACAGGGGGAACAGGAAGATGGGGAGAGAGAAGACAGCAGAGGTTTTTATGCATCTGAGGACAGGTGACCGATCCCACTGCACGCCTGTACCATGCACGGGTGAGGCGGAGCACCCCAGCCCAGCTCCCAGCTCCCCATTAGTAGGCAGAAGCAGGAAGGCAGGTGCTGAGCCATTTCCTCTACAGTCTACCCTGCACACGCTAGTGAGCTAAGCTAATGAGTTTAATGCCAACACAACACACGCCGAGAAGTGAATCACCGTGCCAAGGACGTGCAAGTGCGACACCAGGAATGTGCCAAAGGTCACCTACAGTTCGGGTTTCCTGCCGGCTCTGGCAGACTCCAGAAACACACTTCGGAGTCGGGCGACGGAGACCCTGGTGTCCAGCACGCCGGGCTCCGTGCAGGGCCCTTCGGCCTTGGACGCCTGCAGCTCCAGGTCGGCGGAGTCCGGACCCCTCGAGGCCTGGAGCTGAGGGGGCCCGGTGTAGTCAGACAGCGAGCGGGTGCGGACCTTGTGCTTCTGTGGAGTGGCTTCCTTTCTGGGGTCCCTTGACGTGGCCTCTCGGGACACAGGCTCGCTCTGAACGTACAGAACCACTTCGCTGCGGCCCGTCCTCTCGGCGGGCTGGTGCTGAGCCGGTGGCTCCTTCGGAGCTTCTAAGGTGGTGGTGGCCGTGCCTAGGTCCTCACTCCCAGAGCGGTCTTCCTGGCCTCTCTCGAGCCCCTCATCCTCCAAGGTCACCGGGGCTTGTGGGCTTTTCTCAAGAGCGTCAGGAAAGGGCACTTCTTCTGCCTTGGGTTCACAGATGTGGAGGGCTGGGGCGTCCCTCCTCTCACCTTCTGGAACCTTCGGGGCGGGAGGCTTTATGATATTCGAGGTGGCCGGGCCCACCCAGCTGCCCTCGGACACACTTTCTGGGGTCTCCGCCGTCAGCAGCTTGACAACGGGGACGGGATCTGCTGGCTGGACACAGGCGCGGCTGGCCTGCCGCACGGAGCCGCCTGCCCTGCGTGGGACCCTATCGAAGGCCGAGCTCTCTGACTGAAAGGACAGGCAGTGGACTGCCTGGTGTCTCTGAGGGAAGGAGGCGGAGGCAGGTTCAGGGCTGCTGCGAGCACTCTCCTCTTTCACCAGTTTCTCTCTAACTTTAACTCTTTAAGAAAGAGAAAGGATTTACATTGCAATATACAGTAACTGCTAAACATGTAGGGAGCATGCGCAGATCCCAGATTCGCAGTGAAGGGAAATCTCACAGGGAACAAGATGCCGGAAGGTGTACGGCGTTTCATGGAGAAACCCAGCACTGTGCCACAGAAACAGTTTAAGTTTCGAAATTTGCTTCTGGGGCCAGTGCGGGGGCCACAGTACGGACCGTGCCTCATTGTGCCCAGGTTGAGCCCAGAGGGGTAGGGCAATATCCCGAGGAGGATGGGTTCCCTCTGGCTAATTAAACGCCTAGCAGCCACAGAACCGTCTACCCTATGCACTGTGGTATGCGTCAGGACACAGAGAAGCTTCCTGCACCTTCTGGTGCAGCGCTGCATGGACAGGTGTGGGCGAGTTTCCAGGGAAACACTGAGATGTCACTGCCTTCCGGAAATGGAAGTTCACTTGTGATTATTTATGTTTTCCATCGCTCCCAGGCTATGAGAGTCATCTCTCTTTTAAAGCACTCAATGAAACATTGGCAAACTTCATGCAGTGCAGGCCACACCTCCCATTCCCAGGACACGGACCAGTCTGGACATCATTACTAACAACCGTGGCAGCAAAGGGTGTTAGAGAAAAGAGAAAAGTTATTTGTTGAGAGAATTAATGAAGTGAACATTTCCTCACCTCTGGAATTAGTGCCACACCCTTAGTTAAAAATTAACCTAAAAAGAGATGCCTCTTGTTTGTAGTTATCTAAATATCTGAGAGCAAAAATGAAAACCATTTCAAAAGGGGCCACAGGCCCCTTCCCCCTCTCTCACCCCAGAACCCTAAGAGCCTTGGGCAATTTATCTGGCCCCTTTAAGCCTCAGCTGCTTCGCCTTCTATAGGGAAGGAAGCACGGCGGGGCACAGCTCAGTGGCAGAACACCTGCCCCCGTGCAAGGGCCCGAGCTAGACTCCAGCACTGCATTGTGGGAGGGGAGGCAACAGAGCCGTGGTGTGACATCTTGCAAAGCTCATGGCTTAGCGCTCAGCAGGCAGTCAGCATGGAATGGTGCTAGCTCCTTCTTACGTTTACTTTTGGAAATACTGTGCAGTAAGAAAGGAGAAGCCACTCAAACTGCAGATGTATGGCTGAGTGGGTGTGACCTATAGGAAGGACAGAGGCATTTGGGATGGGAGAAGTGATCTCTTGGGGGAAATGTAGAACGCTCGCATGGATCAGCAAAAGTAACAGTTTACGGTGCACATCTTATGGAAAGGAACAGTCGGTTGAAGGACAAGTGCATCCCACTACAGTGGATAAAGATGCCTCTGTCTTTAAGTATTAGGGCATTTGAGTAGATTCATTAAAGCAAACACGAAGACTCACATAAAAGCAGCTCCTATGAACAACTTTTGGGGAAAACCACTCTGGGTTGTCTTTTTCCCCCCAGAGATTATCTAGTGTTGGAGGGTTTCATACGTACAACCTTTCTTAATTACCAGAGCACTGAAATGTGAGCGTGCTCCGTGGGTGCTGGGATGCGAGCCTCGGATCAGTCTGAATGTCGTCCTCAGCAGAGAACAAAGTCAGTTTGAGGAACTCGAGTGTTCTGTGCCCCCAGGGACTTTCATTCCTACTTCTTCCGCCTCTCCCCGCCCCCAGGCTTAAAATGAAATGATAGGGGCTTTTGTCTGTTGTCAAACCCACACGCCCTACGTTTAACTGCTGAAAACTACTGGCTTAGAGACAAGGAGGCACAAAAACAAGGAGACCAAGTGCTGAACGGAGAGGGCGCTAGCAAGAGGGGACACTGGTCAATGTCTTGAGGATTGACAGCCAAGAGGGCTGGCGAGGGGCTCACTACTGCCCCCTACTGCCTACTTCTAGCAAGCAGGTGAGAAAGTGCAGTAAAGGATTATCAGAGGGAGGGAGGAAGGAGTAGTGCGATCAGCACCGATTAGAGTAAGGGGAAAGAAAAGCAAATGAAGGCAACTTCATCTTAAACGCAGGATTTCCAAAGGGACCGTCTTTGGCAGCCAAGAAGAGACAGGATTAGCAAATGTGTGGAACAGCAAGGCAAGTCAGAGGGAAGTGGTAACACACCCATTGAACACAGCCACAGCGACTCCTTGAGAGGTACCTGGAGGGCCAGTTGATAAGTGAAGGCGTGTCTCCTTCCGAGTCTTTCTGGAGAAACCACTCGTGCTGGACTTTCCCTGCACTGACACGTACAGATGAGACAACCTCAGAGAGCGTCTTTAAAACGTCCGCATCCACACATGCTTTACTGAAACTATCAACCGCAAGGTTTTTAAATAATTACCCTAGCTTATGAAAATACATAAATGTGTTTTTCCATGATTCATATTTGTTTTGTGAAATTTCCACAATACTTGGCTCGGTACAGACATGAAGAAGTAGAAATAAATACACCTAAGGCCACCAAAGTGTTTTTCAAGTCATTTTAAATTGTTAAAAAGGGGTCTACTGTAGTCCGGCTCTGCCAACAAACGTAGGCAATTACTGTGCAAGAACCTAGAACAAAGATGGAAGGGAACTTCACGTCTGTAAGCTCTGCTGAGGCACCCAGGGAAGTAGTCAAATATAAAATCAGGGTCCATACATTCCGAATAAAGTAAAAATAAAAAGGAATCCAATGAGATTAACCTGTAGCTGCTATATTTTCCTTTTATCATGGACTAATACAATTATTTCCACAGTTATAAATGTCAATTCGGTCCAATTAGACAAAATTTTACGGAACTCTGATAAACTCTGATAAACAAAACACTGTATTGCCCACGTTGTAACAGGACACAAAGGTAAAAACAGGCATCACCCTGGCCATTACAAATATTTCAAGATGTTACGATAGTAATGATTTACACATTCATCCCCCAACACTCAAGTAATGCAAGGTGGAGTGTGACTAAGTGCTTGTGCCAGGCTGAAGATGTTCTGGAAGAAAGTCACGGGCAAGGAGGACTTTGTGCGGACGGTGGAAGCAGTCACGGCAGGAGCACCGCGAGCTGCACCCTCTCGCCACGCAGAAGGAGAAAGCAGAGACTGAGCTTAACTGTTTACGGGCTTGATATGGTACATCTGCAAGTGTTTCAACACCACACTGCAGACACACTAGAGTTCCAGGCAGTTTCCACAACAGAGCAGAATGAGAACTGTAATTCCTTTAATTTACTCTTCTAAAATCATTTTGGCCCAAGCTGACGAGTGAGAGCCTGGCACCACCACTGTGCACCTTGCCGCACACTGAACTCTGTTCTAGTCTCCACTGGGACTTATCTGGTTCTTCTCGGGGCAGAAGCAGGATGAATCCATGAAGTAATCAGTTTCTTCCAGTCTCTCTCCATGCTGATCTCAGTGCCGAAAGCCTGAACGCCGGACTCTCAGCTGAGACAGGAGGATGGCAGAGAATCTTCAGAAAAGGGGTGGGGCCTGTGGGAGGGGCTACTCTAGGCTTTACTAAGTGGACTAAGCTTCTGGCTATCGGCTGGACGTGGATTTCAGTGTTTCCTGCCTGGATTTGAGCCCCTCCTGGGATGGAGAAATCCAGAGAAATGGACAGCTGGTGCTGCTGGAAGTGACTCTCAAAGCCCCTGTTTTAGAGCCTGCAGCTTTACTGGTCACTCTCAGGATGGAACTCTCAGGAGGCAGAGGCGAGTGGAAGGATAATGGGTCACTGGAGGTGCGGCCTTAGAGTACTTATTGGAGCCCTGGCCCCTCCTCTTCCTGTCCTTCACTTCCTGGTTGCTATGCTGAGCAGCTTCCCCTGGAATGTGCTCCTACAGTGTCTTATTGCTTTGCTATGGGCACAAAGGCAACAGGTCTAGGCAACTCTGGTCTGAAGCCTTTGAGACTATGAGTCTGAATAAAAACTTCCTCCTTAGAAGTTATGATCTCAGGTGTTCTGTTACAACAACGGAAAGCTAACACATGGTTTTAGTCAGGGGATGAGCCTAGACCCAGCCTTTCGGGGATGAAGGCTGAGTTCACAAAGGCCCCAAAGCAGCCAATGAATTTATGCTCACTTCTCACAGTTTAGTATTTGTGAGAACAAAGATTTAAAGCCATACACAGGAATTCTACTGCAGGCAATCTAGAAAGAGCCTTGAATGATAAACAAGTGTTACTCAGTGTGTTCTGCGGACTGGTATTACTGCTATGATTAGACATGAGGCTTGCACAGAATGAAAATTAACTTTGGCAGGCCCACTGTTTAATTCAGCTGACATTTCGTTCGTCGTTGACTTTTTTTTGATGGAGAAATGGTCCCAGATTTACGTTCAGGCAAACAGTGCCAGATTCTTTGCAGAGCAGCTATTTCAAGAAAGCACTGCTCTCATTTGGTGATTATTAAAAACAAAACAAAAAAAACCCCAGAAAAACAGCAAAAGATTTATTCAAAAATGATTTATTGGGCTAGAAATATAGCTCAGGGCTAGAGTACTCTCCTGCAAGTGTGAGGTCCTGGGTTCAATCCCCAGCTCTGCAAATAAGACCCAAACACAAACCCAAATTGATTTGTCGAGTGACTTGATACATGAGAATAAGATAGGAAAGTGACTTAGACAAGGTATCTAACCTTAAAACTACTAAAGTAATGCTATCGTTGAAATCATCTTCGCCAATGTTAAAGACTGGCACAATACCAAATTCATGGTGCTGTGCGTGTTTGAGAAATCTCGATTAAAACCACTAACCTCCTCTTCTGGATGTGGCCACCTTGCTAGAGTACTGGTTCTTCGAATCCTTCTTCCTAAGGCTTCAGGTGTAAGTGAAGAAGCTGAGGGTGTGACTGACACAGCTCACTGGATTCTTCCTCTCTTTTTCACTCCCTTTTTACGGTACTGGGGACAGAATTCAGGGATGCTCTACCACTGAGCCACATCCCCAGTCCTTTTGATTGATTTATTTATTTTTAAAGTTTCCAGATAGGGTCTCACTACATTGTTAAATTTCCCAGGCTGGGGTTGAGCTTGGTGATCCTCCTGCCTCAGCTGTTCAGAGTGCTTGGATTCTAGCATAGGCTCCACACTCAGCGTTTCCTCCTCTTTGTCTTCCTGAAGAACCATCAACCACAAGTCACACTGACAGCATTAGGGCTTCCCAGTGTTACGTCTGGCTTGGGCAGCTAGTATTTCTGGGGAAATGACAGCCTGGTAATGAGACAAAAAGGCTAGCTTGAATGAATAAGCGCCGGAGTAAATGTAAGAGGCACCAAAAGGAATCGCAGGGCTATAAGGATAGAGCTGGGGAGGTTGAGACAGCATGGCATGGGAGGAGAATCCCCTCTGGACAGACCGCACTGCCACTGTCCTGTTGGAATGTGATATCCAGGTGCAATGAGGGCCAGCACAACAAAGGCGGCCATTCCTTTCCCGTGCTACGAAGGCTCACTTTCATTAATGCACCCCACACTGAGCTGGTAACTTGGGCAGTCACCTAAAGCACTTGCTGCCAACCATAACTTCTAGGTTGGTTTCCCAAGAAATTGGGTTTCCTGAACTTTAACACTGACTTTTTTCCCATCTAAGTACGATACTTTCTTAAATTTCATCTTGTTAGTTCCCAACTGCTAGGGTTTAGAAGAAGGTCCCCCGCAGGTCCATGTGTTAGAAGCTAGGTGCCCAGTGGAATGCCACCGGGAGGTGGTGGTACCTTGAGATGTGGGGGAGAATCCTCAGGTCACCAAGAAGGTACTACTGGGGGGGAGGACACTGAGATTTTGGTCTCTAGTCTCTGTTTCCTGGCTCATGCGTTAAGTTTGCTCTGACAGAGCTTCTGCTATGATGTGTCCAAAGACATGGGGTTACCTGATCTTAAACTGGAAACTCCAGAACAATGAGCCAGAGTAAGCCTTTCCATTTTATAAGTTAACTGCCTCAGGTATTTCATCACAGTAATGACGATGGTGATGGGGAGTTGAATGGCATACCGACTGCTCTTCAGAGCTCTGTCCCTGCCATAGCTCTTCCTTCTCCATTGCTTTCAAGATTCCTGTTGTCAACAATTTACTTATTTATGGTTCTTTCTTGAGACCTCCCAGAAGAGACACCACGTAGGACTGGGTGAATAACCAATGCCTACTTAGACCCATTGGCCTCATGTTTCCAGGCCTGGGGACTGTGACCACCACTCAATCCTGCATCCCTGCCTGCGACTGCTTCTCCTGCAGACCAATTCTCCACACGCCCCAGGAGCAGTATTTCTAAAGACATAATCTAGCAATCTTGCTCGGAAGCCCTGCACATACTTTCCATTGTCCACAGAGCAAAGAGCAAACATCGCTCCATGACTGGTTACCCCCGCCCCTGGCTCTCCAGTCTCCCCACACCAGGTCTTCTCAGGCATCTGTGCCCCTCACGTGCTGCAGCCTCCCCTCCACACCTAGAAAACTCAACCACATCCTTACAGACATGGTTCAACTATGTCCCTTCACTAAGGACCTAGAATTACCATCCCATCCGTAAAGCTTCCATAGTGCCCAACGCTGGCCTCTAGAACCAGAACCACTCCTGGTATTACAGCTACTTCCCACAGTGAAAAATGGTACACTCGGCTAGGAGCCATTGCCTGGCACAAAAGGCTCAATATAACATTCTAGGTTAGCGGAGAACCTCAAGCTGAAATGAACCCACAAGTCACCACTGGTGAGGGCTGGAAAGGCAGATGCCTAACCGTTTCATGCAATCCTAGACTACAGATTCCATTTTGTTTACGAGGACAAAGCTTTTTAGGTCCTAAATCTTGTGAAACTCTGTAATGCCCCTGGTCTGATCTTCTTTCCTGAATTCTCTAAACTTTCAAAGGGCAAAACCAGCAAACTCCTTTTGCCACTATGACGGAAAATAGCACTGACATAGATTACAATAAAAAGGAGTACAGTGGAAGGAACTCTGCATCAGAGAACTGAGCGTATGATGGGTGTTGACTGATGATGTGGGTTTTATGAAAGTAGTTCCGTAACCTCAATCAAGTTACTTTTTTGAGCTTTCATTTTTTAATATATAAAACAGATTCTTGAAATAACCTTCAGGGTAACTTCTGGTTCCCGGAGTCCAAAGTCCCCTAACTGAGAGCACCTGCTCTGTGAGGTCTTGAGGTGAGCCAGCTCCCCCGAAGGCAGGGGTAACCTGGCTAGGACAGGGTTATAGGGCTCCTGGGGACCAGAACAAGGAAGCGGTGGCTTCAGGTGGAACAGAATGGTTTTTGATGTGCCAAGTGCTGGCGGAGCATTCTCTTAAGAGGAAGTAAGGATGCACCACTGATTTTCATAAGAGCCAGCAGTTGTTGCCCCAGGGTGGCACCCACGAATATAATGACAGCCTTTCACTTGCTCTGACTCCCAGGAGTCAACAGGCAAAAATGCACTTCCTACCACCACGGCAAAGTCACATGTAGAGCAGTAAAATTAGCTCCCCCATGTGGGTGTTCAGCTTCCACTACGCAAGGCTTCAGAATACAACACATTATTCAGCTTAAGAAGACTGGCTATTAGCTGCTGCATCTCATTAAAATTAGCAGTTAGTTTACTGCAAGCTGCCTGTTTAGGAAAAAAAAATGCTGCTTTATGTACATGCACAGGGTATGAATGCACAACAGCAGAAGTTGCATTTAACGTCTGGTACACGTTTGAATTTTTAGCTACTGTATGTGGCAGGGTGACATTTTGGGAGACGTATTCATATTTGAGTCAGTGAGCAGCAATTGCCACTTTCTAGTGAGAGCAGAATGAAATTAAAAAGCTGAGCCAGGAGGCTGCAGGCCTGTGCTCTCCTATTCATGTCTTCATTGGGGCCTGACACAGAACCACGCTAGCCTGAGGTGCGGGAGCCGATTTTTGACTCAAACTTCTCATTGGGACTTGGGCAAGCGCTGTCGGAAATAAGCCACAAGCACACAGCCAAGGCCCGTCTCTCCCAGTTCTCAGTCTGCAAGTTACATTGCAGGGGAAGAGTTTCATTCTGGAAGGGACCCGCCACACAGATCCACGTTTCCCTTTTACCCCTGAGTAACGCAGCTGGTGTGACACAGAAAAATTAGCGAGGCTCATTTGGCCAATGCTCGTGGGCTCCTACTCTGCATCATCTTGAGCTAAAAAGGCCCCGAGGGCCATAAAGGGTAACTGGGCATCACTCTGGCCAAAGCCCCTAGGCGAGAGGACCCCTGGTCTACACATTCCTGACGTCCAAACACAGCCCTGCTCAGCAGCATGCGCCAAAGGCAACTGTCCCAAGGTCACCGTCAGCGGCCACGCTGCACCAAAGCCCGCACTCATGTTCTGGCCACCGGTGACACGATTTGCTAAGTGAAAGAAGGTGCGGTGGGGGCTGCAGCAGAGTCAGGAAGAACTAAGAAGCGGGGGTTCTAGAGCTCATCCCACTCTGGAAACAAGGTGTGACTCCTTGCCACTGAGTCCACAGACAGGTGACAGCCGCAGACAGCAGAGGGGGACCCGGGCAGTGAGTTTCTCCACCCACAGAAGTAACAATATGGTGCGCTTCCTGTTTTCCCTGCTTTTTCTAAAGTAACAGTTGCACAAAACAGTGATTTCAATAAGAGTTTGGGGATTCAAGATTTCTAGTAGTAGCAGTTCAGCTTCTTAAGAATTTCAATAATCCTTAGTGGCTGAATTTATAAAGAATGGTTCATCTTGGCAACAGCACCTCTCCAGAGAGCAAGTTCTGAAATTCCATGCTAGAAGATTTGTTAGAAGAGTTGGAGGAGTTAGGTTGGGGGGTTGCCTTAGGCTGCTCTGTTGGGCTACAGTGAATATTCCTAGTTTATTTATTTTTTTAACAATGTGTTCATCTAAATTCCTGCACAACTAGTAAGGGTTCCTGAGCTGAAAACCTCTCAATGTCTATCCAGCAAACATGAATTAAAGTATAAAAATCAATTTATTATATACATGGAATACTAAATAATTCCAAATAAATTCATTATTTCAATTAAATTCAAATATTGCCTTAACAAGTGTTATTTAACCGATAATGATTTAAAAGTAGAAAAGCACAAGGAAATGTAAGAAGTGATAAGTGTACCCACACACAAGTGTGCACGATGTGAGAGGACAGAATGTGCCTCCAAGCTTGGGTATCCACCTGCAGTGTCCCTGAATTCTCAGGTAATCCTCGGACCTATGAGGGGTGTGTTAGTATTTAATTAATGAAAGAAAATGGGTCCTTGCAAGTGAGTGAGCAGGATATAAAATAATAAAACAGAAGTGAGAGAGTTCAGAGATTTAGCAGCAAAATAACTGGTCAGAACTAGGTTATGAGAAAGTACAGAAGCAAGAAAAAGATTCCACTTCTGAGGAGAACAAATCCACAAAAAAATGCAGCATCGAGATTGCTTTGTTATTTTATTGGTAGGCACTGTTCCCCTCACTTCTTAATCATCTTGAACTTTTCTACTACATATTTTCATGCCAGAGACATTAACATTTTCTTCTATGGTTGTTCAGGCCCCCGAGGTTTCTTGTGTTACTGTTTTAAGTTATAAAATAGTTTTTTGTCTTCTCCTCAATTGGAAATCATACGAGAATGACTTTCTGAAATTTGAATTTCCTGGCTCTAGATAAAGGACATCTAAGCAGAATGTTAATCCATTTTAGAGCCATCTTTGCAAGCTGAATCAGTAAGCATCACAAAATACAATTTAAGTTTTAAAACTCCCATACTCATCATGCTTTATTTTCCATCTTCCTTATGTAAATGGGTCCCAGGCATTTTCCTAATGTATCAGACATGATTTGTGTTTCTTTGCCTGTGACTCCTTGGTTGGCTTCATAAAATAAAGCAAGTGTGTTTCTAGAGTTCCTAAACCTTTCCTCTCATTCTTCATGACAGTAAAGCATTGTGAAGCTGAGTGGGTCACCAAAACTTTTAGATAACATAGCTCTTCAGAAACCTGTAGGAAGTGACAGTGAGCTGCTCCTTAGCTAAGCTAACAATGCTTCCCCAAAGTCTGACCACAAACACACACACACACACACACACACACTATACATTTTCAAATCTTAATATGAAGTTATCAGACATCCAATCTCTCTACTTGGAATATGCAACAAAGTTTTCACCGACTCAGACTCTTACTGAGATTCTTTGTATCCATGTAATCTAGGTGACACACATGTGGGGCATGGTAAGGAACCGCTATCGTCATGTGGCAATCTGAAATCAAATGCTTCTTTTTTCCTTCTTAGCCAAAGGTAATCGTATACTTGTTATATTCTTTTTAAACTGGAACCTGTTAGGTTTCTTTGTCCTGCTCACAAAACACATAAAGGATTTCCTTTGATACAGAACCACTAAACCCAAAACACTATTTCTACTGTGAAATGGGAATTTCCCAAACAAGAGACCTCCTTTCAAAATAGGAGACAAAGGCCACAGTCCTTCAGTTTCAAGCTGTCACATCTCACGGAGAAACAAGGGTCCTCAAAATATAGTCTTGCACACTACAGTATTTCATTTACCCAGTCCCAGCCCCTGGTTGCCTCTAAGCAGGATGTTTAAGTAAACTGCTCTTTAAATATGACCAGCGCATTTTTCAATTTAAGTTTGGAAACTTATTCTGTCCTGGCATTTGACTTTCAGTCTTTCTGTCTTTTCCAGTCTTTCCAAATGGGAGCTGTTCTTGTCTTTGGTGGATCCTGTTACTTCTCTGCATGCTGACTTTCTTAAAACAGGGTTTTGCTGAGTTGAAATGGCCTTGAACTCCTGACCTCTGGCCTCGGTCTCCTGAGCAGCTGGGATCACAGGTGGCCCTGAGGTGCCCAGGATGGCCAGCCTTGGCAATACAGATCCTCACACACAACGGCCCTTGGTGTCTTCGTGTGCTTGTGTGGCTATGTGAGGGCTGTACTCAGTGTGTGTCACAGTTACACTCCGTGTCCTGACTCAGCCCTGCCCTGGCTGGTGTGGCTTCTGTGGATTTGCGATTCTAAACATCAACAACCACCGCGATCACCCCAAATCCTAAGTCCTGGGTATGATGACATAAAAACAGATAAAAGTAAATCATGAAATGGCAGGGAGAAACACATAAAAAGAAGGGTCCCAGCATGGGGCGTCCGTCCACAGGGTGTCTCCATAACACCTGTTTAATTTTCGAAAAACGCACAAGAAACACATACCTTAGAAGGTGAAGTTTCTTGCTTTGGTGGAACCTGTTTAATGATACTGTGGAGATTACCCCCAGGCCAAGTTTCCCAGGGATGGAGGCCTGCACAGATACCATGTACAAGCTGGACGCACAGGAGGCCAGGAGAAAGCCGGTGCAGGCTGGGCAGCGCCCACCGCGTGCTTACCTGGACCGCAGCTCCGGGTCCCCCGCGGAGTGGCTTGGGGAGGGTGACTGCTGAAGGCAGGGGCTGTGGGTTTGCTTTGGGGACCTTGGCACATCGGTGAAGCCGGAGCCGCGCCCAGAGAATGAGAAGGGTGAGCTCTCAACCGTCAGGGTCGCGTCTTGGGCTGGCCGGGCGGCGCTCGGCTCCTGGCCCCGTCTTTGGTTCGCCAGGTCGAGGGGGGCCTCCTCGTCTGAGGTGTCCCTCCCGTGGACACAGGTCCTGAGCCCCGCGATGTCCGGCCTGGAGTAGGCAGAGCTCGAGACTTTGCTGGACTCCTCTTGCTGGTCGGCTTGCCCGCCCTGTTTCTCGGCAGCGTCGGGGTCCTTCCTGGACTTGGGGTACCGGGACAGGTACTCGGAGTCCTCTCCGGGGTCCGGAGTGAGCCCGTATTTCTCCGCCAGCTGCCGTCTCCTCTCCGCTTTGTACCTTGCAATCCTCTCGGCTTTGGACCCCTGGCCGCGGGGGTCACCATGGATGCCTGAGGTTTCCGTGCTGTACTTAGATCGAGTTTGCTTTTCTAAAGAAGAGCCGGGACTTTCTTCCTCTTCGTTTGATCGCCCTGCAAGAAGACCACAGGATAATGCAGAGTCGCGGCGGCAGCCCTCGCCACATCCACGCCCGTGACGACCTAATGGGTCTACGGGGACTCCGGGCCAGCTCGGGTCAGCAGGGCCGGGGTGAAGGCTGGAGTCCCCGGAGCTGTGTGGGGCCCAGCCCTGGCAGCCCAGAGGGCCTCCTTCCTTGCTATCGGCCTATTTCCCCTTATTTCTTTTCTTTTTTTTGCTCTTGTTTTATACAAGTCAGAGTCTGCTAGAAAGGACGGATCCTACAACTTGCAACTTGCAAAGTGATCTGTCCTGGTTTGCAGTTCTACAGAAGCTGATGTTTTATATACACGTATGTATACATATGCATACGTGGCTTCTAATTGCAGTACACACACATGATGTAAACATGTCTAGCATGAAAACACACAACGCCAAACCACCAGTCATCACAAATACACTAGAAATGTGACAGCTTTATATATTCCCCCTACTCCTCTTGGTCTTTTGTATAGTTCATTTTTTCTTTTTTCTATATGAAATGTTTAATGTTATTAACATTTTATGTAAAATATTTTCTTATATTTGGAAATCTTATTTTGAAGGTAACATTTTTAAGCATCACAATATTCTATCCAACACGTTTTCCACAATTAATGTAACCCTTGCTATAATGTGAGGGGTGGGTCTTTCTGTCAGTGTGATTTTCTTATTTTATCACAGTAGACACACACAAGCTGAATTGGTTTGTCAGGGGTATATCATTCAAGGATGTTTCCTCACAGGTGCCAAGTGATCATTTGTTTGAAAATTTGCCTGTGATCATGAGGGAAAAAAAAGAATATATGCATTTTCTCACTTATTTTATTGGACATTTTTCCTAGGAAATGTCTGCTGGAGCTTACTGCCCTATGTAATACTGATTCACAGTGCTGTTTTTATCAGCTCACATAAACTTTTATGGGGATATTAGCCCTCAGTTGTCCTCATGAGTATTTCTGGACTTGCTTGTTACTTAATTTTGCCCTGACATCTATGTGTTTGTGAGGCATCCTCTATGGGGCAGACGTAATGCCCACTGACCCGATCATCTGGGGATTTCCTCAACCGTTTCTGTGCTGTGAAAGCCCCTTCCCATTCTGTGTCATATTTCCAACATTTTCTTTACAGCACTCGCACGAATAACTGGTCTTCTCTTTGGTTCAGGCATGGAGTGGACAGAGGACCGAGTTACCCCCATCCTTCCTCGGCTGATGCATTTCCCTGGTACTGTTATCAGGCAGTTCCTCTTTTTCTCTCGGATATATCATTCTTAAATTATCATATGCTACACAGCTGCACATTTTGTATATCCCAGGGCTTGTTTCTGGCCATGGATTTTGATATTCTCATCTGACTGTTCTTGATTCTCCATTTACATTGTTAAACCTTAGCCCTGTAGGTTTCTGGTCACAGAAAATCAGAGACTGTAGTCAAGCAACAGATAGCAGTGTGACGCGAAACCAAAAGTCCTGTTTGAGAAGAAAATCGGAAAACACTGGCTGTAAAGCAGCACTACAGTGCCTCAGAGCCAGAGATGGGTGGAAACATCAATCCTGACCGTGCCACCCTCCTGAGATCCGAGGCCACTGACTGCGTGCACAACCAGGAGAGGCGAGGTCCTGTGTGACGTGCTGTTTAATATGAAATCAATATACAATACATTTGAACTGTTTACACTGAAACAATGTAAACAGAACATGTTAGCATATAAACAGAGTGAGAGCCTCATTCACGGCAGGTCTGGCTTTGCCTTTGACTCTCCTGCTGCTGGGCATTAGGCTGAAACCTGCTATAGCCGCCGTGGGGCACCTGTCTCCATCCTTTTACCAAACAGCCCTGCCTCAGGGTCTCCGGCAGCAGAGGCTGAGCTCAGAGACAGGCACAAAGCCTGCCTGAGGGGACCCCGTCCGGGGGACACAGCTCTCCGCACCCAGTCCGCGTGGAGGCATTACTGCGTTTCTTACCACTGTGCGGTGGCGGCCACATCTGTGAAGCAGAGAGCAGCCGACGCGTGGCTGCTTCCCAAGCACAGTGATTAAAAGATTACGGACACACAATTTGCTTCAGAAACCTCATTTCCAACGCTAAGTTGAAGGGTGACACGTGAAAAGCGGTGAGGCGGCCGCGGGCTCACCGGCGCGCGTGTACCGGGGCGCGTCCTCCTCCAGCAGGCGGTGTGTCACCAGCCCCGTGCAGCTCTGCAGGAGGACCGGCTGGGCGTCATTCTCGATGCCTTCCAAGCGCCGGGCAATTCTTTCTTTTCTGTGCGACAGATACGTCGAGAGAGGGCACAGTGAGCCTTGGAAATCAAAGTGAAGGGAAGGCAGAACAGGACGGGGCTTTGCCGAACTTCCAGCTACCCGCTAGCAACAGCTTACCTTTTCATTTCTAAAAGCTCTTTTTTCTTTGGTTCAAAGATTTCTCTTAATTCTGCAACTGAAAAAAAGAGCAAAACAAAGCGTAACAGTTAGTAGTCATGTCCTCATTCATTCATGCAACACAGGTTTGTTGAACTCACAATTCTTTCTTCTTCCACGCAAAAATGTGCAACACACCGAGCTGTTTCTTGGAGTTTGTTTTCTACCAGGGAGGCAGATGCCTGTGAGCAGGTGTGTGCACCCACAGCCCCCCACACACACCCACACACACCCATCACGTGCTGAGCTAAGAAGTGAACTCAGACAGGCTAAGGGAACGGTCCTGTGTCACCCTGGGGCGTCAGTGCAGCCTGACTTGAAAGTTCTCTCCAGAGAGGCCTTTTCAGCAGAAATCTCAGTATCTATCCACTTTTAACATTTGCTATGTTGAGCAGAGTATTCCAAGAGTTTACTCTAGCAGGCGTTTACAAACCCAGAGACTGGGACTATGGAGCCCACAGGCCGCCGTGAACTCACGTGTCACCTCTCACCGAGCCTGTGAATATCTGTCACAGCTGTGTTTCCAAGACACACGTGAGTGGCAAATCTTGTTTAACTGAGCTCCAAACTTCCCCTCACAGACTTTCACTGCAAGGACAGGCTGCTGTTTGTTTCCTTGCTGTAGTTTTGGTGAATGGAGGACCTAGCTGGACATGACAGCTCCATTTTTCTGGCAGCACTGGAGATCCAGAGAAAAACGTTTTGCAGGGGCTGGGAGGTCCTCGTGTGAGATCGACTACAGTGATGCCTGACAAGGGCTCTTTTGGGAAGAGGCCTAAGGTGGCAGAGAGTAAAGGCCTCTCCTCCTGTGCCCAGGTCCTCTGTCTTCCGCCGGAGCCAGGAAGGGGCTGGCACAGAGGGCAGGAGCACGTGGCAGGACAGGCAGGGACATACTTCCAAAGGAGCGAGTCAGGAGGAGTGCGAGAGAGTGAAGACACAGAATTTAATTTTCTGCTGCTCAGATTGTTTTAAGTGGTCATTTTTAGTAGTGAGTCAAAACCACATGTTTTTATATGCTTTTTGTGTCCAGTACTACAATCCTTTCCCCTTTATTTTTAAATTTAAAAAAAACTTAAAATATTAAAGTTTTAATTGAACTGCCTTTTGTTAAGGTATCTGGCTTTTTTTTTTTTTTTTTTTTTTTAACCGCAGATCAAACTCAGGACCTTGTTTTTGTGAGACAGGTGGAAGAACGACTGAGCTGAATCCCCAGCTCTTTGCTGTATCTGAAATAGGAGAACCCAGGTACCCTCTTGCCTTCTGCTTTTGATTACAAGCTGATCACCCCAATCTCAAAATCCAAAAAGCTCCCAAATTCAAAACTTTTGGGGCACCAACTGACGCACAGGCAGGAGGATCACCAAGTTCAAGGCTGGCCTGGGAATCTAATAAGAGCCTGTCTCAAAACACATCTGTAATCCCAGTACTCTGGGAGGCTGAGACGAGACTGCAAGTTCCAGCCCAGCCTGGGAAACTAACTTAGTGACTCAGAGAGACCTTGTCTCAAAATTGTTAGAAAAGGAGCTGGATGTACCTCAGCATGAAGGCCCTGGGTTCAATCCCCAGAACTGGAACAAAACTTTACAAAGGCTGGGAATGTCCTCAGTGGCAGAGCCCAGGAAGGACGATGCTCTGCCTCCAGTGGTAGAAACCCTGCTCCCTGGCGTCAGAAGCTCTGCGTTCACCCTGTCCCCAAGACAGGGTGGCTGCGGGCAGAGAGGTGTGCCTGCGGGTTTGGCCACCTTCCTCTTAGAGGGCACAGGCACAGAGATGACGACGACCGAGGCAGGCTACGGACAGCTTCCCTGACAACAAAGTCAGCGATCAAACTTGAATGGTAAGTAGCACTTGTTTTACAGTGTTTTCAGTACTGACATGTGCCAAGGGGTTTTGCTTAATTATTTAAGCCCCAAGGAGGAGAATGGAACTGTCTTCTTCCTAAGACTGTTCCAGAAGTCTGACTCCAAAAGGTACACCTTCAACCCTTGCCTCGGACTCCTGAGACTAGAGTAGTATAAATAGGGCCCCAAATAGCATAATGATAGTTAATTTTCCCCCAAATTACTTCAACTGGGTACATATAAAAGCATAGAAACACAGAACGTCACGTTATTCCATCAGTGGAAAAAGTTAGATACTCTTTTTGCGTTCTAATTAGAGACTGTTGAAAATTGCTTTCCCTTCACTTTTATTTTTAGATTTTCCACTGAAATTTACAAGTGAAGATATTTTTGAAAAGACTCCAGCGATATGTTTAAAGGCTGAGTGACAATTTGCTTCCTGCCATTCTTCATTTCCCGTATTCTAGAAGGAAAGATCAACTAAAAATAACACCCTTGTAAACAGCTTTTGAAAACTTATGGGAAACGCTGTGTTTGGAAGTAGAAGCATTAGACTACCTCTGAACAGTAAAACGAACCAACAACAACAACAACAACAAAACCCACTGGGAGACCCTCACCACAGCAAAGCTCTGCTCTCCGATGATAAGTTGTCCTTGGCAGGGTGACTTTTGCTTCCCCTCTCTTTGCTGGTATAAATCCTGAAACACTTACCTAAGTGATTAAGATGCTACCTGCCAAACAGTCTTTCTGTACAGTGACAGAACCCAGAACATCTAGGCAGCTCAGGTGGCCCTGGAAACATGAAGTGCCTCTTCACTTCCCGGTTCTGGCTGTGCACCGATTAACACAAAGCGTGTTTAACTTGCAACAGTGTAAAGTGTTTGTAACTAGTCAAAGAGGAGGTCAAGGCCAATCGTGATGTTTAGCCAGAGGAAAAGAACAAAACTAAGTGAGTACAGTGCTGGTCAGAGAAGGAAGACCTTGCCCAGCATGCAGGCTTCCTGCCTTCTGTCCGCTAAGGACTTTAACTATCACACTTGGACAACAGCCACTAAAACACAGGCAGCTAATAACATAAGTAATTACAATTAGAGGAATAAGGGGAAATGGCTGAAGGGGAGGGGGGTTCTTTATGAGTAATGAAAATTGAGCGTGGAGAGGGATGTATAACTCTGTGAATGTACAAAAAGCCATGACTTGTAGACTTCCGCTCGTTGAACTGTACGGTGTATCATAGCTAAGCTGGTTAAAGGAAGTAACACCTTTGGCTCATTTCATGAAGCCAGGTGGGCTTCAAATGCCTGGGCTTCAGAGACCCTCCTGCCTCAGCCTCCCAATTAGATGGGATGACAGGTGCAAGTCCCTGCCCCCAGCCCAGAACACTCAAAACCTGAGTGGAAAAATCTACCTGAATGTTATAAACTCTACATAGGCAAAGATGTTTAACTACTTGATTTGTTCACGATACACAGTGATGGGATGTCTCCAAGAAAAAAGAATGACTACTGCAATGTTCTGTGTCACAGGCGTGGTCCCTCGCTACGTGTACAGGAAGGAGCTTCCGCACACTGAGAAACAGAAAACTGTGGCAGTGAAACAACACTACCGTCAGTTCCTTTTTAAGCTCCTTGTGGCTACTCCTTGATAGACAAAATCACACAGGAATCTGCCAGGATGGAGAACCAGAGACTGCTGATAACAGTTGGTTGTTTCCAGATGTGTTTACACAGCCACAGAGAGCAAAGACTACATGACTACAAGGCTGTGGAAACTGCGACTGGGGTCAGAAGATGGGCACGAGCACTTTCCCAACAGACTGTCAAGATTTAAAGCCTTGATGGTGTGGTGGCACAATCCTATAAGCCCAACATTCTGGGAGGCTGAGGCAGGAGGGTCACAGGTTAAAACCCAGGCTGGGAAACTTGGTGACTTGGCGAGACCCTGTCTCAAGGTTAGGGAGTGCTGGGAATGCAGCTCAGTGAGAAGGTCCTGGATTCAATCTGGTTAATACACAAAATCAGCATTGTTTTGTTTGTGCAGATTCTATTTTTATAATCAATTATGATAAATTTTACATTAAATCTGGTTAATAAACTTTTGTCTTTTAAATTTTTTTATATATGAAGTTGCAATACAATGAGTCTTAAGGAACCCAACATCTCATTTTTTAAAAACTTTTTCTAAATGTGATATTTTCTATGGCTTGCTTTCTTTTCTTTCTTTCTTTCTTCTTTCTTTCTCTTTCTTTCAGAATGGGTAGAGAAGAGGGCAGTGGGACGCTTTTTCTATATACAACTGTACCTAATCAGACAGCTCTCTCAGCTACGGCTGAAATCAGTTTGTCCACCTACACACCCTGCTGTGATCAGCTGTAGACTTTAAACACTGAAGTCTGGCTCGGGTGAAACTGGGCTTCTGTCCACCTCAGAGCCCGGAAGGATCAGAAGGACCATTCCCTTGCACACCTGCTCCACACAGGCCAGCATCCATCCCACCCTGAGCACACTTTGGCCACACGCCTGCCCCTCCACACTTAGCAAGAAGGCCTGGTGAGACCACAGTGCGGTCCGTTTCCTTTGCGGGTACAGGAGTCCCTCTTTATCTGTGGTTTTGCTTTCCCTGGTTTCAGTTACCTCCAGCCAACTCTGTTCTGAAAACATTACTATTTGACTCAATTCTATTAGAAGAGAAAGAAAAAGAGACCACATTCACGTAACTTTTATGAGTGTACTGTTAATACTGGTTCCATTTTATCATCAGTTGTTGTTAACCTCTTATTATGCCTAGTTTATAAATTAAAGCTCATCGCAGATAGCGTATGCACAGGGAAACACAGGACGCTCAGGGCACAGTGCTGCCTGGGTTTCGGGTACCCCTGGGGTCCCAGAGGCACTTCCTACAGAGAAGGGGGCCACTGCACCATGAGCTATCAGGATTTTGTTCTCAGAGGCCGAGGGTTCAAAGAACAAGAACAGAAGGACACCAAGCGAAGCCAGTACTCGGTGGGGCAGAAAGGGCCACAGAGACACTGCATGCTGCAGGTCACACGCACACGACCACTCTCAGCACGTGCCCAACACAGGTTTGTTGTGTGGAAAACGTCTTACCTTTTGGAAGCGCAGGTACAAGCTTAGCATCAAGTCCTCTTCTGTGGTTAGCAAGCTGTTCTTTATTCTCAAGCAAGAACTCTTTCTGAAAGCTACAAGTTATCCGTTAACCAAGTGTTAGACTCGATTTCAATCAAGGTACAGGGTAAAAGGGGGGGGCAGAAAATAAAAGTCATATCATTGTTTCCCAGAGTTAAATATGTGCTTGTATATAGCGAGTGAACAGTTGTATTTGGTAAAGTGTGTTAGTAACTGTCCGGTTACTGTGCACGACTGTGATTTTTGTGCAGTTGTAATACATCGGAGTGGCTGGCATGGCATGTCAGGGAATGGGGCTGGACCTAGGAGTCATATCTATCCAGAATGACAACCTCTCCGAGACCCCAGACTGCTGTGTATGCCTGGATTAATTTCTCAACCTCCCTGCACTACAGTTCTCAGCTTGTTGAAGTGATCAATATGTTGTCTTCTAGCACTAAAATTATATGAAAGTAGCAACGCCTTCAAAGAACCAAGACATCGAAGCACAGCCAGACAGTGTGAAAGGCCCATGAAGACTGACCTCGGAATAAAGGGGGAAATGGAAAGGAGAGCAATCAAGGGATCGGACACTTCCTGCGTCCTGCTGTGCATCTGCGCTCCCTCCTTGCCACGGTATGGATTCGGGTCCCCAGAGGCCCATGAGGCTCAGTCCCCAGGGTGGCACTGGAGGAGGGGCTGTGGGCTCCAGGACGGAGGCCCTCAGGTGATTGGGGGACCCTTGCCCCTCTCCAGAGATGTGACCTCTGCTCGACGCATGATCCTGCCAGGATGCTTGGTCCTCACCCCAGGCCCAGAGCAACGGGGCTGTACTCGAATCTGCAGGACTGTGAGCAGAATAAGCCTCTCCTTGCCTCTCACATGCTGGTGTTGTGCATTCCGTTGCAGTGACGTGAAGCTGGCTAATACAGCCCTGCACCTGTCCCTTGGTGTGTGCGCGTGCGTGCGTGTGCACGTGCGTGTGTGCAGAGGGCAGTGTTGTACTTCCCTGGAGTCCCAAAAGAGACAGAAAGTTGCTGTCCCACTATCTGAGTGGGTCACAGGACTAGCCCACACCCCAAACACGAATTAAATCTGAAGCAACAGCCACACATCTCAAAACGTTGTACACGACCCTCCCGCGGTAGAACCAAGCCCACCTGAAAGTTTAGCAACCATACGTCAGTGCAGGGAAGCTTATATTCGTGAACATGTACTGTGCAATTTATGACAGTACTGAGAATAATTAAACCCTGGGAAGCGAGCGCTAGATTGGCTTGAAGATCCTGGATAATTGTGCACTCGGAAACTTAAGCCGAAGCCCCAGCATCTCCTCAGTGAAGAACGCAGTGAGAGCGGCTGTGTACTTCACTCGGATGCAGAACTGCAGAAGTGCAGCCCACTGAAGGGATGGCATGTTATTTTTAATCGCACATTTAACTGCTAAATGTGATATTTTGATACAGTGCTGTGCGGAATCAAACCCAGGCCTCTCTCATGCTGTGCACGTGCTGTGCCACCAAGTTACCCCCCAACCCGAGGAACATCAATAAATATGTTAAATGAACGAGGGGCCGCTATGAAATATCCCAAATGTGGACTATAATTTGCCCAAAGCATTGTATGTATATGCTGTATGCACTGCTAATATGATAGCCAGGGGCAAAAACTCATCAGAAACGTTGAGAATAAATAACTGGACGGGCTTGTATTCCGTACATCAGTTGCAGCCAGCCTGCCCTTCCTTCTGTTCCCTGCCTTCCGAATAACATATAATCGCTATCCTCGCACACACGCAGGAAATACTAGCATGTCTGCATACAGGTACAGAGAAATCTCTATCAGAGCCCGCAGCCTCGCTCGGACAAGCTGGACTCCACTCCACACGGCTGTCGACATTCTGCTCTGTGCCTCAGCCGCTGTCCCTCGCGGCTGCCAGAGGCTGACAGCTTCTGAGGAAGCAGATGGGCAGACAGGAAGGATGCGGACCGGGCCGGAGCCTGTGCTCTGCCGCAAGGGGGTCCCCAAAGCGGGATTAATGCAGGACCCCAGACTCCACACAAGACACGGGGTTCTTAGCCAGAATCGCATCTGCCCCGGACTTTCTACACACAAGGGCACTGAGCAGCAGTGGAAATACAGGCAGTACATGCGGTAAGGAATTCTGGACGAGTCACCAAGGAGGAGGGAGCTCCGGTGTCATCTCTGGGGGATGAGGCCCTCCCCCCTCCCGAGGCATCAGAGTGCAGGGTGGAGCTGCAAACCCCACAGCCTTGAGCTCCCCTGTCCCCACTTCCGTCTGGGGACAAGGATCCCTGAAAGGACAACCCCTACAGGCCTTGCTGTGTCCTGCAGCTCAGCTGAAAGTTATGAGCCTGCATTCCCACATGAAACTGTATCTCCCCTCATAACTAATTAACACAGATTCCTTTTTGTACCACGATTTAAAAATTAATGTTAAGAAACACTTGGTACTTTTATCCACCTACACCTTTGAAATGGCACTCATTCTTCATCTTCCTTCCTCTGCTTCAATCATCTGAAAAGACCTTGCCTTCACTCCAGGTGCTTTCTTTTTTCTTTTCAATGTGTCCTACTAACCTATTTAAATGCCGAGAAGGAGCAACAAAGGGGAACTTCATTACGGGAGCGCAGCATACTCTGCTGTTATCGTCCGTCCTCCACAGCCTGGAAGACCGTATCACTGCAGTTTCCAGGCACCCACGCAGTGGAAGGCTCCGTGTTCACTCGCTGCTGAAGTGTAAACTGTAAGATGAGGGAGGTGAGATCCAGTACCTCGCACTCCGTGTCTCCATGCTGGGTCTGGAGGATTAGAGGCAGGCTCTTGCACCTCGTACACACTGTGCACTTAGTAATGCGCCCAGCAGGCTGTGGCCTGGACAGGTCCACAAGACATAACAGCCGCATTGTAGGACTGGTGTGCTCCTCTGAGTCTCTACTGTCCATAGAACTGTCACTCTTTGCATTTTGTGCTTTTCCTGCTCTTAAATATGCAATACTTTCCTGATCCCCTTTTCTTTTACTTAGGCACTCATTAGCTCTACTACTATTATGACAACCTGCTAGGGACGTATTAGGAAATAAGCCCCAGGTTCTGTTAAAGACACACCAAAGATGTGATGTGCGGCTGCATAAAGCACCACATTCACGGATGCATCCTGCTGTCATGACAACCATACTGTTCACCCGGGTCGTTCCTACTCTAATCTGCCCTATGTTCACCTGTGCATGAAACACACCACGGATTTGTCCCATCTAGTGTGTTCCTAAGATGAGTGCCCCAGTTTTTAAGTGTAGAGCTATGCTCTGCCTGAACAAGACAGGAGCCAGACAACTGCTTACTATGATTCAGAGGAAACGCAAGCCCTTTCAGCAAAGTGACAGTGTCAGGGCACATTAGGGACAAGAAGCCCTGTGTGGAGTGAAGGGAAGGTCAGGGGCTGCATCCTCCCTCGAAGTTTTAGGTTGAGATCCATGCCTGAGTGTACAGGGGTGGCTGTGACTCCCCTGGAAAACACCCAGCTGTGACCATGACAGAGACCCTCCTGAAGCGCCTTCCAGCACATGCTTCCTGGTGGGCACCGTCTTACACCAATGATGATACACCAGGCAGCCCGAGCGCCATGCTGTCACATAGCCAAGGGCACTAGGAGCCAGACAGGTGGGGAGAGAGAGATGCTGAGGCCAGGAAACAAGAGCTGACAGGGACAGATGGGTGGACACAGATAGGAGGGCCGGAAAGAAGGACTTCCCATGAATGGCATTAGCGACCAAGACAATCTTTATGTCCACTTGCGTCATACTTATAGAACAGTAACGCATGCAAACAGGAAGGGGAGAGAGCAAACGGAACTGACAGGGACAGATGGGTGGACACAGACAGGAGGGCCGGAAAGGACTTCCCATGAATGGCATTAGCGACCAAGACAATCTTTACGTCCACTTGCGTCATACTTATAGAACAGTAACGCATGCAAACAGGAAGGGGAGAGAGCAAACGGAAGGCCTCAGGCTTGCTAGGCAGCTACAATAAGTACGATTGAGCTCTGTCTCTAGCTGATGCTTTACACAGTTCAGCGACTAACTCTGGGGAGAAAACATATTGCCAAACACTTAAACTCATGAATTAGGAATCCAAGGGACTGTGGCTGTGGGTGTGGCTTGGGGGAAAAGCATGTGCCCAGCACGGGCAAGGCCCGGGGTTTGATCCTCAGCACTGCACAGGGGAAAAAGAAATTTGGAGGAATCATTTAAAAACCTACTACACATCTCTACAATTTAATATTCCTTAAACAAAGGCTACTGTACCTTGGAACTTTTCTTTGATGTGGGAATCCAATGAAATGTAAGTTTTTCTTGTTGAAATCTAAGAGAAAAAAAAAATGTAACATTGAAATAGTTACCCAGTAACATGAAAAAAAACTCCAATGGGAAAACATTTTCAAAGTCCCCTTGAAGGCAAAATTTAAGAAAAAAGAAAACCATTAACTCGACAAGACACAAGAATGCAAAAATGACAGTTTCAAAGCATTAAATTCCATGTATAAGTTTTACATAGGCAAATGTTTTGCTTGTTTTTCTCTGCTGAAGAAAAACTGTCCACATATTTCATAGGTTCAAAAACATTCTGACATAGTTCAGTGCTATCATTTAAATTTCTTATGGTTATAAGAGTAACTAGCAGCAATTAAATGCTAGACAACACGGCTACATACTTCCGAAAAAAAAGAAGAAAATAAGAAACTTTGGTCTGGGTAAACAGAAATAGTGAAAATAATCTACCTGATAGGATGGGAGAGCACCTTAAAATTGGGGTGGGGCGCAAGATGCATCCCCTGAACTTTTACCGCGTTCATTAAAATCTAAACAGCAGCACATCGATAGTCACCCTTTATTTTCAAAGAGAAGATATATTATGTAAAGACAGCTGATAACAATTCCACACAGGAAACACACACCCCGAGTGAATGGGTTAATCAAAACCAGGCAGAGACGGAATTTATAACCAGTCTAATGCAAGTAATCTGTTTTACAGCCTTTGGCATAGCAACCATTTGTCAGTCCTGAAAACCACAAACAGACCTCTTCTTCGCCTGAGGAAGTACCTTTTACTGTTTAATATCTGGGGGCAGAAGACTGAGGAATAAGAGGAATAAAATATACCAGATGCTGGTGTTCAGTCCCCATCACCGAAATATATCCCAAATCCTGAGATTTGGAAATTTTGACCAGCTAGAGAAACACAATCAAACAAAAAGTATAATGCCAATCAAACTTCTAGGGTTTTCTTCTAATTATACAAGCATCCCATTAACTATTTAAAGGAAGAAAATTCAGTTCACAAAGCTACTGAATAGCGCAGAAGAAAATTCCTGCTCCAGAGGCTGGAGTTTTCAGGCCACTTTTGAATAATGCTGAGAAGGTGATACCACTTTAGTGACTAAATCAAAAGCATGTATCTTCCTCTGTGCTGGAAAGGAAGCCACTGAAAAGACAACATTTTGTTCCAAACTGTCTTGCATGAAGAAGAAAAAGAGACTCACTCACCACTGCCTAGGAGGTATAATTTAGTACAGACAGCATTCAGTCTAGAAGGATGTTTTGGCTTTAATGCAGCACATCTAGAATTCGATCCAAAGTCAAGGCATTCCGATTTAATTTGCAATCTTTCTTATATAAAGACTTTAGTGGGTCAGCAGTGTCTCTAACTCACTCATAGAGAAATGCACATTTTCAGCACTCACAAGATAAACTCATTTATAGACTTAATTAGATATTTAATATACCTTGTTAGAAGACTATCACTAACCGGGCACCTGGAACAACGGAAAGTGAAGGACCCAAGGCAAATGTGCTACAAAACGAACACAGAACTGCATCTGGTATTTCTCTTGCCTTACCTTGTTTCTCGGAGAACTCGAAAGCTCCCAAATAGCTGGAAATTCCTGAGCTTCTGAACATAGTTGCACAAGATTTAGAAACAACTACAACTAATGCTCAACCAGCAATGACCTTGGTCCGGTCTAATCAGAATTGGGTTGAGACTGCTCACAGTGTGCGGGGAGAGCAGCCAGGCGCTCCTGTCCTTGAGCTCACAGAAAATGCAAAGGAAAAGGCTGCAGCCTGGAACAAATCAAACCCCTTAATCAGATTACAAGCAGAAATGAGGCCTGGAGATGCTGGGACAGACTTGACTCCAGAGATGGGACGGTTACGAGCTTGCCACTGCAGAGTCCTGGCCCTGCCATGTACGTGCTTTGGCTGTGTGGACAGTGTTACAACCTGACCACCACAGGGTGTCAGAAACAACTCCTCCTCTCCCTAAGAACAAACAAACAAATAAACACACAGAAGAAAAGCTTACAGAGGATCTCAGAAGAAGGTGGGGGCCCCCTACGTAGTCCCTGGCTGTGCCACACTTGGCTTTGGCTAAGTTAAATGAAATATTTTACCTAATGGTGAGCCAAACATTCATACTTTTAAGAGTTAAGATTTATAAACACCAGATGAGTGAAACAAACAGTGGGGAAAGAAAGGGCAGATATTACTAGAGGTTCAAAAATGTTAATGTGAGACAGAAGTTGTTAAGACTGTTCCATGTTTATGAGCAACTGCATCATGGACTCAGGCAGTGATAACACAGTTCGGAAGAGAACCACAATCAGAAACTGATGATTTCACAGCTGCAAGTACTGAGGAGAACCACGGCAAAGGGCTCAGTCAGAGATGAAGAGATTGGGCCGCGGAGGTTCCCTGACCCTGGGGACACAAATGGCTGGGGACACAGCTGCAGG
>NW_022900931.1:31818180-31907212 GCF_012274545.1 Fukomys damarensis | reverse complement strand
TTGCTGTAAGAGCACAGATGATTAGGAACAAAAAGGAGAAGGTGTTGTGTTGGAAGAAGAGAAAAGGGAAGAGTGAAAGCAACGATTCTGGGAAGAAATAAATAGATGAGCTGAAATAATATTTATATTGATGAGCATTCATTTATAAAGAACGAAGTTTATAAAATACAACATCACTTACTCATTACCACGCCCTGTAAAAATCTCGAATATATTATCCTACTACCAAGTCCCTGCCAGGTGGCACTGCCGCATTAAGACATATCGCACCAGGGACCCCGACCAGCCACCGCCCTCCCAGGCTCTCATTTCTGCCCCTTCCATGGAAACATTTTTGCTGCCCAACTGAAATATTTACTTTCACGGCTTTTTAATTTAAAGGTAAAATATTTTACTACCATAAGTCATTGTTCCTGAATATTACAGACTACAGTGCTTAAAAGCAGGCAACATCCCTACGTGGAAGGGCTGGCAGGGGACTGAGTGTGTGTCCCTTCCACTGGGGCAGAGCTGGGTTAGGGACGCTGTTTCGAGGTCATAAATCACCATCGCCTGAAATACAACTGTCTTCCCTTGAAATTTTAGAAAATTACCACCACAATTTGAGAACTTCCTCTGCAGATAAATGAAAGATACTAAACCACACAGTGCTATAAAGGCACGTTTGCCTATTCTGTAGCTCTGCTGTGTGATGAGCTGGCCTAAAACAACAGTTATCCTAGGAATGATAATTTATCACAATTATTGCAGAGAACATGGAAATATCTCATGGATAATTTCTGTTGATATAAAATGCAGATTTCTTCCCACTCTTACTTGATTTCCTGTGAACGTGATTCCTAAGTACATTACATTAACTTTTATGTCCATAGTCTCATGAGGAATTCTGTGTTTCCCCACCTCCCACAGCAACGCCACATTAAGTGTCTTTGTTTTGTCTCATAATTGAGAGGTGAGGCAGATAGTTCCAGTAACATGCCACTGCAACCGTAAAGAGAATATCCAAAGTCTCTGCATTGTGGATTGGAATTTTATTTTTAAAAATTAGAATAGACTTATTCCTTATTAGTGACTTTAAAGGATCATTAGGGATGGCACCTGGAGGGGACCTGAATGACCAAGAAGGATGTATGAGTGGACCATCAAGGTGACAAAATCCCAAAGACAGGCAACTGTAATAGATTTCCATAAGTCCAATACCTTGAACCTGGGATACCTGGAATCCAGGTGGGCTCATCTTGCAAAACGTTAGACAGCTCTCCCAAGATCAGATGGCTTATGGTAGGGCAGGGGTAGGCTGGAAATACACACCCTCTAACTTTCTCCAGGGTAGCTTCTACATTGCTGATCAGCCCAGACACAAAATAACAGAAGGCATTGCTTTAATATTGTCCTGGACTGAGGTCACAGGGGCCTTAGCCGTACAGCCCAGTCTGGCTTAACTGATGAAGGATCAGCATGAACCTAGCCTGGGAGGTCAGCCTGGCTGTGGATGCTGTTCATAAACCTCATGTGACTTCTGGATCTCATTTTGGCCCCAGAGATGTCCCTCAAAAGCAGAATGGAACTGCACACAATAGGGCGTTTCTGGGGCCCTAGGGTAGACAGAACCTGCTCTTGACGAAAGGGAGGGTCTTCCTTTCCTTCCATGTTCCCCACTATTTATGAGAAGCTCAAAAGATTAATGTTACTGTCAACTCTGAAGAATTCAGGGAACAATGACACAATAGCTCCACTTCTTAAGAAGTATGGGAGGATGATATGTGAAATATAGATATATGTGAAATATAGAAACAACTCAAAAATTAGACTCCCAAAATAAAAGACCCAATCAAAAAATGTGCAACTGAAACAAACTTCTCAGAAAAAGAAGTACAAACAGCCAATAAATACATGAAAAAAATGTTCAACATCGCTGGCCATTACAGAAATGCAAATTAAAACAAGACTGAGACTCATCTTATCCCAGAAAGAATGGCTACCATCAAGAAACCAAATAATGTTTGTTCTATGTTGTTGATGGGAATATAAATTAATACAACCATTATGTAAATCAGTATGGCGATTCCTCAAAAAACTAAAATTAGAAACTCCATTTGATCCAGCTATTCCCCTTGTAGGATTTTCCCCAGAGTCAAAGACATCATATTACAGTGATCCATGCGCACCCATGTTTAGAAAAGCACAACTCTTAATAGCTACATCTTGGAAGCAGCTGATACGTCCATTACCAGATGAATAGATAAGGAATATATGGTATTTATGTAATTGGAGTACTACCCCACTATGAAGAGAAATAAAGTTGAGTCATTTGGAGGAAAATGCGTACTTTCTGAGACCATGATGTTAAGTGAAATGAATCAAACACATAAGCTTAAATATTGCATGGTTTCCTTTATACGAGGAATCCAAAATTTAAGCAAAGAGTACAATCAGTGGTAGATAAGAGAAAATAGAGAGATGGGTCTTTTGCCTATCTTTTTGCCCAGAGGGAACGGGACCGAGAGAAGGGGGTTGGGGAGAAAGGAAGGAGAAAGGTGAAGAATGAAGATGTGTCAGGCACAGGTACCGACTCCCCACGAGGGCGCAATCATCACGTGCCACAAATAAAGACTGAAAAACATGAATGCGCACACAGATGCTACCATGGGCTTGTTAATAACTATAAAACCGGAGTCGGTCTTCACAGTGGGACACGTGGCAGATCGGGCAAGTGATCTGCACAGACAACACCAGGTTTGAACTCAGTGACTAACTTGGAAATCATTTCATGCTGTGCTAGACACACAGACTTCATTCACAAGGACGTGAAAAGAACAACACAGCATCTCATGCCTCAAGAGAGAGCTCTCCTCACTCTCTGTCCTCCCTATGCTCCAAAGTACCCAAGTAAGCGTGACTTATTTCTGCAATTCCCAAAACAATAGCACAAATGAGATGAGAGCAATGAAGGCCTCTTAAAGACCCCAGGGCCAGCTTAATACAAATGAGATGAGAGCAATGAAGGCCTCTTAAAGACCCCAGGGCTTCAGCTTAAGCTAAGCATCTTTCTTGCAGGAACTCATGGTTGTGAAGGGAAGTGTGCCAGGGCACCCATGGCCCCAGCAGCCTGCCCATTTCTATGCATATGCATTTTCTTAGCTACCAGTTTAGGAGAGGTTGCAGAGAACCACAAAATCCCTGATAACACACAACGCGGTGGTTTTCAGACTGCACATTGGGTGGCCGTGATCATACGAAGTACGTGGCTCAGCTCCCCTGGCCCACCAGCCCTGAATTCACCTGTCAATGATCTTCATGCACACGTCCTTCTCTCCCACAGCTTCTGTGTCATCAAACTTTTTCTACTCAAAAACCTTCAGCTGCCACCTAGCTAAATACTTAAAAAAACTCAAGGAGCCATACCAGAGACACACTTCTGTGTGGACTTTTACCCCTGGGCCTGGCTCAGAAGCAAAGAACTATAAATGCTGGTTGACTAAATCAATCACATAGCTAGCAAGTGGGCAAGCAGTGACATCTCTTTTATTCTTAAATTCCTCCTCCTTTCGGCCAACTCTATTTCTTAAGCAGGTGGCAACAAGGACAAACATTGCTACTCTTTCTTCAACTTGAGATTGTTAATAAAATAAAATCCCCCCGTGTTTCCGAAATGCAAAGCGCTAAGGAGGAACACAAATATTTGCGTGCAGAAGAAACAGGAAGAGTGCTCAGGATTCCCTATGGCTATCCTGTGAGGTAAACACAGGGAAGGCGACCCCTGAGGCAGGAGGAGTCCAGGTAGGAAGGATCAGCAAGGTCAAGAGATAAGGCGGTAGATGACGAAGGACAGTGGACCGAGCCTGCAGGTCCCGGGAGGCCCAGGTCCACTGCAGCTCAGGTTACAGGAGGCCTTGTGAGGAGCCGCTCGCTTGTCAGACACGCTGGGGACACGCGAACATCCCCGCAGCGCAAATGACAGCTGCGCTTTGGGGACCGCCGGCATGGAGGAGAGAATGGAGACAAAGCCAGTGGACGGGAAACTGGCAACTGGGCCGTTCTCTCTCACACTGAGGCAGAAGGGCCTGCAACCTCCACCTCTTCATCGCCCGCTGAAGGTCAGGGCACTGAATTCACTCTTTCCTCTGATAGTGTGAGAGAGGGATCCCATCACCGCCCTCACCTGCAGATGAGAAAACGGAGATAGGATGGAATCTAGGAGAAACACCCAGCCCGGATGAACCACTGAAGATGTATTTCTAAAGGCAAACCAGCAATCTCTCACCAGCCGATACATGCAGTATGACTGAAAAATGTGACACGTGTTTCAATTTCAACAACTTGTTACAGTAAAAAGTCACCTTTCCACGATCTCCCTCAAGACTCCCTCACTCCAAACACTCTCATCTCATCCTCCTTGCTTCTTTCTGCAGCAGCTCTGGAGTCCTCATCCACAGGTGCCCTACACTGGCCAACTTGGTGGTCTGAAGTGGTTCCAGGCATTTCCCGTTCATGGTCATTGGCCTTTGGGGAGGAGCCAGAGTTGCACTGTGCCAGCTTCAGTGAATACGTGCGTGAGGAACATCAGGACGCTTTCACGATCCTGCCTCCTGTTGGACGGCACGTGGCTGCCGTGTTCACCGCAGCTTTGGTCACATCTCATAAAGCCTCTCTCAAGAGGATTTCCAGAGTGCTTCAGAAAGTGGCCAGGAGGATAGAATAAGTGTGTCCGAAGCAAGGGGGACTAGCGGTAATGCATCTTCTATTGTAATAATTTTTATAAAGCTAAACATTCACCACATATTTTGCTTACACCTCAGAAAATCAGAGGAAGACATGGTGGAGAGCTCAGGATGGAATGAGGGACGGAGACGAATCACTGCATGTGGGAGCCGTTGCTGAGCCCACACAGGAGACTACACGAAGAGGACAGCGCTCAGGGTCCCCAGGCCTGCACAGCGGCATTTTCCTCCCCTCAGTGGGCTCCCTGGATGAAAGTGAAAGCACTCCAAGCCTACTGGAAAAAGAGCCGAAGTCCAGGCGGTGCAGGGCAGTGTGAAATTCCACTAACTACTGTCCGAGCGTGCACAGTTATGGATACGTTTCTAAAACGTAAGTGTGCCCTAGAAGCGATTTTAGTGAAATTTCCTATAAGCTACTAAAGATGATGGCTGGGCTGAAATTCCAAAGTTAAAGATAGATTTTTATAGCCTAGTAAAGGGGAATTCCCTGTGCCAGAAACAGCCATAAATGGTATTCTCATTTTCTCTGGTGGATTTTATTTACGTGCCTAGACCCTTAATCCAAGGCAGAGCTGCCTGACGTGAGGTAATCCTACCAGCGGGAAGCCCATTTAGCCCTTTTCATTTCCCTTTTATCACATTCTGCTTATTCATACCTTCCAGATTCCTTACTGCAGTCCAACTCTCCTCCTGTGTGCCCTGTAAAATGCTTTGTGAATTGGGTTGGTAGTACTATTTTGGACAAGTCTGCAAATAAAATTTTGTGTTACATCACTTCTTAAGGTAATTTAAAGCAGACCACATGTGTAGAGATGAAAGGGGCAAAAGTACTTTTAACAATAAGATAGATTACAACTCACAGCCATTCCTTTATCAGATGTGTTGAAAGAAGATCATGCCAGCTTTTCCATACCTAAGAATTCTTTTTGGAAGCAAAGGCTTATTGCACTTCTCTAAAAGACTTATTGATGCCTTTAAAATAAACTTCAAATGAGTAATGTCAACATTTGTAGAAACATTTGAGAAAATTCTTTCTTGTCATTTTTATTTCTGGTTGATTTTGAAAGTAGCGCTAATGATTCCTGGGAGGAAAAATCCAGGATCCTCAGAGAATGGTCAAGTGATTCTCAGCACAAAAATAAAAGACGAAGCTCACTTCCCCGTTTCCAATGCGCATTGAGGGCTCAGGGTGCAGCTCCCTGGTACAGGGGAAGCCTAGGATTGAGCCCTGGCTCTGCAAAAAGAGACAGATAAAGTAAAATGCATGATGATACACACACAATAAGGCATTACCAAGCCTTCAAAAGATACATGCTACAACACGGACAGACCTGAGAACATCAGGCTAAGTGAAATAAATCAGTCAGATACTGGATGGCTGACCTCCGAGGGCACCTCAGTAGTCAAATCAGATTCAGAGGGCTGGGAGAAGGGCTGTCTTCGGGGTGACCAGTGCTGGTGGTAGGTGTACAGCAATGCACAGTGCTCTCCACTCTGAAGAGTGGTAGGATGGCAAGCTCTCTGTGTGTACGTCTGGCCAGAGCATGAAAAGTCCAGAGGCGAGGAGCCAGCCGACTACTTCCGCAGCTTAGGGAGACACTGAGAATCTCTGTGCCCGGTACAAACCCACAAAGGACTCCCGGCAGCAATTTGATGAATGCCCAGGTGGGTGACCCTCTGCAAAAGCTGCAGCTGCTGCCAAGGTGCATACCCTGTGCTGCCAGAGCTCCGGGACCCAGGTCTCCGCATGCGGTGGAAGTCCAGGCGACATAGGACGCCTTTGCCAACTCCTGTCATTGGCGCTCACTGCGGATGGCTTGCACATGGACAGAAAGCTAGGAAACACTGAATCACCAGATAGGAGGACGCTTTATGAGTCTACGAGGCCAGATGGCAGGGAGTAACTGTACAAAATGACGCCTGATAGACCTGAACTGCTCTGGAGCTGCACTTGAATGACTTGAAGGAAACAGCTTTGAGCACTTTCTGGGCCTCTAGGACCTTGGAAGAGGATCTTAATGAAAATACCAACTGGCAACCACAGCACATAGAAGTGTGCAATGCCAGAAAGCGCTCAGCAACCCGCCATCCTGCGTGCCACCGGTGCTCTTCACAGGCCACATTAGCTGGTGCCCCCGACAGAACCCAGGCTCTGAGAACAGATTCCAGGCCGCGTGCTGAGAGGGAGGGTGGGAGGACTCCCCACTCACAGTGACTTGGTCCCCAGGTGGACAGCACCGGGAAAGCAGGTCTTGCACTGGCAGCGTGGGTGGCATGGAAAGACTAAGACAAAAGAATCACAGACACATTCTTCGTTGTATTGAAATGACTGATGAAGACGTGTGTATACTGATGGGAAAATTTAATACTGCCATGAGGCAGGTGATGCAAACGTGGGTGGAACTGGGACTCACCCGCGTGCTTCTAGCGTGCAGGCCCCTACCCCAAGAGGTTATGAAAGGCTTCCAAAGTGGAAAACCGCAGTCCAGGACATTCCTGATGTTAAATCCAGAAGTAGGAAAACAGAGTAGTCAGATGGGGTGAGTTAGAGACAGAAGCTGGTTGTGAAGGAAGCCACAGTGGCGGGTGAACAGAGAGGGCAGTGCCTGAGGGCTGCACAGGAGCCGAGCTTAACAGGATGAGCTGAGTGGACCAGCTCACAGGGGCCCAGCCAGCCATGGAGAAGAAACACCAGAGCCGGCTCTGAAGCCCAAGCAGGGAAAAAAGAAAACTCAGATTCTCATCCCCCTGGCCACTCAGCCAAAACACCCAGTGCTGTGCGGTCCTGAGGTAGCGCGCAACCCTCTGGAGAAACACACGTGTGCCACTGCGGTCCCTGCCCACACGGAGCCTGTCGCCTCTGGTCATCTCAACATACGACTGGGACCCTCACATGGTGAAATAAAAAGAACATAAAAGCTAAATACCGTTGGGGTCATGGCGCGTGGCTGTAACCCTAGCTGCTCGGAGGCTGAGGATCACAAGTTCGAGGCCAGCCTGGGTAAAGTGGTGAAACCTTGTCTCACTCAGAATAAGAAAAATAAGAAAGGGCTTGGGGGCACAGCTAGTTGAGGCTCTGGATTCAGTCCCCTGGACCATCAAGAAGGCCAAGTAAAACTTGTGTGCATTCATCCTTGTGTCTTCCACAGGTCACAAAATGCCAGGCACGACCTTCCAGCCACCATGTCATGGGGCAGGGACCTCAAAAGCCAGCGAGCAGCGCTCCAGTCATACAGGGAGAGGAGAGGAAGAGGTGAAACAGAGGCTGGCACTTCCCATTATCCACACAACCTTCCTGTGAGATGCTCAGTCTTGACTGAGTAGGGCAGTGCTCGCGCCCATACGCATCTGGCCTTCCCGCCTCCTCCAGTGTGTGTGGCTGTTCCTCTGCCCTGCGATGGCTGCGCTGTACTGGATGCAGGCAGACTTTCCCTTCAGTGTCATTCCTTGAGCTGTGCAGCAGAACAATGACTGACACGGCACCTGCACACTCCAGAGATGACCTACAGTGTGCAGGGACGTGTGTGAGTTACGTGCTGGCTGTGTATGAGGTCCTTGGGTTTGGGGACCCGCACTCCCAGGACACATCCCCCTGCACAGGATGCGTGGTCAGTGAGCTCTGACCCTCTGTGACCTTTGTGCTAAGTGCCAAGGCCCTTTACCGCCGTGCTGTTGCTGATGTTCTCCTGTTCCTTCCTGTGCACTTCTCTTGTACATGTATTTGTTCCCCCTAGATGAGAAATTCCTCCTGGGTGCACCGAGAGGCAGAACCCTAGAAGTGTAGACTAACCAGACTGGGACGAGCACACCGCAGGACCTCTGTGAGGACCCTCATGTGAGGTCCCCTCGGCGTGCAGACCTCCGCCACCCAGCCACACCACGCAGTGCCACCGGCCGGGGCAGATGCACTGCAGGCGCCACAGAGCACTGCCGTCCACGGACTGGCCAGTCTCCAGGGTGCGGGCGCTGCATCCCTGCCCAGCACACGGCCCTCTGCTGGCCGGACTGCTGCCCGTCCCCAGAAACCAGCTCCCTGGCCTGCCTAATAAGGCCATTTGCGAGTCGAATGGCTGCCTCGCAGGTCGCCCACGGATTACCTCGCCGTCCCTGGGCTGACAAGCAGAGCCGGAGCTTACCTCTGGCAGACAAAGGTTTGCCTTTGCAAAAACCCTCAAAGGGCTGCACTCAGCCCATTTCCATAATAACAGAAACTTGCCTGTGTGGGACTCCAGCCATGGGCTCAGTTTACTGGGTTAAAGAAAGCGTCATCACTTCAGAGTGGGCAGGCAAGCCAGGCTTTCAAAGGGAACCTTCCCTCTCCTCCTTTGACTTCTCCCAGCCTCTTCTCCAGCTTCATCAGAAAACTCACTAAAAAGCCCATCTCCACAGGGACTAATTTAGCATGCACATGACTCCCGAGGCTCCTCAGCTTTAAAATAGCAACCTGCTGTCTGCAAATAGATCGCCTGTCCTGGATGCTTAGAAGAGTCACTGGGTTAGGTGCGGTGAGGGAGCTGCAGCATTCCACTGAAAATGAAGTTTCTGTGCTTCACCTAAGGAAGCCCAGTAGCTGGTCAGACCCGGTTTGGATACACACACTCATTCTCGATTCTAGGAAGGTTCGGGCTCGGGGATGCTCCCACTGCCCAGGCCCCCCTGCTCCTATATAAGGAAAAGAACAGATCTGGGGTGACGGATCGCACCACATCCATCACTGCCAAAATCTCTCAGGCCCCTGCCCATCCTACCCCAGCTCACTAGAATTCTGTGTCCTGACAGTTTTGCACAACGCCATCATTTCGAGTTTCCATGGGGCCCAGGAACCCTGATCTGGAGCAGAATCAGGAGAGGGCGGGGTGCAGGAAACAGGAACACTGCATCAGAGGACAGAACTCAAGGGACACCTAGGTCAGACTCATAAGTCAAACTTGTTGCCAAGATGTGTTCTGCTGGCAAAAAGAAGGCGAAATCTTCATCATTTCACTCTTTCTTCCTTTTTGCTGTATCCAATATTAACTGTTTTCACACTAACAGATTTTAAAATAATTTTTCAGTGACCCAATACAATAGCATCAGTTCTCAACATCTCCAAGGAAAGGAGTTTGGGGTTTTTGAAGCAAGACTTATGAAAAGTGGACGTCTATTAAATGCTGCCCTTTTCATTAGTCCAGGGGTTTCCCAGTCAAAGGAGCCCCTAGGGGAGTCTGTCATCGAGGTGAATGGGATTCCTGTCTAGATGTTTTTGGCAAAAGGGGAGAAGGGTAAGAGGTGTGTGACTCTCAGTGTCAAAATGTTGGCCCTGTACTCTGGGCTAGTGGCCTGGGAAAGTGTAGTTTGCGAAAGTTACAGTGGCTGCCACATTGCCTCACAGACTCCACACCAGAGGAGTCAGCCATACCCTGGGGCAGGAAAGGCAAGGGCAGGCAGCTGGCAGACAGGTGTGCCGCAGTTGGGGTGCAGTCATGGGAGGCCCCTCTGACACTGGGAAGCTATAGCATGCTCGCTCACCAGTAGCTTTTCTGTTGATCTGCATCCCAGAAATTAGCTAATTTCCCATTCTTTAAGGCTGAGTTAGCCTCCTGCTTCCCCCTTTTCTTCCGCCCAGCTTTTGTGGATTCCTAATCCACACTTCTGCCAGAGACCAGCCAGGAGAAAAAGGAAGGCTGGCCACCAACTCTTGCCAGCAAGCTCAGGCATGCAGGACCCCAAAAGAGGGGCAGGGGTGCAGAGTGGCCACGGTCCACCCCACTATCCATACATGGCCAGACTTGGGACCTCAGGAACTCCAAACTGAAGATGGCAATTCAAGGAAAATTATTTCCCAAATCACCAGCAGTCGATGGAACTAATATTGAGTAATTCTACTTAAATGACATACTGTAAAAGAAAATCTCTCTCTTATAGTCCCCGAGACTGACTCTCCCTAACAACCACAGTATCACCGACCGGCCCTCCCTGGGGCATTTCTGTGTTAAGCAAGGCTGTACAACAGGTTTCCAACACAAGACAACCATTCATACCCTCGATTGCATCAAACAAGCCACAGACACCAGTCATGCAGGTGCACTTCCGTCAGTGTTCATGTAGCAGAACTAGACCCGCTGCATTTCCCCCTCGACACCAACACTGCCAACAACCAGGACGGAAGACAGACTTTCAATCATCCTCCCCTGTTCCGAGGAGGAGAGAGTGTTTGTTCACGTTCACATTCACATCACACCTCCTGATGATTAGACCACAGGTGCGATGTATCTGAAAGAGTGGCAGGAAGTGATGTTAAAATGACTATACAAGAACTCAGGGTGGGGTTCACTTCCGGGCAGAGCACTTGGCTGGCATGTGCAAGACCTTGGGTTTAATCCCCAGCACTGCAACAACAAGAAGACTAAATGGTCACTTGCTATCTATTTATATACCACTTTATTTTTAAGCACGTTATCATGCTATTCCTATGGACATATTTTTAACCCAAACACATGTGTGCCCTGTGTGTTAAGCTTAAAATATGGAGATACAGCTGTAAACGTCCTCCTGTGGAATTGACTTAGCTTGCCATTATCCACAGCCAAGAGTCTCCACTAAAAAACTAGCCTTTCTTTTAAAAAGAATTCCTTAAAGGAAAAAATGGAAACAGTCTTTGTAAATAGGGGAGGACGGGTGGAGTGAAGGGAGGGCAGGAGTATGGGGGAAAAAATGAGAACAGAGATCTGACATGAAAAGGTACAAGATCCCAATGGTGAATGGAACTGTACTATATACCTAAAAAGTACCAATAAACTCAATAAGATAAAAAGAAAGAAAAAATAATTTCTTAAAAACCCCATTCCTTGACTGCACTACGTCGCCCCCTAGTGGCAGAAAGCAATTAATGCACCTTGCAAAATCAATTTTACAAATGCTACTCTTAACTGGGTAGCAATACTGCAGCCAGGACACTTTCATTTACAGCAGGTTGAATATGTCCAAGAATATGTAAGAAGTTAAATGCTATTAAATTAATTCAGTTATTTATTCAAGAAATATTTACTCTCAATAAATATTAATAAACAGGCCAAACCTTGTTCTGGGCCTGCGAACACCATGAGATAAACTTCCCGACCTCATAAGTTTAAATTCTAGTGACAAACACATAAAACATAAGTATTACATGTAGGCACAATGTATTTTATGTATCTGAAATATCAAGTACTCTGGAAACACCAGTGACTTTGGTTGCTGGCTTCTCTCTTTACTTACTTTTCCACCACTCTTTGGGCTCCACCCCTCCTTAGGTATAGAACCACCCACCCCGTGTCCTCAGTATGTATCTGCTGAATAAAATGACGATGGGCTAAAGAATTCAACTCATGAATCCAAACTAAAAGCTTTTATTATCAGCTAAATAAAAGGATGTTTGCTATTTCCAATTGTCCACCTTAGGAACTAAAACATTTATAAAATGAGGCAGTCTCATAAAAAAAAGTTATAGGTCTCTATATAAAAACGGATGCAATAATGCACTATAATAAAAGTGTTGTGTGCAAACATTACAGCTGTGTGCACGTTTTCTTCAGAACCTCACATCAGATGGAAGTAATAATCATTAACCCATACCCTGGAGAAACACATTTTCCTACTCTTTACTCAGAGCCTCCTTTTAAAAACACTTGTGTTCTACAATACGTGAGTTCTTATAGTGTGCCAGGCACTGTGGGGTGTGTTCCCCAGGGCAGGGCTCTCTCCACACCCAGGGGAAGCCAGGGCTCTGGCTCACTGCGCTGCATCTCAGGGACTTTCCTGATACTTTACGGTGGCCGAGGAAACTGGCAGTGTGTCCATGGTACTTGAAGAGTTTTGTGCTGCTATGCTATTCCCTGTTTTTAAGTGTTAAAGTGCAATATATACACATCCTATAAAATAAAGCCACTTGGATATTTTACAAGCCAAAGGGCAAGAGAGTCTCCTAGGAACATGAAATTTCACAAAAGTTCCACTCATGCAGTTTCTCATTTTGTTTAAAAGAACTGAAGTTCTTCCGGTTAACAGAGTGGCCTCCGAAACAGGGATTCCAGTCATGGGGCCTTAGAGGTGTGTAGGAAGAAGGCACAATTTGTGAGATCTAATATGTGATCCAAGTTAATGGTGAGCACAGACAACTAAGATTAAAATATACAACTGAGCTTTGTTAGGTAGAACCTTCTTTTTGGAAAAGCAGCTTAGTTGATTTTCAAGAAAAATTCGTATGATTATAAAACTTTAAGCCTTAACAAAATTCAGATAATTAAAAAAATTTTTTCTTCATGGCCAAGGCCTAATATTCATTCTACTGACTTATGTTCTAATCTCATTCTTGAGGGCTGTACAAGGGAAGGTGGAAAGGGTTTACTTTCAACTCAGCTTCCAAATGTGAGGGGAAAAATATCTCCAAAGTTCTAATTTGTTGATCTGTTGACCTGATATTCTGAGTCCGTTGTCTAACAGGGTGACGCAGGCTTACACACTACCATGAAGATCTGGTCCTGGAATCTGCACCACGTTTAGAAGTTTTTGACAGGAGCCAAGTCGATATTTGTACAGACAGAAGGCACTTACACAAAAAAATAGGTTCTATAGCTGCATGCTAAAATTGTATTACTTTATTTCATAAAATTTTACTGTATTTTAAAAATGAAAACAGCACCCATGCTCTAGACGTTCTCAAGCCATGACAAGCCAGCTGCAAGTCACCCGTGAGGTATCTGAAAGCCACCCTGAATCTCACGTGAAGGACACAGGCTGATGCCCCCGAAGCTGCTGGAACATTTCCACTGGGGACTCAAGGGCACTTTCCATTCCTGCCTGCCCAGCAGGGTGACTCGAGGCTAGGGTCGGCCACGCGCAGGGTCCTGGCTGACAACCAAAGACAACAAAGTGTCCTACTGAGACCGGACCACAGGGGCACTCAAACCCCAGATCTGTCCAGCGCCTGCCACGCCCTACGTGTGTGCCTCATGGCCCAGGAATCCTCTGGGCTCAGGAAATTCCACCTCTACCTCCAAACTTCCAATTTAAAGAATGATTCCTTTTGGAGCTTCCCAAATTAGCAACACACTGTTTGGACAACTCATTAAGGAGCTTTAACACTGCACACACATCAAGAAATAGTCAATAAATGCATCCTGTCATTAAAAAAAAAACAATAATGTTAATTGGACTGACTCCCTGGGCTTGGAGATTCAAAAGAGCTCTTTTACTCTTAATGTCTACTGCATTCTAAAAAGCTTGGCTAAACTCTGGAGACAGTCCAACGATCAGCAGTTGGTAAGGGCTAGGAGAGCAGGGAAGGCAGGGGGAGGAACAGGTAGAACAGTGAGTTTCTTTTATGACAGTAAAAGTGCTTTGTATGATATGGTGGCCACCTGGTATCTTCAATTTGTCAAAATCCATAGAATGCACAACACGAGAACGAGCCTGGCGGCTGCTGCTACATCACCGTGGGCCCGCTGATGGGAACACACGACCCCTCTGCTGGTAGATGTGGGTACCAGGCGCGGAAGGGCTGGCGGGTGGGGCTGCAGCTATAGGGAAATCTGTCTTCTGCTCATTTTGCTGTGAACCCAACACTGCTCTCAAAGTATTTTCATACACACACACGCACACACTGTTTGTATAATTCCAGTCCTGCTGTATTTCATAGGTTGAAAACCTTCTGGAAGGTAAAGACCACAGAAGGGGACGGGAGAGAACTCTGGTCCGGTGATGAAGGACACCTTATGGTCTCCCAGTCACACCTCTGTCTCCCAGTTCTGCTCCACCAGGAATCCCATGTCCGTGAATCCTTTCAGGGAATTCGGGAGCTTCCTACATGGGGCTTTGTCAGAGCCACCTCTCTGCCCGCCGGACCGGAGACAGCTGCCTCAGGAGGCACAGAACTGGGACGAGGCTGAGAGCCATGCTGGCAGGCTGCAAACCGCAGGAGCTGACAGCCACGTGGCCGCAAGCCCTCAGGGTCCGCTGGTTTCTGCTGAGGGAGGCACTGCAGGGTAAGGACAGGGGACACGAAGGCACTGAGCACACATAGCAGAGGACGGGTGGCCCGCCACCACACAGAGAGGCCACCTGAGGCAGGCACAGGCTCCACGGCATCAAGGCTGTCCATGACAGAGGTGCAGATAGGCAATCGCTATTCAGTTCAGCAGCAAGGAAAGCAAAACCCCCTCATCTGACTCCTTTCACAACGGAGAAAAGAACAACAAAAAAATGTAAAATCAGAACGAAATATCTTCAGCGGGGGCAAACCTTTTAAGCTCATCTTTCAAGATGGAAATACATATTCACAAGGGCAAATCCATAACTTCAGTGCAGGAGCCAGCCAACCACGGACACACCAGCTGACTTAGAACATCTCAGGTGTAGTTCTGAGGTCACACTGTCCCTCCATATGTTTTATGCAGGAACCAGGGTGCCAGGTCACCAGTCATGAAGTGGCCCAGTGGCACAGGCTCTCTCCCGCGGGCATTCTAGTTTCATTCCTGTTGTGGTTTACCTCTAAAGTGTCCCCCAAAAGTCTCATGTGTTCAGAGGTGGAGTTTTTGGAAGGTGACTGGGACATGGAATGCTATACTCCTCGGTGGGTTAAACCACAGAAGAGTTCCGAGCTGCAGGTGCTGTTAGGAGGTGGGCCCTGGTGGGGGAGGTGTTACTGCAGGCGTGCCCTCGGAGGGTGTAGATCTTTCTTTGGTTCCTCCTTTCTCTCTGCCTCCCGGATGCCCTGGGTAGAGCAGTTTTCTTCTGCCATGCCCCCTCTGTCATGCAGTACTGTCTCAGGGCCAAATGACCATGGACTGAACCCACTGAACCCATTATGAGCCAACATAAACCTAATCCTTTTAAGTTGTGCCTGTCAGGTACTTTGTACCAGCAACAGAAAAGTGACTAACACAACCGCCTTGTTTCCTTTAATTCACACTGGGATTTGTGGCCATTAGGAAAGGGCATCCTCATTTCCTTTCCCGCCCATGGCCAGGTTGCCTGGGTGCTTTCACTGCTGGAGTCTTCTCTGTCTCCAAAGGACATGCTCGGGGGACAGGCTCCACACTTTCTTCCTGCAGTTTTAAGCAAAGTATCTTTATGGTCATTCATGATGAAGTCAGGTACATGCAAGCAGGTGTCACATCTGAGAAGACAGGTGTGTCACATACCCCTGTCCTCTTTGGGGATTCCTTTGGCATGGACAACTCCATGGCTGATGCCACACTGAAAGAAGCATCAGGGTGCAGCCCACTGGGCACCCACTTAGAGGGTCCTCCCCACCCTTCTGTTCCCTCCCTTGCCAAACCTCCTCACACACAGAACCCCAGCTCTCACTCTGAGTCAAATATGGCAATCTTCTCGGGTGGGCACCCACTAATGATACGATCACTTTCCATTTATGTAGTGTTAGACTGCATGCAAAGTGCTTTCAACATCTCATTTAATCTTCACTCCACAAAATGAACATCATAAAGTATTTCATACTTTACAAAACGCTTTAGCCCATATGGCTCACGTTCTACTGACATGAAGGTATGTATCACTGACCTCATGCCACAGATGAGGACGCTGACCTGCACAGAGCTTAGTGGCGGAGAGCTGAAGGCTGGGTCTCAGGGGTTCTGGTTCACCAATGTTCTCACAGCATTATTCACAGCGGCTAAACTGCACAAGCAACCCAAGGGATCAAGGCTGGATGAATGGTCAGACAAAAGGCCGTACATATATTTGATGGATATTACTCAGCCTGAAAAAAGAAGGACTTACACAGGAATGACAATATGTAGGAAGCTTGACGACACTGCTAAGTGTGATAAGCCAGGGATAAGAAGACAAATACTGCATAATCCCCTATCTGAGATGGAGTAGTCAGATTCCTAGGAAGTAAGAATATAGGATGGTGGCTGCCAGAGGGTAGTGCAGGGCAGAAAGAGCATTTGGCACTTAATGGGTACAGGGTTTCTAGGCACCACGGCAGCTCCACGGCTCTCTGCTGTTCCCAGGGCCAGCGGATGGTTGTGGACACCAGGAATGAGGTGGGTCCCGTCTGTCCTGAATCAGCACCAGTTACCTCTGGGCGGCAGGGCGAGCGCAGGAAGTGCCTCGCTTCACTGAAAAGCCTGCTTTATGCAAAACTGCTGTTTTTGAGCCTTGGCCACGGACTCTGACTGAGGAAGGGTGAAGTGAGAGAGAAGATTGAAACAAGATTCTCACTGCATTCCTCTGGTGACTGATTTGGAACATGAGCTAAGGCGCACAGCAGCCCAGCCAGAGTCTGGCAGAAAGAGAGCCGCCCACAGATGCCTTGGGGCATCTTCCCGAGCCCAAGCTTTCTCCCCGCTGGCTCTCAGCAGCAGCTCAGTTTTTAAATTGATGTGAGGGTGTGGGTGACCCTTGCAAGCCAATGTGTCACTTGGTTTAGCCTGAGAAATATTCGATCGTGCTGATTTGGCCAAGAAAAAAAAGTTTTCTGTAGCAGGAATACTTCATCTACTGAGGAACCAGTCTGAGCAAGCACGAGAGGCCCAGACTGAGAGGGTCCGGGCCTGCACACAACTAGTAGGCTTGGCGTTGAACTTCAGGCAAATGCCCAGAAAACAGCTATTTCCTTCTCTTTCCTGGAACATTTAGAACAAGTTCTAAACTTTTCTTTTCTTTCCTTCAAGTCTGAAATTACGACAGCTGCCTCCCTCCCTCTTTCTCCTCGTTCTCCCCGTGTCAGGATGAACCCAAGACCGAGTCCACGCTAAGCAAACACTACAGTGAGCCACACCCCTATGTGAGAAATTTTGTTTTCTGGCTTTAATCCATTTTTTATTTTTATACTTTTTTGCTCAGTCTTTTATTTTCATTCCCAAACTTTTTTGTAATCTTCAAGACAGAAGCCAAAGACAAAATCCCCAAAGTCAGGCAGGTGTGGTTTGGGTGCCTGGCAGGTGAATGTACTGTGGGACAAGTGCGAAACGCATTCTCGGATGGTGTAGTCGGCAGGATGATTACTAACGAGAGCCCTCTGGCGTTTGCTTGGGCTCTGAAAGCCACTGTTCTAATGGAAGAGGAGGTAGGAATGGGGTAGTCACGTACATGAATACACATAAAATACACTATATGGACCGAATGAGATCTTTATAAGTATCACTTAACAGTACAGACTGAGGGGCCAGGGCTGTACTGCTCAGTGGTAGAGCACGGGCCCTCAGTTCCACCCCAAGCACCTAAAAAACTATTCTGAATTTTGGACACTAGTGATATAGGAGCCCAACTAGGAATCAGAAAAGGGCAGTCAAATTTATTGAGGGTCTTGCGATAGAATGAAATGTAGGGCTGGGAGGGGGTTTGGGAATCCCCTGTCCGGTAATTCTCAAACATAGCTCATTGGTAAACTCTCCTCAGCAGCCTGCCCCGGCCCACGCCTCACCGTACCCAGATGGAGGAATGCAGAATCCCTGGGTGGAATCCTGGCCCAGGGATTTCTGAGAGCTCCCAGGTGACTGTGTGCAGCCTCGGAGGCTGGGTGACCTCATTGGCCTGGGGACACAAGAGTCTCTAAGGTACCGCCAGCAGCACATGTGGGAATCTAAGAACTGTTTCCCTTTTCAGTCCATGGCACTTATTACCACGATATGTGTCATATGATGATAGATGTTAAATCTTATTAGAGAACAAGAGATTAAAACCACATCATTCCCAGATCACGACATGCTCGAGAAAAAGTAAAGTAAAGTAAAAAATAAATTAGATGTTAAATCTTATTAGAGAACAAGAGATTAAAACCACATCATTCCCAGATCACGACATGCTAGAGAAAAAGTAAAGTAAAAAATAAAGTAATGGAATTCTCCTAAAAACACAACCAAACAAATGGCAGCGAAGCAGGGAGGAAGAGATGTGCCGGGAGAGGCCATCCTACCCTCCACAGTGTCTACAGTGCCCCCTCCTGGGCTCCATGCCAAGGACCAGTCCAATGCATGCGGTTGTGAAGTCCCAGTGGATTTCCAGCACACAGATGGCCCACAGTGTACTTCCAAACAGCAGACTTAGCGCAACCACACACAGAGACACTCCTGAGGTCCGTGGTGCCTTTTCTTTAAAATCATTGTTCCTGGCTCTTCTCCTCCCAGTCAGTAATTCACATCACTCCTGTTCCAACTCGAAAAGTTTGCATTTTGTTGTAGCTTTTGTCTTCTGTGTGTCAGAACATGTTACGGCTATTACTCTAGCTTTTCATCCAGGGAACACGGCTAACAACAGGCTAACTACACCAGTGTAAACAAGTTCCTCCAGCAAAGGCAGCAAAAGAAGCCTCTGTCCCCAGAATTGCATTCATTTACCTTGATGCCAGTGCACACGTCAGATTTACCAAACCCCAAAGCTGGAGCTGACAGCAATTACAAAGGTCAGTGTCCTATTCGCCATGGCGAGGATGTGTCTAAGCCACTCCTAAGGAGCACTGCACCTTGCTGCATCGAAAGCGTCAGTATGAGAGTGGGATGGTGTGAGCTGAGCCACACACACTACTGCACCGCACCAGCCGCCTCCGGCCTGTGTTTGGGGAGAGTTAAGTGTGGGGAGGAGCCCGCAGTTAGAGAACAAGGTTCTTGCCATGGGCCTCCTTCAGGATCAAGCTTGGATGCTGAGCTCTGATGTGCGGCCAGCCTACTGATGGCAGAGCACAGTCCATACTCAGTCAAAGGAGCCCAGAGGCACAGCCTGCCTCCTCCAACAACATGAGCACAGCCCTCGGGGCTTAGGCCAGTGCTCCCTCTCAGGCTGCTGTGCTCAGGACCAATGACATTCCATCCATGGCCGCGCCCTGCCAAGCAGTGAGCTAGCAGAAAGATAAAGAAGGAGAAGAGCAGAGGACTCTGCAGTCAGCCAGCTGGACAGTGAAGGTGCGTAACCGTACAGCGCTGAGGCAGAAAGGCTTCTGAGCAGATGGCTCCATGCATGACTATAAACACTAGCAGGGCAGGTCTTCTCGGTGCAACCTGTCACCTGGAAGTGCTGGGGTCAAGTGTTGCATCAATGCAGAGTTTAAAGATGCAAACGGTGGAGTCCAAGACTAAATCTAATTTTAAAAAGAACAAAGGGAGACGGACAATTATTTAAAATCTTTCACTTCCTTTAAGATTGTACATAAGTGAGGCATATAGGACTCCAACTAGTTACAATAAAATAAAAACTACACCTAGACATAACAATCATGATCCTGGAAACCCAACAGAACTACAACATACTATCAGCAGTTACAGAAAAGAAACAAAACACAAGCAAACTAGAGCCCATTGGAATCACAGCAGACTTCTCAACACAAACCCTCAAATCACGGACAGCCTGGAGTGAGGTATTTCAAGCTCTAAAAGAAAACAACCTCTAACCTAGACTGATGTATCCTGTAAAACTATCTTTCAAAATTGATGGAGAAATAAGATATTTTCATAACAAAGAACACCTGAGAAACTTCATGAATAACAAACCAGCACTTCAAACAATTTTTTAAAATATACTACAAAAATACAATGAAGGTTACACCTCCATGAGGCCCAACAGAGCAAATCCAATAGGCAAGAATTTACAAGGAGGGCCAGGGATTTAGCTCAGTGGTTCTACTGCCTGCCTTCAAGCACAAGGACCTGAGTTGGATCCCTGGTACCAAAAAAAAAAAAAGAATTTAAAGGGAGGGAGAAAAATAAAAAAAGAACCAACAACAGGAAAATAATAGACAATAATAAGCAAATACATATCATTTATAACCATCAGTGTCAATAGCCTCTATTCATCAATCAAATAAATAGACTGGAAGAATGGATTAAGAAGCAAAATCTAACAATATTCTGTATACAAGAAACACACCTACTTGAAAAAGAAACTCATAGACTGAAAGTAAAAGGATGGGAAACAGTTCTCCATGTGATAGGAACCCAGATTAAAGCAGGGGTAGCTATCTTATTTGCAGACAAAGTGAATTTCAAACCAAAACTAATTAAGAGAGACAAAGAAGGTCAATACATCCTTGTAAACGGAAGAGTGCAAGAGAAAGAGATGACAATCATAAATATATACCCCCCCAAATACTAATGCACCCAACTATACAAAACAAATATTAAGGGACATGAAACACCAAATAAGCACTAATATAATTGTAGTGGGGGACCTCAATATCCCATTGTCACAAATAGATCATCTAGACTAAAAATCAACAAGGAAAGACTAGAACTGAACCAAGCTTTTGAACAAATGCACTTAACAGATACCAACAGAGTGTTCCACCCCACAAAATCAGAATATACATTATTTTTTTGGCTGTACATGGGTCATTTTCCAAAATAGACCACATGCTAGCTCACAGAACATATTTAAGTAAATGCAAAGGAAACTGAAGTTATTTCATGTATATTATCAGACTATAGTGCAATTAAACTGGAGATCAATATCATAAGAAACCATAAGAACTTCACAAACACATGGAAATTGAATAATACTCTCCTGAACAACCAGTGGGTCACAGAAGAAATTAAAGAATAAATTAGACAGTTTTTACAATTTAATGACAATGCCAGTGCAACATACAGGAATCTATGGGATACAATGAAAAGTTTTATGTGAGAAATTCATAGCAATGAATGCCCACACTAGGAAAACAGAATGAGCTCAAATAAACAACCTAAGGGTGAATCTTAAGCTTCTAGAAAAAGCAGAGCAAGAGAAACCTAAAGGTTATACAAGGGAGGAAAGAATTAAGGATTATAAAGATCTAAGAGAATGATAGAAAAAAAAATCAGTGAATTGAAGAGTTGGTTTTTTGAACAAATAAATAAAATCAATAAACCCTTACCCAACCTTATCAAAAAAAGGAAAGAAAAGGCTCAAATTCATGCAATTAGGAATGAAAATGGTGAAGTCACAACAGATTCAGCAGAAATCCAGAGGATCATCAATATTAACTTTGAGAAACTGTACTCTAATAAAATGGAGAACACAGAAGACATGGATAGATTTCTAGATATGCATGAATTACTAAAGTTGAATGAAGAAGATATAAAAATTCTAAACACCCCAATTACAATCAGTGAAATTGAAAATGTAATTAAAAATTTACCAACAAAGGAAAGCCCAGGTCTTGATGGCTTCACTGCTGAATTCTACAAGACATTTAGAGAAGAACTATTACCACTACTCTTTAAACTTTTAAATGAAATTGAAAAAGAAGCAATACTTTGAAATTCATTCCTGGAAGCAAGTATTACTTTGATTCTAAAACCAGGGAAAGACCCAACCAAAAAATAGAACTACAGGCCAATTTCCATAATGAACATAGATGCAAAAGTCCTCAATAAGATACTAGCAAATAGAATACAGAGGATCATCAAGAAGATTATACACCCTGACCAAATCAGATTTATCCCAGGGTTGCAAGGATGGTTCAACATACGTAAATCAATAAATGTAATACACTATATTAACAGAATCAAGAACAAAAACCATATGATCATCTCAATAGATGTAGCAAAAGTATTTGACAAAATCCAACACCCATTCATGATAAAAACCCAGCAGAAAATTGGAATAGGTGGTCTTTATCTCAACTTGATAAAGGCTATCTATGAAAAGCCAACAGCCAACACTATACTAAATGGTCAGAAACTGAAAGCCTTCATGCTAACATCAGGAACACGATAAGGATGTCCACTATAACCACTCCTGTTCAATATAGTTTTGGAAACATTAGCCAAAGCAATTAGAGAAAGAAATAAAAGCAATAAAGATAGGAAAGGAAGAGTGAAACTGTCATTATCTGCTGATGATATGATACTCTACACAGAAGACCCAAAGAACTCTGCCAAAAGACTTCTAGACTTGATTGACAGATTCAGCAGAGCAGCTGGATACAAGGTAAACACTCAAAAATCAATAGCTTTCTTGTGCACAAATAACAGGCTCACTGAGAGTGAAATTAGGGAAACAATCCCTTTCACAATAGCATCCAAAAAAAATGAAATATCTAGGAATCAATCTAACAAAGGAAACAGAAGACCTCTACACTGAGAACTACAACACTCTAAAAAAAGAGATTGAAGAAGATGTAAGAAAACAGAAAGACATCCTGTTCATGGGTAGGAAGAATCAATATAGTGAAGGTAGCCATACTTCTAAAACTGCTATACAGATTTGACACAATCCCTATTGAAGTCCCAACAGTACATTTCATAGAACTAGAGAAAGCAATCCAAAAGTTCATTTGGAATCAGAAGGGACCTAGAATAGCAAAAGCAATTATAGGCAACAGAGACATGGCAGGGGGTATCAACTATACTACAAACTATCATTATACTGCAAACTATACTACAAAGCTACTGTGATAAAAACAGCATGGTAATGGCATAGAAACAGACTTGAGGACCAGGAACAGATTAGAAGATGCAGAAACAACTCCTGACATACTCACCTACCTCATCTTTGACAAAGGAATCAAATACCCTCACTGAAGGAAAGACAGCCTATTTAATAAATGGTGTTGGAAAAATTGGATTTCAACTTGTCAAAGATTAAAACTATACCTGTTATCTTTCACCTCACACTAAACTAAAATCCAAGTGGTTTAAAGATATAAATATTAAAACAGAAATACCAAATTTTGCTCTAAGATAGGTAGAACTCTTGAAGATAATGGCATAGGAAAATACTTTATGACCAAATCCTCAGTAGCACAGGAACTAGCACAAAGAATCGATAATTGGGATCTCATCTTTTTTAAAAGCTTCTGCACTGCCAGAGAAATCACAAGCAGAGCTAAGAGACAACCCATAATGTAGAAAAAATTTTACCAGCTGTTCCTCAGAGAAAGGTCTACTATCTAGAATATATAAAATACTAAAAAAAATCAGACACCCCCCAAATATAAAGGCCTAATTCAAAAACTGGCATCTGAAATGAACAGACATTTCTCAAAGAAGTGAAAACAGCAAATAATAATATGAAAAAAATGTTCAGCATCACTGGTCATTCAAGAGATGCAGCTGAAAACAACACTGAGATGCCACCTCACCCCAGTAAGAATGGCTGCTATCAAGAAATCAACCAATAATAAATGCTGGCGGGGTAGAGGAGAAAGGAACTCTTCTTCATTGTTGGTATGAGTGCAGACTGGTGCAACCACTATGAAAACCAATATGGAGATACTGCAAAGTAATAGGATTAGATGTTCCATTTGATTTAGGTATTCCTCTGCTGGGTATCTTCCCAGAAGAATTAAAAGAACCATACCACAGTGATATATGTGCACCTGTGTTTATAGCAGCACAGTTTATAATAGCTAAAATTTGGAAATAGCCCAATTGCCCATCAACTGGAGACTGGATAAAGAAGACTTTTTAAAAAATAAAATGGAATACTACTCATCCATAAAGAATGAAAAACTAGAGAGATTTATAGCTAAGTGGATGCACATTGAGGCTATACTCAAGTGAAATTAATAAGTCACACATGTGTAAATGTGGAATGGTTTCTCTGGTGTGAAAAAGTAAAAGTGTAAATAAAGATCAAAATGTATAATTGATATTGTGTAATAGGAAGAAAAGTCTAAAAGAGCTGAGAAAGTGGAAGGGGTAGGGGAAAGCTAAAAATGTAAAAGAAGAAATATGTGAAAAGGAAAAACATGGAAACAATGACTTTGTAAACAGGGAAGGGTGGAGGGGGTTGACGGAGGGCTAGGGAAGGGGGAAACATAAGAATCAAGACAAGTCATGTAAAGGTGCAAGATCCCAAAGGTGGATGTAACTATACTGCATACTTAAAAGGTACCAATTTAAGAAAGATTAAAGAAACAATCATAGTGAAGGGCGCCTTATCATCAGACTCCTGGAAGCCATAGCATGCGCTCCCTCCCTGGACCTGTGTTGCTTCAGAGGCAAATAAAAGGCAGCACCAAGGTTGGGGATTTAGCTCAGCTGCCTGTCGTGCAAGCGCAAGGTCCTGATTTTGAGTCTGATCCTCGGTACCAAAACAAAACAAAACAACAACAAAATACAAAACAAATGAACAAAAAAAGCAAGGCAGTGCCAGCCACACAAGGATGTAGATGTGCAGGGTGCTTCTGTGCAGACCACAAACCCTGCCTCTTCTCTCCTCCTCTCCTCCAACCCACAGAACGGACACGATGCACATTCAAGAAGAGAAGGGGAGGGGACGAGTCACTAATTCTGCTTCCTAAAAGGACTAAAGACATGCACATGTATGTCCACGAAAGAGTTCTGCGGGGCCTGGCGTGATGTAAAATAAGTGCTCACACACAGCTTTTAAAACAATAACAGAAAAAGCGTTCAGCATGCAGACTTAAAGTGAAGCCCGAAACTCAGTGAAAGAACCCTGGCTCCCGCTGCAGAGTTCACCCGCAAATCATAATATAATTTACAGCCAGGCAGTTCATCTAATTTCTTCACCAGGCGGTTTTGAGCACACTGGGTATTCAGCTGACAGAACGGCTGGCTGGGCCGGCAGGGGTGACGGAATGACACAGGAATGAGCGGAGGGAGCCTTCTTTCTCAAGATGAAGTCACACTATCTGACTTAATCGAAGGACCCATCCAGGCGGGCTCAGGCCACAAACGGAACAAAACGTACATTCAGGAGAACACTCAATGGGCACCCAAGGCGTATGTTTTCAAATGACCTAATTGTTATTTTTGGAATTTTATTCAATTTCATATAAAGCCAGGACTTGATTTGCAAAGGTGACTCTATGTAATAAGCCCAAGGTACAGTCTTTTAAACTTCAATTTATGTTTGTTCTTTCTTGATTCACATCATGAAAACATAGCCAAAGACCAGCAGAAGGTTCACAGTGAGATTCTACAGCCTTCCCTCAACATTTCCTACTTGAAGGCTCTTAGCTTCTTGATTGTCCTTCCATAGTCTCTTTAAGCTAGCAGATACGAGCCAATACTGATGCTCACTTTTATACAGAAGCGGTGAATTAGTTTTGTTACAAATAACAATCCAGAAGCAGTAATGTACAAAGCACATGAGGGAGATCTCCCTGCATAGGCACAGACGGCTTCTTCATTGTCACCGCTCATAACAGCACTCTGTGTGCTCCATACTTGTCCAAGACGTGTCTAGTATTCTGTTATTTCTAACAAAGCTGCAGCGCATGACCTTGAACTTCAGTGCACCTGAAAGAATTCTGCTGGAAACTGCCACCTCGCCCCTCGGGGAGGAGCGTCGCCCTTCACGTTCTTGCTCATCGGTCCTCCTTCGCAAGCGTCTCTGGTTGCACCGTCGTGGCTGCCTCAACATCCTGAGTCGGTTTGAAGTATTGACCTTGAAAGGTCTCTTTGACTTTGGAGCAGAGCTAGAAGTCGTGTGGTGCCACTTCTGGCGCGTGAGGTGCCTGAGGACACACAGGAATGTGCTCAGAGCCTGCATCTCCGCGGGATGGCATTGTTCAGCAGCAGCATCCACTACACTCTTGATCACACCTCACAAAGACACGAAAGAGGACTTCCGGAAGTGCGTCAGGAAGTGGCAGGAGCAATGCGATGGCCGTGTTCCAAGTGAGGGGCTGTGCATTATGAGGGAGATTAGTGGCCATGCGCTTCTTAGTGCAACACATGCTAAAAGAACTTAAACGTTCACCATAATTCTCAGTCACCCCTTTGTTAGCCATCGTCTATGGTATCAGATGGAAATAATTTTGCTTTTTGCCCCCCTTTCTCTTAGGTGAGTGTTTACAAGTGCAAACGTGGCTTTTTAAAAAGAAGAATTTATTTTTATCAATCTTTTTTATTGACTTCTGGATTCTAAGTAAGTTGGACAGGTCTGCCAAATCCATGTGATGAAGACATTTTTCTACATTTTATTCTGGTATGTAATTTTTTATTTTGAAAAAAATTTAACCTGTACAAAGCTACAATGAAACTCTGTCTACCCAACCATCTGGATTCAACAGTCATCACGGTTTGATCATATCTGCTTGTTCAGTGTTTCTGCTCTGCAAAAATTTGAAAGCACGTCCAAGATATGGAGTCATTTTTATCCCTGTGTATTTCAACATACACTAAAACTATGATTATTTTCTTACATTGCTGTAAAGCTATTGCTATGTGTAACAACTCTGACACATTACTTTGTATCAAATACTAGGTCTACATTCCGTTCTCTGTGATTGGCCTTTTGGATGACAATAAGCAACACTTACATCACCTCTTTCCTGAGCAGGGTCCTCAGTGGTGAGCAGACCCCAGCAGTGCCCCTGCGGCCCTGGCCCACCTCAAGGCTGCTGCAGGACCCCTCTGAGGAGTTTCCCTGCACAAGGAGGCAGCTGCTCGCCATCCTCAGCCCCCTTCTCCCGGGCACTCTGTCACAGGTCGAAAAGCTCTTCCCAAACTGGTTCAGGCACGAGGGCACAGCGACACCGGCATGTCCACAGCACCCCTCAGGAGAACTGAGTGGGGACGATGTCATGGGTTGGTTACTTGTCCCTACTGCACCTGGGTCGGATGCTTCGAGGTAAGACTCTCACTTTAGCTCTGGCATGAGTATGTGTCATGGGTCCAGTGCCACCCCTTGTTCAGGATGAAAATGACCTGACATTCTACAACATTCTGGAATGCTTTGGAGAGGAGTGGGCGACATAAGGATGCGAGGCCAGCAGGTATGGTGGCGCATGGCTGGAATCCCTGCTATTTGGAAGGCTGAGGTCAGAGCATCACAAGTTTGAGGCCCATGTAGGGCAACGTGGGGAGACCTGTCTCAAAATTTAACAATCAGAAAGGGCTGGCGGCGGGGGCTCAGTAGTGGAATGCCTTGCTTGCCTAGCATGCATAAGGTTCAGGGATCAAACCCCAGTAGAGAGGGGGTGGGTGGAGGAGGCCCAAGGCACAGAAGTCAAAACTGAATGGGTTTGTCTGTGTTCAAAAGCCTTTCTAAGGATTGGCTTTGTTACCGCTGGGCCTGGGTAACAGCAGGACCCAGGTTGTGCTGTATCTTGCAGATGAGACAAAGGAACATTGAGAAGGTAACTCCTTGCAGAGTGAATCTATCCAGGGTGATGAGAGCCAGCTAATTCCTCGGGGTCCTCACACTTGGGGCAGCTAAGAGGTACAAGGTCTGCAAAAACGGAGGATCTCGCATTGTCTGGACTCTGGGTTCCAGGAGATACCAAGCAGCCCAGAAGGGGGGTGAGGCGGGGAGTGGTGTGACATCTGCCAGCAATTTGTCAGCTGGTCTTTCTTGAGCAATATTCTATCTGCCCCAGGGCAGCCCAGATGTGGGCAGACTCACCTCTCCAGCTGTTTCAGAGACACACATACAGTTCTCAGCGGTTCTTCCCATGACAAGGAAGGGAAGGAGCAGGTGGATGCTGCGTGGTGTGTGTGTGCACGCGCGTGTGCTCCAGCCTGGTGAGAGGTCACGTGAGCAGTGCCAGACACCACCGATGGCAGGTCCTCAATGCCAAAGAAATGCGACTCCTGTGCCAAGTGTGCTCAGGAACATGTTTTAGAGCTTGTGCTCTCCTTCTACCCCCTCCGATGGACTCGTGTGCTGGCCGTGACACCGGGCGACAGACGGATGGAGCAGCCGGGCTCATAATGGCAGTGAGGCATTGGACGTGAACCCTGGGAGCCAGGCTCGGTCACAGCTGGGCCACTTGGACCCTGATAAACGAGCACCACACTTTCACATCTCAGGGTCTGGGGAGGAAGCACTGCTACCCCACAGGGCTAGTTCAGTGAATCATCCGTGTGTCAGACAAGCAGCTCTGGAGGCTTGGGCCAATAAGAATAAGAAGAGGGCATCTTGAGCGTTCTTGGATTTAAGCACGATTTTCCAGATGATATGTTGTGTAGGTAAGAAGAAAAACTTTCCAAAGGAAGACACTTTCCAAATTTCCTTAGACCCTTGGTGAGTGTGCTTCTTCTAGATACGAATGTCCTGACTGGGCAGAGGGATGAAGGATGTCACAAAGCCCCACTGCGGATGGGCTGGTGTGGGAGGAAACACAGGAGCGCAGATGCTGCCGAGGGAGGGATGGGGACAGCGCCAGGCAGGCGCCCTGCTGCCCATCAGAATCACCTGGAGGAGGTTTATGGCTGCTGGTTTACACCTGCTGGTTTAAGTAAGTAAGTCACCTGGGGCCCAACAAACTGCTTTTCAGGAGCTTCAAGTAATTCTAAGGATCCTTTGGCTTTGGAAAACAATGACTTTGATGCAGTATGATATCTTCTAAGACAAAGGCGGTATGACTTAGTGTGCTTCAATTAATCTAGATTTTCCTCTACATGCATAAATATGCAAATATTCATCCATGGTGTGAATTTCAACCCAACAACATTTTCTTCTTTTGTGTGTATTTTAAGGGATCTGCCTAAGAGACTAAAAGCCAGGTGATCATCTTACATACAAGGTCCACACCTGTAGGAAACCTGTCCTCACCCTGTGGAGTGTGTGAGGTGTGGCAGCAGTGGTGAACTCGTTGTGGACTGGCTGGAGGAGGCCAAGTCCCCTGCACCCTGAGCCTGCACCTTAGGAAACTGGTTTTGTGGTGGCTGCCCATGCGTCAGGGACTTGCTGTTGTAACCAGCACCAATGTGAAACATTTGAAAACCATGTTTTAATAACTAAAGAATGTTAAATCACTTCCTGAAATTACATGTAAATCATAAAGTCAAATGATCTACTTTTAATCCAAAGTTACAAAAAATTATAGTAAAATTTGTTAGAAAAGTCTTTGCCACTTATAGCTAAGGAGAAAACCCACAACTCCTCTTTGCCCTCGTAAGGATCCTCCTCCATCTCTTCCTTTTCTTCTTTCTGCCTCTCCTCCTTCTCCTCCCACTCCTCTTCCTCTTTCTCCCCCTACTTCTTCTTCCAGTAAACAGGCAAGAGGTGCTTCTGGTGTGCCGTATATACTGAGCCGGTTGGTCATTACAGCAAACCTGCATGCTATACACCACTTCCATCTCCGTTTTCCGGATGAAGAAAATGAACCAGCAGTTAAGCTTTTCGCCCACACTAACACAGGTAACACAATGCCTAATAGCTTTGCAATCAGAAACTACACCCTGGCTTTCGATGCCACAAGGAAATTTTACAGTCAGATATCAGGCTAGCAAACTTGCATTTAAGAAACAGACCGATAATTGCTCTTTTAAAAAGCCATTATCTTGCCAGACAGTTTCTCACCCCTGTAATCCCAGCTTTTCAGGAGAATGAGGTGGGAGAATCTCAAGTTGGAGACCAGACTGAGCACTTTAGTGCAAACCTGTCTGAAATAAAATAAAGCAGGACTGGAGGTGCGGCTCATTGCCTGGTGTTCATAGGGCCCTGGGTTCCATCCTAAACCCAGACCTGTCATCCTGCAGTCTTAGGGCTGATCTCACTTGTTTTAGCACTAAATAAACAACTGCGTAGACATTTGTCATCTTGCTTTTAAACCTGCTCATATTATCCCAACTCTCCCAGGTATTTCTTAAAATGCAATCATGGATTATTTACCCTACTTTCTCACCAATTCACAAAGCTCAATCAACACAGAGATGGATTAAGTGCCAGATTTTATTTCAATTTTACTGGCAGTAGCCTCTGTGCTAATTATTCATTTTTTTAAAAGCTAAAACTGGCTATTCCTTGCTTTTCATTTGTAGTATAAAAATGAAACTGTTCTAAACAAGAACACCTAATTACTTTCCTCCTGGAGGAGGTCTGAATGAATCCAGAGTATTACCAAATTATCAGTAAGGATTTTAGCAGATGAGGAAACCAAATAGGGTTTCAGCTCTTGGTACTTCCTGCTCTTTCAGTGCACTTGAGTGTGTGTGTGTGCCTTTCACTGATTCTCATCCACAAATATTTATGGAGCACCTGCTGTGTACCAAGAACTGGGCAGTAATGGTTAGCAGTCCTATACATCAGACATAATATCAAATACAAATAATTATAAAATCATTTCCCAAATCCTGTTTAGAGTTGTTTGATGATACTCGCCTATTTGAAAAATCCTATTTTCTCAGTACTTAGATGTCTCACCATACTTCAAACTCCTACCCTGGCTTTCTCACATTCATCCTAGTTTAGTAAATTTAAGGTGAAATTATGCTTTCCCTACACAATTTGCCCTAATATCATATTATACCCTATCTAAACAATAGGATTCTAAAGAAGACCCAATGTAGTTACTCTTTAAATCTCTGTCAAATGAGTTATTCCAGCATATTGGTAGTTGACTCATTAAATCTTGACTATTTGAGAATATTCTATTTCTATTTTCAAGACAAAAATGTGTCAGCCTGTTCTACAATACTGAGGTTTGGTCCATTACATGTGCACATTTTTCCAAAATTAAATGCAATATTCAACAAACAGATATACCCAACAGATTTCAAGTGAGGCCTCACACTGAAAGCCTGATTTCCCTTCAGGAATTCCTAAGCCGTGCTGGTATTTTCATGTAAGTTGAGAAGGGGTTCTGAACACTCCACCCTGCCCCAGCCTGGAACTTACATGTTCCCAGAGCCAGTGGGTCAAAGGCTTTGTCCTGAGGGCAGAGCAGTGGGAGGCGCTGGATCCTACCCGAAGGCCTTAGGGTGAGGGGGGTAGCAGACTCCTTTCACTTCCACCCCTCCCTGATGTTGAGGCCTCACCACAGGTCCAAGCAATGGGCTACCTGACCAGGGACTGAAACGCCCAACCCAGGAGCCAAAATAAACTTTCCTCTTCCTGATTTGGTCATCTCAGGGTTTGTTACAGAGATGGAGGTGGTGGACGGCTACCCCAACTGTGCATCTTTTGCTTTAAACTGAAGGCAATGGAGAATCAGCCGATGCGGGAAGCGCTCCTGGCCCTTAGCTTTTCTGCCCAAATGCAGGGCACTGACGTCCCACTGGGAAGTGTCTCCTGCACCCAGTATCCGGAAGGGGCCAGCACAGATGGATGTTGCCTCAAGATAAGTCAGCACGGACAAACCTTACCAACCGAAAATTTATCTTTCATTAGTTTCTCCCATATATGTCCAAGTCTTTCCCAATTTATTGCCCTTTGAGGTTCAATCAAGCCCTCTTTCCTTTACCAAGGAGGGCATATAAGCTCCCAAGTCTAACCACTTCTGTGAACATCACTGCTTTTCTGTAAACCTCCATATAAGGCATTAATAAAATCTGTATTCCTTTCCTTGTTAATCAGACTTTTGTCAGTTAATTTTGCAAGCTCGCATTCACTTAACCTAAGAGGGTAGAGAGTTTTTCCTCACTGACAAGTGTATGGTGCGTCATGTGTTTCTCCTAGGTTTTATTTTTAAATTTCAAATACTATGTAAATCGGTTCTTTTACCTAATCCTAAAATGACAGACCACACAGTACACTCAAGCAATGCCTCCTCTCTGCCTGGGGCCAGACTCACTCAGGGTCAGGCCACTGGCTGGCTCTTGAACGTTCCCTCAAGTGCCAGGGTCCTCAGCAGGTGTGCATTTGGGAGCACACATGGATGTCTCCTTCATGTTGTTGGGCTAGTTCAGCCCACGTCAGCTGGACAGCAGGCAAATTCCCATTAAGAAATGCTGTCCACTTTAGAAAATGGCCATCAAGTACCTCAGAGCCATTTCTGGAGATGCTATGGAGGGACCCTACTGGCACAAGTGACCATGGGCTTTCTGTGAACTGCTTATCACTGGTGGGCTCTATATTTTTTATACTGATTAGGTTTTCCTCAGGTTAGTTTCTGTGTGGTTTTCCACAGAACAAGGCTAAAACCAAAGGCCAATGCAGGCCAGATTTGCCAAGTGGGGACATTTGATTTAGAAAGTGGTACTTGCTAGGATACTCCATGGTCTGGCCACGATGATAAGAAGTTTCCAAGTCCTAAAGCATCAGCTATAAAAATACCCTGCTAACCCCAAACCAGAGACGAGGTAGTCACAGAGGCACTACTATGCAACAGCACATGGAAGATGTCAGCTGGCTTCCTCGGGAGGGAGAGGAATGTTCTCAGGGGGAGAGGGGCTAATCCGGGCCTCAGGATGGTGAACGTTGATACACTTGGTTTTTCTGAAAGCTCCATGAGGAGCCAAAACCCCAACAGCTGCACACAGTTCAGATAAAGAACCAAAGCCTCAACTCATAATTCTTGGGGAGGGGGATTTAGTATGTAATGTGTCACACTCAAATTTTACTTCATGGCATAAAGCCGTGGAAAGGAAAACTTGTCTTTTCTGACTGCAGCAGGCTGCTTGAAGCTCCCTGACAAAACAAATCTCTGCAAAAGACAGAAGGCACAGACCCTGGGGCCTCAGCAGGATTTGCCGCTCAAAGCAAGTCAAAGCAGGGTCAGACCGGGCCTTCCTCAGCCGGCTTCTCACACACTCACAAGGCCGGCCTGCTAGGACTGCTGCAGTGGCCTCTCAGGTTGACCGTCTGGACACAAAGGCAAGGCTGACACATAGCATCGAGGGGCCATCACACTGGGCTCTGCCCCAAGCCCTCTGTTCTCCCTCCTCTTCCACCTGCAGTGACACCTTTGGGAGGGATGGAACCCAGGCCCTCAAGTGAGCTGGGTCCTACCACTGGGCCATGCCGCCAGCCCACGAATAAGCTCTTTCAATGCTTTAACGCAGACAGCCGCGAGGTCACAGGGCCACAGGTGTGACCCGTGCATGGGACAGGGGGAATCTTAGGCTAAGATGGCAACACAAGAACCATGCAGGTCTGTTGCTGCCTCAGTGGCTCTGAAGGACAACAAACCCTGTCATGGGAAAAAGATCATGGAGCAGAAGATGAGTGGTGGTCGTGGCCTGAGGCTCAAGAATCCAAACTGAAAACTCTTAAAATTGATAATCTTTGGACTTATCTGGAGGCTGACAGAAGACACTGCACACACAGACACACGATGTTTTCTGGTCATCCACGTCTATTTCTACTATGTGCTGTGTTTGCTGAAGAATACATGTTTTAGGAGATTTCAACATCACAGAAAACATGTTTCCAAAAGGATCATGAGTCACAGTTGACAGCTATGTGAGAAAAATGAGGGAGGGGAAGCACAGGATTCTTTGTAATTCGTTGGGCTGTCAAACTTTAATGAATTTTTCTGCCAAAATGATTTTGTTCAGTTAAAGCTAAAACTAACCAGATGTATGACAAATATTTACAGTTGGGGTCAAGAGTGTTTACTCTTAGGCAGTTAGCTTTTACAACTGAAGAGCTCTGACCAAAGATGAACTGAGGGCGGCCCTGGCTCTGTACTCCTCAGACAGCCAGGCACCCACCGCCTGCGGCCCGAGCCCACCCTGCACTTCGCAGGAGTCAGCCGGAAACATCGGGGTGATGCCTATCTTCCCACGGCAACACCTATTTTTAAAGACCAGCACACACAAACACATACAATATGATATGGTTCCCCGCAGGAGTCCAAACTGCCAAATAATTACCACATTTCTAATTTTAAATTTGAGTTAACAAACACCAAGGCAGAAGCTGAGGTTTGATTTTAATTTTTGCTCTCCTAAAACTAAACTAGAAAGTCATGTGCTTATTTTCTTATTACCAGGGGCAAACTATAGTTTTAAGTAAGTAACTTTTTATGAAAGGTAAGAAGACTTTTGGGTTATTACTCATCCATATGGACACATACATGCACAACACATATATAAGCACATATAACAGAAGAAAGGATTACTAATTCACTCTAACCAATAACAATCTCTTTCCACAAAGCGTAAGGTTGCTGAGATTCTATGTTGCAGGGTACAATAATTTCTCAAAGATCATTTTTAGTATTAGCAACATGATAAAAGCTATCAGGACTGCAAAAGGAAGATCAGACATATCTGCATGTAGAAGACAGTCACGATGCCCATAAGAATCAGTAGCACTTACAGAGCTCCATGGTTAGGTCGTTAAATCTTGACTTATTGGCTGAAGATGGAAGCCAAGAGACAGCAAGAGAAAAGAGAATATGAGAAAGCAGAAGAAAGAAATGGAAAGATGGAAAACAGGAGAGAAAAAGGAAAAAAGAAAGAGAAAAAAGAAAGAGGAGGAGAGAAAGAGAAGAGAGGAAAGGAGAAAAGAAAGAGAAAGGGAAAGAAGAGGGAAACAGGAAAGAGTAGGAAGAGAAAGAGGAAGTCTCTCCTTTTATTGTCACTAAATATTCACTCACCCTCTGACACACCAAAAAAGGACAGATGGCAACTCGGATAGTCAACTGGGATGGTTATTTTAAACAGTTCATTCAGCTCAACAGCTGAGATGAACTGTTTTTGATACACAGTCACTAATCCATTTAAATCTATTTATTCATCTACTCTTGATGCAAGGGTTAAACACAGCAAGTGAGGAAATATTCTTGCCTTTCTATTCCATATATTTAATAACAGGTTACTGAACTCTTTTAAGAAACTGATAAGTTTTATCCTTCTGAAAAAGAAATCCCCCTAATCTATTTTGATTTTAGTTGGAAAGAAATACAGCAGGGAATTATCTTACCTCCAGTGTTATTCCAAACACAAGGACACAGCTACTTTATACACCTGTGCCGGAACTAGCAGTGTACTGTGGGAACTAAAAAGGGGGCGGGCTTACCCACAAGGGATTCTGAACAAAGACAGTGAGATCCCTGAGGCTGGGAAGCTGAGTGGGTTGGAGGGAAGGTATTCTGGACTGAAAAGAACATTGACAGACAGACCGAGTGGGGAAGACGAAACACATCCAGAAAGTGATGTCTGCCATGAAGGTAGTGCAGAGAGAGGAGTAGTTACTGGCATAAAAACATACACAAAGATAACAGAGAAGAAAAGGTTACCAATTCACTGCACCAAGAAACAAGAGCTTCTTGTCACAAACAGTAAGACTTAAAAATCAGATTCCATTTATTATAGTTTAGATCAAAAATGTCCCCCAAGATTCCTGTGTCCAGAGCAGGGATTTGAAAGATGATTACATCATGGGTATATTGGTTTCATCAATGGGTTATCCATTGATGGGTTATCTGACGGTGAGCTAGTTCTACATGGATGTGCCTTTAAGAGGTTGGGACCAGATGGAGGAAGTCAGCCTTTGGGGCATAACTTTGGGAAGTATGTCTTTCTTTTACTCTCATTCCCTCTCTCTCTGATTCCTGGCCACCATGAGGTGAGCAGCTCTCCTCTACCAGGATGTTTCTGCTTTGGAGCCAGCTGACCAAGGGCTGAAAACTATGAAACCAAGAGCCAGAGTAAGCCTTTTTCTCCTGTAAGTCGTGTACTTAGGATAACTTGTCTCCACAATGAAAGGTGGCTGACACAGCACACTCGCCAGGGTTCCAAAGGCCACTGTAACATCCCTGAGCAGGGCCATGGGTAGAGGTGAGCCTCTGCACCTCAGATGTGAGGCCACACTGTGCTGGGGTCTCAGTCACTCTCCAGCCTCCCACCCCCCACGGAGTCCAAGTGCTCTCATCTTACTCTTCTGTGGGTTAATGTCAATAAGAAATGTCACGGGGGAAGCTAAACAAACACACACACACACACACACACACACACTCACACACACAGCCCAGAAAGAGGCTGGAAAGCAGTGAAGAAGTTCAGATAGGAGAACTCTAGGAATTCACAAGGGCAGCCCCTATTCCTTCCATCACAACCCCTGGCTCTGAACACTTTCTGAACTTCCAAAGGTTCATGAGCTGCAGTGGTTCGGGGGAAATACAAGAATTGTTTTTAGTGCCGGGAAGGAACCCAGGGCCTTGCACATGGCAGGTGGGCTCTCTAGCCCTGAGCTACGGCCCAGGCCAATGAGTGATACCATTTGCACCACAGCAGGGACCAAAGTAAGTGGGATGAATGAATAAACCACGAGAATTTCGCACGGCTTGCTCAGAAAATACAAAATCTCACACAACAGCCATCGGCACGGAAAGCTGTCCTGATGATGAGCATCACGGCCCTGGATCCCCAAGGGTCTTAGTTCACATCTGCACATTTAAAAAGCTAAACACAAAAACAAACAAAAGACCATTTCCACTAATTTTTCACAGAACCCCATGACCTTCAGCCCAAACACAGACTCGGGAAAAGGACAAGGCAGCTGAAGCCATTGCCGTGGACAAATTACAGGCTGCAACCGCCCTCTAATTACTGTCTCCCCACACAAAGCGTTTCTCGTCCACAACTGGGCACCGCTGCCTTGTGGGCTGGGGGAGGGTTCAGCCCGAATTCATTACTGGTGGTGAGACCGGGAAGCAGGGCTGCACAGAGGAGTATTTCACGCTCTCAGGGCCGCCAGGAGCCTACGAAACTGTACTGTGTGTGCGAGTGCGTGTGTGCTCTACTTTAACTGGAGATGTGGTTTGAGGAATGGGGAGGTCCAAAATATTTCCCTCTGATGTCAAAAGCTTATACTTCTTCTGAAAAAAAAATCTTAGCCAGGTGTGATGGCACAGGCCTGTAATCCCAGCACCTGGAAGGATGAGGCAGGGAGGTCTCAAGTGTGAGCTGGGAAATGAGCAGCTTAGTGAGATCTTTGCCCTGGTCCTGCAAACAAACAAACAAACAAATAAACCCTAAACACAGTATTTTAGATTTTTCCCAGCATCACAGATGGCACAGATAGGGCGATCCCGAATGCACTCTGGTTCTTCCACAAACACAGACAGATCACAAAGTTCAAGTCCGCATTGCCTGGCCCTGCACTGTCCACCCCTACAGCCACTGCAGATGGGTGAAAATGAAGTCAGGTTTAACATTCAACCCCTCAGTTTAACTCACCACGTTTTTGTTTTTTGTTTTTTGGAGACAGGGTCTTGCTCCTTTGCCCAGACTGCCCCTGAACCTGTGCTCCCCCTGCCTCAGCCTCCCGAGCGGCGGGGCTGACAGGTGCACACCGCCAGCCCTGCCGCATGAGCTGCACTCTCAAGTGCTCAGTGGCTCCAGACTACAGAACAGCACTGACACTTCCATGGGCACTTTCATGTGGGGGCACCCTGCCCCCTGGACAGCACTGGGCCGGACTCGCTTTACAGGAATCGTGTGAATGAAGATTGTGACTTCCGCTGCTCTTTATCCCAGGCCCTTTCAAGAACAGCGACGAAAACAATGCACCCACTCTTCATTAAATGAACTTTCAGGAAAAGGGACCATTTCCATCCAGTTTTCAAGAGGCTCCTAACCTTCCAAAGCCTATTTGTGGACCTCAGTTTGAAGACATCTGCTGAACGAAATCACGCCCGATTGTGGTCATCTGAAACTCAGCTCCCTGTGAGAACACGCTGGCTTCCCTGTCCTAGCTACCTGTCAGTCTTTTCCATTGCTTAGCATCGTGAGCTCACTGTAGACACCAGCAACCGCTCTCATGTTAGTCGGCAATGCTCTGTGCACAGAAATGAAAAGAGAAAAACCCTCCATTAAAATGCCGAGGAACTGTGCTCTCCTCACAGCTAACAGCAGGTTATCACTTTCATCTAGGGTCACTGAATAAGTTGTGATTTACTTTCAATGAAATAATTATCTGATGAAGGATACATTTGGAAATGTTTATAGTCCTATGAACCAAGCAAGTGCTTTCAACCTGTGCAAAATTAAACATAAAAATTGGATGAAGTCTGGGGATGTGGCTCAGTGGTACAGTGCTCGCTGAGCAGCACGTCAGAGGACCCCGGTTCAATGCCCAGTACCACAAGAAAAGAAGAAAAAGGCACAACGCACACCATTGGCAGGAAGACAGCTACTGTGCTAGTTCGTATGAAACTGGCTTCCACTGGTGACAGAGGTGACTAGAAAGATCATCTTAAAAAGAAAAAAGGCACAAAAGGACACACTCCAAAGTTTCAGTTGTAAGAGATTCCCTGACACTACCAGTAATATACAATAGTTCACCTACGGTTACTAAATTCTTTCTAAAACTGCCTCAAAGTCTCAGGCAAACTATGTAAGATGTTTTTCTAGTAGTGAGGACTGAGTGCAGGGAGCACTGTCCTTGCCTACTCTGACCTGGCATTTGCAATTCTCCTGCCTCGGCCTCCCAAGTATCACTTTTTCATTTTTGCTAAGTCTCATACAGTTTTGAGATGGAGTCTGAAAGTAACAAAGAAATCAATTTAACGGTTGATGTCTCCCACATCCTGGGTGAATGAGACCAAGGACAATTGTGGCCTCGGCAGTGAATCAACTTTTTATGGACAGTGCTTCATGACAGCAGCGAGAACATGGGTTAAAACAGATACAGTACTTGAGTTGTTCTTGCCGATGTAGAGATTTTTAGAGAGCAAATGCACACGATAAATCTAAATATAGGTGAATGCAGAATTTCAGAAGACATAATATGTACATAGAGATACCCCATCTAACAAGGACACATTTTGAGTTAGGGACCAGGGCAGATTTTTTTTAAGCATCAGTAAGGTTTGATTGACAGCTAAAAATTGCACATCCACCAGGTGTACAATGTAATGTTTTGATATAAAAGCTGAAGTCACAGAAACCGAGATTGGAAAGGCGGGGACTGGAGTCAGGGAAAAGGAGAGACAGTGGTTGTGAGATGAATTAGTTTTGAGGCTCTAACACAGAGCATGGCGATTAGTATCAAGAACGCTGCCTCCGAAACCTGAAATCTGCCAACAGGGTGGATCTCAGTGTTTTTACTAAACTCCTGCAAAAGGCAATTTCGAGTGGCATGGTGGGCATTCCCATCCCACCCTTCCAGTGTGCACTTGACAGATGCTGAATGCCAAACCCCAGGGCTCACCAGTCGCCGGGACAGGAGCCCTCTTCTAACTGCTCCCCCTACGCATGCTCCCGCCCCAGGCGGTCAGTGCTCAGGAAATAACTGCTGGTGGCGAATGGTCACCAGACACTGAGCTGAGCCACTGAAGGACGGAAGAGTAGTGGTGTGTGCTGTCGGGCAGTGCGCCAGGCGGCTCTCCCATCCCAGGCAGGCCTGCGGGGTGCCGGCGACCACAGGAGTGAGAAACTCGTCACAAAGAGCAGAGTAAACCAGGGTAGGGAAAATAACATTTAAATATTGAAGTGAACACACACACACACACACACACACACACACACACACACACACACACACACACACACACACAACGGAGTATTATTTAAGCCATAAAAAAGAACAAGATCATGTCATTTGTAGGAAAATGGATGGAACTGCAGATCATCAGGCCAAGTGAAAGAAACCAGATTCAGAAAAATAGGTGTGAAGTGAACACACACACACACACACACACACACACACACACACACACACACACACACACACACACACATACAACGGGCAGCTTAATCCGAAGGGCTGCAAGAAATTTTCCAAAACAAAGGATGAAGACAAAGAATGGTGGTCAAGCCAAGAGAGAAAGAAGGAACAGGCTGCACATTTAGACAGAAATAAGCAAGGATAATGAGAAGATATGTTTTAAAAAAGAATAAAATATGTTCCTCTTCAAGACATTTCCCATTTGTCCCTTCACTCCCAACTCGAACTGCTGCCTCTCAGGCACCGGGTCAGTTCCCTTCCCAGGGAAGACCAAATACAGCTCAAGCTCTGAAGTCGCTGGCTGCACTCAGGGAAGCAGCGGGGACCTTGGAGAACTTCCGTTCCCACCCTCAGGTGAAAGTGAGGCCACTGGGCTGGAGGTGAGGGGCTCCCAGCTCACAGGGCTGGCCGCTACCTAGGTCTGTGCTGCTCCCTTCTGCTCCAGCCCAGATGCTTCCAGCTCCGCTCTCTGGGCAGACTCCTCCAGTTTCGGAATCCACACCTCCTCCCGGGAGGAGCTGAGGACACACTTCCCGGGAGTGCTGGCGAGATGGGTGGGCAGAGCGCAAAGCCTGTCGGCTCTCCATCGTTACCTCAGCTTCCCTCCTCCTCCTGTGCCCCAGTCCACATCCACAGGCAGCTCCCTTCTGGAACATTTAAAACCATGAGCTGGGTGGAAGCTCCTGAACCCTCAGGGGCAGAACTGACAAAGAGTCCAACTAAATTTCATCCCAAATGAGAAGGTCCTACAGCGGAGGGGTAAATTCGTGGCAGGAAACTTAATCACCTTTGTCTAAAGCACCCTAAAATTGTCATCTTATCCAAGGATTTTTAAATATTTAATACATTCGATCAAAAATGTATGAAATCATGAAGCCAAACGGCTGTGCTGAACGTGGCTAGCGTGAACCTCTGGTGGAAATTAAGACTATAAGCATAATTAGGAGGCTGATCTACTTCTTACCTGCAGATCCAAACCAGCTTTTGTAATCTGACTCAAATCTATAGTCATCAACAGAATCAGGTATCTAAGCATTATTTGCAAATAAACGATAGACATTAAAATGCCATTTGTCTGTGGGTTCCATCATAGCAACTGCTGAGGGAACAGACTATGGTATTTGCAAAAGGAATGGATGTAGCAGAAATTCACAACCTCCCTAACACCTGGTAAAACTAAACTATCAGCTTCAATGAAATGAAAAAATTTCTAAGAAAATGTATATACAAAAACAATACTAAAATTTCCAATGGTTATTTTAGTTCCCATAAACTACCTCTTAATTCAGTATCTTTTAAGATACTGAAAATCAACTGCTTTCCTAATTGGGTTTTAGCTGAAGTGGTTTGTTTTTGTCGAACATATAGTGTGCATGCAATTGTAATATGTGTGTATTTTAAAATTTTGGTTCCATGGGACAAAATTAGGTACAGTGTTTCACAACACATAAAAAGGTAGCATTTACCTAAAAAAAATCTTAAAATATTCAAAGTATCTGAAATCTTAAAACTCTGAGGATATCCTCACAGATTTTTCTGTTCAATGACTACACACAGCTGAATCTAAGTCTTTTTCCAGCCTCACACTCTCAGAACATAATTGAAAATACAGAAGGAAGTAAGAGGCGTTTGATTAACCAAACACAAGTCACAAGTTATAAGTGCATTAGTTATAAAAGACCTCTGGGTCTTCATCCAGAACCTAACTTTTCCCCCTTACAGTACTAGGGACTAAACCTTCAAACTGAGCTGCATCCCCAGGTCATTCTTAGCTGCTATTTTGTTTTTAATTTTCAGACAGGATCTTGCTAAGTCGCTGAACCGCCCAAGCTGAGTTTGAACTTGTGATCCCCCCTAGCCTCCCGGGGCCCTGGGGTTCCTGGTGTGTGCTACCATGCCCAGCCCGAACTGTTCTTTTTTAAATGCATAATTCTATCAACACTGGATATATAGGATATAAACCCTCACACATCTATTTAGACATTAACTTTTAACTACAAATAAAACCCGAATTTTTCCTAAACTGGACAGGTCAGGTAATTCACTTATAAAAGGAAGCCCAAGAACTTTTCTCTAAAGTGAACAAGGGACAAGTGAGCAAGTAAAGAAGCAGAAAATGACTTTAGAAAGGAGGCCCCAAAAGTAGGCTAGTGGTTACTAGAGACTGAAAGGGCAAAGATGGTTGGATCAGACCCGCAACAACATATGCGTGTAGGGAAATACCACTCCGAATCCCATTAATATGTACGCTCAATATGTGTTTAAAATAAGATAAAAGGAGGGCACAAAACAGACTGAAAACAGATGACAGCAAAGCCCACCGAAGAACTCAGAAACAGCATGCTGGGCAGAGTGTGCAGGCCAGGTTGCGGTCCGGAGGGGTCCCACGGAGGAGAGGGGCTGCGAAAGCATCTGCAGAAAGCTCAGCCACTGGGGACAGCAGGGAGGTCTGCGAGGAGGGGCGGTGTCTGTGGGCGCCCGGAGGGGAGAAGCGAGGGCTGGAGGTCAAGGGAGCTTTATTTAGGGTAGAGGAAACTTGAGTCTGTTTTCAACACTAGAAGGAGCTGGGAGAAAGCTGAAGCTGAGATCAGAGGAGCCGGGATGAGTGTGCAGGCAGAGGGGAGAGGGCCAGGTGCACGCAGTCCCCAGAGGAACAGGCCGCCTGGGCAGCTCAGCTCCTCCCCCACAGCCCGCTCCACTGCCTGCCCAGCCCTGCTGGTTGCTTCCACGTCCGTGGTTTGTGCCAGAAGAGGCTGACGGCAGCGCTACTTGGAGCTGATCATCAGACGGAGTCAGAGGCATCTGAAACTTGTGTTGCCCTTGCAGTGTGTGCAGTGCAGAGGGGAAGCCACAAGCTGGGGCAGCGCAGGGCGGCTCTCTCCCCTTGTGCTCTCCCGCCCCAGCACCTGGATTTGCTTAGAGGATCTCAGCCTAGCCCCAGAGCAGTGTGGTCAAGAAGGCAGGTGATACTGTCTGCGGGTGTCCCCCAAATTCCATGAGCTGGAAACTTAGTCAAAGTCATAGGTTGCTTAAAGCATTTAGAGGGCCCTTGTGGGGAGTCGATCCTGAGGACTCCACCCTCTTCAATGGGCCCATCTATTTAGGGTGGTGAGTGTGCTACCTCTGACACCCTTGATCTGTCTCTCCAGGCGAGTGCCTGAGTCATGTTGGGGACTTAGTGCTCTCAACAGCAAGGAGGTCCTAGTCCACAGAACTGTAAGAAATCAGTTTGTTATGAATTATGTGGTCTCAGAGAATGGGCTAGGACCGCAGGCAATTGCTATTATAGGCTGAGCTGCAACAGTTATGAAAATGGACAATAAAGTCAGAGAGGTCTGGGTTCAAATCCAACTGTCCCCGACTCCATGGTACATGCCCTGTGTAAGCTTCTCTAAGTCTCCATTTTTTTCCCCTCAGTGCTCAGTACTCAAGCATAATGATACTAACATTTCTCAGGAACTTTATGGAAATTACATAATATCACGCAGAGACAAAGAGCCCAAAAGCCAGGCATCAAATGTGATGCCTGTAATCCCAGCTACTTGAGTGGCCGAGATAAGAGGATCAGGTCCCAGTTTGAGTCCAGCCTGGGCAACCTTAAGAGAAGGGCATGGAGTCTTGCACACAGTCATAATGGTGGGCACATAATTCCTATGTGCTGCCTCCAGCCGGAGAGATGTGAGGGCTTCACGGTGTCCCGATGCGAGCCCCTCTAGGTGTGAGGCTACCCAGGACCGAAGGGCTCACTTTATTCTACAGCATTCAACCCAGAGCTCTGCACAGGTGACTTGCAAGAAATACATGCTGAAACGAACAAATCCTGGGCTGATGGGTAAATAAATGACCTCAAAGCAAACATCCAAATCGCATCTCTTACTGTCTTTACACAAAAACCTGTTTGTGAGACACCAGGCTATGAACTTTTCGGGAATTAAGAGATCACCTTTCAGAAGAGAATAAGCAAGCAATGCGACAAAGTATGTGGCTCTTTCAAACCCTCCCTCAGTGGAGAGGCTCTGGAGAGGAGGGACAGAGACTGTTCTGAACCACATCAAGGCACACCGTCCCTAAGGTCAGCAGTGCAAGCTGCTCCTGGGTGGTGATACGGGGATGAAACTGGGCCCTTGAGACTTTCCCCAGGTGAGTCCCTGCAGCGCAGGCAAAGCCACAGTGACGAAGTAGCTGACTTCATCGAACACATCTCAATTTCCTGTGTTGGCAAAAATCTGCATGCAGAGAGCCTGGCAGGCTTGTTTCAGTAAGACAAGTCTTTCTGCTTGCATTATTAGATATGAGAAAAAAGGACGTACAACACAGAACACACCACTTGCCTCTCCAGTGAACCCTACACAATATGGGAAAGTATGTGATGGAAAACAGCTAAAGTTCGGTCTAAAGAAGCCAGACATCATTATGTTATGATTTGATTTAATTCAATCACCTCACATTTGTGGAGTTCCCATGGGATGGGATGGCAAGAGGGCTGAGAGCCAGGTGCCTCACTGGGCACCCCCTACAAAGCAAGGGACAATTGGCATGTTATGCCAGAGGTCCCCAGTTCAGGCTGGGGTCAAGGCCCAGGGGTCAGAGGCAGATGAAGCTTCCAGGAAAACCTCAAGTGCTAGCCCCTCCCTGGCAGGCGAAGGAGGGCAGATGATTCTGGGAGGGCTGCCAGCAAAGCACTGGCGTGACAGACCCTGAAGGCAAAGCTAAGCAGTCAGGCTTTTGTACGGAAGCAGTGCGGACCCAGGAGAGACAGGCACTTGAGGGGTGACAGGACCACACCTTTGTTTAGGAAGATCATTCTGAGGATAGACTGGACACAGCAGAATTCGGGCACGATATTCGGGGCAAAGCAATAACTCAAGTAGGAGATGGCAAAGCTCAGCAAGAGGCGGTGGGGCTAGGCCTCGGGTCAGAGACAGACACAGTGGCCTGAGGATCTGCAGAGGGGAATCGAGGGTGACAAGGCTCCTGATTCAGTCACAAACCAGCAACCCAGAGCTGCGAGAAAGTTCCAGATCCAGGGCACTCCTGGCCACAGAGAGACACTCAAGGGATCATGCTATGACACAGAAAATATAAAACTGTAATGAAGGCCCTAAAGGTTCTGGGAGGCCTAACGGCAGGATTGCTTCTTATCAACAACCCTCCAACCAGACGTCCACAAGAAACAGTATCTTGGAAAGTACAGGCAAAGGCAAAGAAGTGTTGGAGGAAAGATGGATGGCTCCGTGAGTTGGGGACTTTAACCAAAATTTATTTCGAAGATAGCGCTCTTATTACCAGCTTGATAATCTCAAAAACGTTTTCCCTGCGGGCTGGCTAACAAGCACCGTCTCGCCTTCTCTGCTCACCTGCATCTCCTCCATGCAGCTTCAGAAGTGACAAGGAGGAGTAAATCCCTGCAGGGCATCTAACCTCGTGGCTCCGCCAGAGCCCACTGTGTGTGCGCCCAGCATTCCCTTCTTCTGGGACCGAGGGTATAATTTACGCCCTGCACTTTCCTTCAGCATGGGTAACATCAGCATTTTGGCCGGAGTAATCCTGTACGTATTTACATACAGCGTGCAAATTGCAACCTTCTGAAGGCAGCAGACACTGGGGAATCTACACCCCACCCCCAGCCTTCCCAGTGCCGCCTAGGGTTTCGTACAACTTCCGCTGCAGAATTGCAGTGTTCACCGATGATGTTCTTCTCTATAAATATTCTGTTTTTCTACGTGATAAAAATACTTGTTCGTCTTGCCCATACTTGTTCATCTGATATGGTATGAACAAAGAGCATTATGTCAAATAAACCTTAAATGTCCTAGAGCTCAATGCAGTTTTTCAGCACCAAATCGCCAAGCTAAATTACCAAGAGGTCACAGCTATTCCTAGGGAATAAAAAAAGCTGACACTGAAGTTTTTTCTTGGTGACCTTTAAGGCGAATTACAATTTAAAATCCAGAACCTAGATTTAAAAAAAAAAAATCCAGAACAAAGAAATTCTATGAATCAAGCCCAAGGAATCAGAGCAGCAAGGCAAAGAATCATCAAAATAAAGATACACAAAGAAGATCACGAGTGATTTTTATTTCCACACAGAGGAAGGAGGCGGGGTGGGGCTCAGTAGTGCTGCATATGCTAACCACACCTCCAGCTCTGGGTACATACCCAGCACCACAGACAAACAGGCAATAATAGATAATAAATAATGAAAGAGGTTACATAAGCTTACCCTCTGAACTCCACTCCTATACCTGTGAAATGATTAATGCATTGCATTGTGAAGATAATTTAATTCCAAGAATTCAAATCTAAACTTTAGACAGGATGTACTTACTAAGTTATTCTAATCAAACTGTTAGCAACAGACCTCTGTGTATTGTGAAGTAAGCCCTTCCATTTTTAAGGGAAAAAAAAAAATTCAATCTTTCTTTACCTCCAAAATACGCCCAAGGGTGTCTGCTGAGGTCGGGGCAGTAACTAGCAAATACGGCACGGGCAGGGACATTCCGATGCTTGAGGTACACAGATTCCTAGGAAGCAAGCTCAGGCAGGTGGCACTTAAAACAAACTGCATTTAGATTTATAGGAAGAATTTTCACTTACTTCAAATTTCTGTATAATCCTTGTTCCTCTAAGTGAAAGGGGGAAAGGAAACCACACGACAATTCCTTATTTTTCTAAGGAAAAAAAAATAAAACAGACTATATCCGCTATTCCAGCTTTGGATGTCCTTGAGTATTTTCGTAGAGTCTCTTCTCAATGAGCTCTACTTTCAGATTTTAAACAAAAAGTAAAATAACCAAAGTTATCCCGAGTAGCGCTGCACAAAATCCAACATCACAATGCAAGCAGCAGCAACTGCATTTACGGCAAGTGATGATTCAGAGCCAGATAAATATAGAACGGGGCTTTCCGGGAGGCCAGATTGGGGAAACAGGTAAAGGCTACATCCCCACAGCTTCTCTGAGTAAAGAATGCCAAGGTACTAATAAAGAGTCTTCTCGCTGAAGCTGTGAGTCCTCCGGAGTCCACAAGGCTGGGCTTCCTCAGTCTGGGGTTGGGAGGGCCATCCATTCCTAGGTAAATCCTCTGAAACCTGAGCAGCTTCAGCCTGGGCCGGGTCAGAGGCAAATGTGGCAACTCCAGATACAACCAGCCTTTTATGGCCTGAACTCCAGAGCCGTGACACCAGCTAATCTCCCAGAAATAGCTCCTGAAGCTCACAGGAACCCATCAGCTGTTGCAATAGGTCTGGCCAACAGCCACTTTGAATGCAATCAATTGTGCACATTGTCTTTCAGCTGGTTTTATAGAGAAATCAAACACACAACAGCAGTCTCCTGAGCAGGCCATAGCAACACAGAACCGCGTGGGCACACAGATCTCTAACTCTAGTGTTTCGATTCAACGACACAACCCACCATCACTGATAAAGCTGAGATTCTCAACACCTGGAGGGAAACATGAGCTAATTGGATACAGCACCTATAAGAAGCAGCATGCTGTAATGGCACATGTCTCTTTAGGATGGTGTGGACGCCTGTGCATTTCTTAACCACTTCCAATAGCTGTAGAATAATTCATCATCAGAAGAAACAACTGTGCAAGAAGTGCTCTGAAACAGCAAAGGATTTCATCTCAAAAGCAAACTAAACTGAAGACCTCTCAATGGGCGAGGACAAATTAAGACCAGCAAGGTCTATTTCCTTACGGCTGTCAGGTCATTAGTTTCCCTTCAAAACCAAAGGAGCTCTACCTGACCTGTACAATTACGTGGAAGCACTTCTTAAAAGGCCCTTTACATTTTTTAAGCATTAAAACTAAATATTACAAAAACAAGTACTTACAATGGTAGGGGTCCCTGTTGCTACCAAGAATGACCCTGAGTCTGAGTTGACTTGTCTTTAACCCCACTAAGGCCCGCGCTAGGGCCCACAGCTGTGCTGTGGCCTCAGGGTGCTGGGCCTGCCCGGGACCTTGCTCCTAGACCATGGGCTGCAGCAGGCAGCAGGAGGCCTCACAAAGCATGCTCAGGAGTCCTGTCACCGACTAACTCTCCAGGACAAGGCCCTGTGCCACCATCCTGTGGCCAGGTATGAGGGCGACAGTACTGAGCCATGTATTTCCAAGTAGCTTAGGAGAGAGGACTGGGGATGCTGTGACTGCAAAGAAAGGATAAGTGTTTGAGATGGTGGAGCAGGAGCATCCTGGCTTGATCGTCCCACAGCACCTATGTGGATCGAAACATCGCACCATCCCCCATAAACGCGTGCCGTTATTACATTATAATTAATACAAAGATGACAGATACTGAACAGCCATGATAATTACACAAGGGCTTTATTATGTCTACTTTGTGCAAGGATTTAAAAAATGCATCCAGGCCAAATTTTTTACCCACTTCAATATGACAGACAAACAAGACTTCTCAGCAAGATGGTTGCTCTCTAGTCTCAGTCCTGGCCCTCATCCTATTTTCCCGTTGATCAACTTGGCTTTCCCTCATTTTAAAATTCTCTCTCATGAATGTTTTTATGTGAGTTGTTTTAAAGTCTTTCTGCAGTAAAGCAGGGTAAAAATAAATAAAAGTGAATGTCAAACTGTTGACTCTCTGGGAAAAGATACGAGGAAGAAAATGAATCACTGTTAGCACAATACTGCAGTTTTTCTAAAAAAAAAGAGATTCACTGTCACAAAATAAACACATCTGACTTTTGTGTGGGTTTTCTTTAGGCTGTTTTGTGCTGCTTTTCTGTGGTGACCAAAGTTTCCCAGGCTGACATGAACGGAAGGCTAACAGGGTCACTCCTCTTGGGCCCTTCAATTGTACATCTTTTGGTCTTTGACTTTCTGAAACCCATTTAATTCCACCTGTGCAAAATGCTGAAACACTTACATTTTTTTCTACCCACCTATCTCAAATAACTTCTGCTGTGCTCACTTCTTCCCACAAAATGACATAATGTAAAAAGCATATATCATGAACTAAAATTAGAAATCAGAACTAGACCTGTACTAGACTTAGACATTTCCAAGACAGTTGCTAGGTAACTATTTCACATGTGCTATCATTTAATACACTAACATTCAACAGTAGCATTATAGAATATTATACTATTCTTTTCAGTAACTGTTTATTATACAGCTTTATTATGCATTCTAATCTGTGTGCACTAATCTAGGAACTGTTATTATATATTTCATTTTTCTATGTCATCTGTTATATACCATTAATGAACACATGAAACCAAAATTCAAAAGCAATACAATTTAGAATCCTTCTGAAGAAAATAGGGGAATATAAACTCAGCGAATCACATGTAGGATCTATATGCTGGCTTAAAAATTCTAAAATGATTCCAATAAGTAAATACACACATGTACTATGTTCATGAATTAGAACAGTCAACATAGTAAAGGTATCTATTCTCCCCAAATTGATTTATTGTTTAATGTAATTCCTACCAAAACTTTGGCAGATAAATACACACTTATACTAAAATTAATATGTAAAGGCATAGATCCTAGAATACCTAAAACAACCCTGAGAAAGAAAAGAAAGGAACTGCTCCATCTCATGTTAAGGCCTACTGTAGAGCTGTGGTAATCAAGTCAGTGTGTCATTGATGAAGGGGTAGACACATAACACAGACCAATGGTGCAGAATAAAAATCCAGAAGTAGGCCCCCCACAAACGTGCTCCACTGACTTTTGTACCTTTCAATCCACATTGGTAGAGCAATTGGCCATTTATAGACCACAACGAGAAATCCTCAATCTAGTCCTCCCTGTGGTATGTCCACCCTCACCATGAACTAGAACTCAAATAATACTCAGCAGTGTAAAAGAGCAAACTACTGACATGTGTAATGACCTGGATAACCATCCAGGGAATCACGGTGAGTGAAAGAAAGCCAATGCCAAAATGTCTGTTGTGGTACGAATCCCCTGATAGAGCACTTCCCAGATGACAACACTGGGGGAACAGTGGTCGGTGGAGATGGTGGTAATCAGAGTTAGGAAGGAGGCCACCTTGGTATGATAGGGAAACGTCCCAGGTCACTATTCCACTGGCTGGGTCGATGTCAACACCCTGATTGTGATATTATTCTACTGTTTTGCAAGATGTGACAAGTGGGGAAAAAATAGGGCAAAGACACATATGAGCTTACTGTAATACTTCTTACAATTGCATTTGAATCTGCAGTTATCCACAAATTAACTAAAATTTTTCTCAGCCAGGTGTGGTGGCATATGCCTATAATCCCAGATCACTGGGAGGTTGAGGCAGGAGGATCACAAGTTTGAGCCCAGTCTGGGAAATTCAGCAATGTGGCAAGACCCAGTCTCAAGATAAAAAATAAAAAAGGGTTGAGGATATAGCTCAGTGCAAAGACACTGAGCTCAATTTCCAATACTGAATGGAAAAACAAACAAATAAAATTTTTCTCATACCCCAAACAAACCTAGTTCAAATGAACCTTTCAAATATAATGCATTTGTAAATAGGCTACTTACTATAACTAAGGCTTACCTATGGTCAGTGTCATCTTTAGTACTTCAAATTGGAAATGTTTGCTTTACCCTACCTTAATGAAAGTCACTGATCCAAAGTAAAATATTTGATACAGAATAAGAGATAAAAATATAGATTCCAGTTAAATTTGTTTACCTAGCAGGTGCTGCAGTTAGGATGCTAATGTCCTATGTTCAAGGTTTGGTTCCCACGGCAGTTCTATTCAAAGTCTCCTAACCATGAGTGGGTAGGAACTTTCGAGAGGTCTTTAGGTCACTGGGGGCATGTCCTTGAAGGGGATTGTGGAAGCTCAGCCTGTCCTGTTTATTTCTCCTTCCTTTTTTGCTCTCTCATCATGATATGAGCGGTTTTCTCTCCACACACTCCCGCCATGATGTGTCATCCTTGTGACAAAGGATGGGGCCACTTGAACTTGGAATGGACCTTCCAGACCATGAGTCTTTTCTCTTCACGAGTCAACTGCTTTAGATATTTCATTATAGAAATGGGAAGGTGACTATAGAAGTTATACAGATCCTTCCAAAGGGCACCTATAACACTGACAGCCTATCCAGTAACAGAAGAGAGTGCCCCACACTTTCCAGAAGTTCAATCCAGTGCCCACAATGATTAATTTCCCAAACATGATTTACATTTGAGAAATAGCCAAAAACTCCTTGAAAAGAAAGAAGACTGGGTAACTTAAATTTTAACACTACTATTTAACACGTAAATATAAAAGAAAACAAGTGCTTGAACTGTAGAAGTCTATAATTTTAGAGGCCTTGCTCTTTAAAAATGACAATATAAGTCCAGTCTCCCACGTAGCAGGATGGGCAGGTTGAGAATATCTCAGTACCTTTTATCCTCTCAGATTTCCTAGCACAAAACCAAGACGCAAACACAGACCCACACTCACTTTCATGAGCTTTTCATGCTAGGACAGAACAGCATGGGAATGCCAGGCGACACACGGGGAGACAAGGCCTCTGCCAGGCTTTGTAAAGGGTGGCACAAGCTCAGGGATGGGCTCCAGATTCTCCCATCTCCTGTACTCCCAATTCCTTCAGCCCCATCTTTCCATCTGGGCTCAGTCTGCTTTATCTCCCTTCTCATCACCACCTACAGCTCACAAGCCTTGTCACCTTTCCCTCAAGTCCCTGTTTGCTTCTCCAACAGTTCTGCCTATGATCCCAGATCCTGCTACCCCCGGAACTGCTCTCCCCCACACAGGACTTGACACTCAGCCCACTTCTGCTTGGGGAACATCCTCTTGGCAAACATCTCTTTGACACGACACTCTTCAGCCCTCTCCAGGTCTTGCTGACCATGACTTCAGCTGCCTCGCTGCCCCTTCTATCTCCTCCCTCTCTCAAATGTCTACAGAACTCTGACCTTGGGAATCTTCTTGGTCTGTTTCTCCTGGGTCGCATTCTACCACAACCAAAGCAGAGTGCATGTTATTGGTGATTCCCTGGAGTTCAGGATACCAGGATACCTCACAGGTACGTGAAACTCAGGACAAATGAGGACACTCACCAGCTCTGACTGTGGAAATGGATCCTGGTTTCCTGACTGAACACAGCTTCACCCAAGCAACTTGGCCACCCAACCGGAACTGGGGCCACTCCTCACTGGAGCTTGTGCCCTCGATGAGCACCAGCCTTCCTCTCGGCTTTTGCTCCCCGTCCATACTCTCGGGGCCCGTGTCGGCATTATCACAAGGGCTCCCGAAACTGCTTCCCTTCCCCAATGCCTCCTCCCAATCCATCCTCTCCACTGCTTCTAGGCTGGCCTTTCACAGCCCAACCTGGGTTTTGTCCCTCCACAGAAGTCCTCATTGCGGTCAAGGCAGGCCCACTGATGGAGCTCACCCGATAAACCGAACTAGACTTGCAGAAGGGCAACCACAAGAATGTCCACACAAAAGAATCACTGTCCCCCTCGTGGATTTAGATAGTCACTGGCAGGAAGGAAAAGGTACCCTGTTACAAATAAATACTTCAGAAATCACGCTCAACCCAGAGATTATCTTGCAGAGCCCAAGATGGGTAGTGACTTACTCCTCTGGGTGCATTCCTCGTGGTTGTGAACATCACACTGAGCAGTGATGCCAGCCTTTACTGCCAACATCATATTTACACAAATCTTGGAGCTATGTGACACCAGCATACACATACTGGCAGAAACAAACAAAAGAAAACCCAAACTTGAGAATGGCTGGTCCATAGGGTAAATTCCGAAGTCCCCAACCTCTCTGACTTGGCCCTTCACAACAACTCAGCACCCCTCTTCCTCTCCCAGCAGTGGATCTGCACTCACCCTTGAGAGGTCTCAGGGACCACCTTGCTCTGTCCAGGCTGCTGTCTGCTGAGAATGCCTTTCTTCTGTCATTTAGAAAAGCCCAGCTGGCTTTGTCTCACGGCAAGTCCTTCCCTGCCCTGAGGGCAGGGACTCCAATGTCTTCCTCTTTTGATCCTGAGAACCTAGCAATGTCTGCCACTGCGAAAGTATGATAAACATTTATGATACAAACTGAGAACTTGGATCAAAAGAGCTTGCAGTCCTCTCTTTTTCTCATTTTAATGCAGCTATAACGTTCTCCTTTTGTTTTGTTTTTTCAGGGTTGATTAAGAAATGTTTAACTTCCCTCTTGAGATGCAGAGATGGGCTGGCTCCTGAGTTCATAAGCAGAAAATCAAATGAGCATCACTGGCATGAGTGTGGGTGGGAAACAGCCTCACATTCCTCTCCACATCCCCTCTGATTTTGAAGTAACAGTGACATCAGAGTCCGGGCCAGAGTTGTCAGGGCAGGGACAGCGAGACACAAAGCCCTAATTGCTTCAGTCTTCTGAAGAGTACTGTGTTCTAATTGAACATGAGCAATCGTTGGAAGATTTTTTTAAGCTACTCATGTCCAGTGGATGAAAAATCCAGGTAGTCAGGCCTGTATTCTGTGCCCATTCCTGACGTAATAGGACCAGACAGTCTCATTTCATTGTTTCAGTAAGTGTAGGGTTGGAAATCTGTGAGAGAACACAGGGACCTGCACCGCTCCTACATCTATCCTGCCATTCTAATGGGCCTACGCCTGTGGCCATCTACACTGTAGTCAGATAATTTTTATCTGTAGATTTTTTAAAAAGGTGAAAAAGGGGGATATTGTTTTCAGTTAGCAACGTTTTTCAATTGACAAACTCTTCCAGATAATCTCCATCAATAAATTAGTCAAGGGAGGCTGCCAGTCTGATCTTTTTTTCCTGAAAGCTTATGGAAAACTTCACTGGCTTTAGATGAAGATCTGTTTGCGCTCCAAGGTCATCTGTAAGTCACTGGCTTGAACAACTAATTTGCATGCCAAGCCTCTCTCCCAGGCAGCGGCTCCACGCAATGGGTGTGCGGCAGAGCTCATCACGGACGGGACTGCCGGCCTCACCATCCAAGTGAAACACGAGTGTGCCAAGGGTAAGCCTGGTCCCGATTCCAGGGACGCAGGCTCCCGTGTGCTGGACCAACATCACATTCCTGGACACCATGCTTGGAGTCTTGCAAGTAACCGGAGATGTACAAAGTGTGCCGTGCTCCAGCCGGGCTGCCACACATCTAAAACTGGGGCTTCTGCCGGCTCTTGGACAGTACACCATCACGTGGCAGAGCCTCAGGGGCACTCCCAGGCGGGACCAGCTGAAGCAAAGTCAAAGGAGCAAGGACCTCCTACTCCAGAGCAGACCCAGGTAGGTCCTCTCCATGCACGCAGCTGCCAACTTCGCCACGCTCAGCACCACCGGGGATTTCCTATGCTGGTTGGTCCCAAATACAGAGAAGAAATGACCATGCTTATCCCTGAGGGAAAACACGAAGCAGCTCTGGATCTTCTCAAGGAGGGTGCTTACAAGGCGCACACCTATGCCGCGCTACCAAGGAGATGGAGAAGCCTCATCCACAGGGGCAGCTGCCAGGTGGCCCTCTCAGCGCCCTCCAGCCCCTGCAGACCAAGAGCCCCGGGCTTTGTTGTTGGTGCAGGACAGTGAGGGCTCCCTCCCACTCCTCCAGAAACAGAGTTAGCAGTGATGGTTGCATCATTTCACAAAAATCCCCATAAGCCTGCCAGGATGGGAACCACAGTGTGGATGATTCTACAATACCAAACCTCCAGTGTGGCGGCTCAACACGTATCTGTGGCTCCAACTGGGAACACATCTTCCTGACTACACGAGATCAAAGGGAGACACGGAAATCAGCTGAATAAAGTACTACGGCATTGTCTTCCAGTTCTCAGTTCACCGCCATCAGGTGAAGACTTGGTTTGAATCCAGGACTGAAATCACTGGGCCTGGACTCATACTACCGTGGTTGCTTCCTGCTGTAAAGGACTGAGACACAACTCAGGGGCTCAGTCTTGTCTTCCCCAGAGAAAACCTCAGCAACTTAGAGAAAAGAAGAACTCAGATACAAGAAGGGATCCAAGGGAGGTGAACCCTGTGCATGCGAGGCGCTGCGAAGTGAGAATTATCAGACAGGACAATAAACAAAAGTGAATACCTGTGGTCACAGCTCCAGCACCTCTACTGGGGCTCCACTCTGCCCTCCCTCCAAAGACCCCAAAGTTACTTGTTGGACTCCTGATACCAAGTGGGTTATTCATGAGCATGTCTGAGTATCAGAGGATCTACTGGAGAGTGTCCAGTGGTCTTCTCGGTGGGGTGCACATCGTGTCGGGGAGAAGACAGGAAATAAACAAGCAGGTATATTTCCAAGTGATTACCATCATTTTGAAGTTTTTGGTACTAAAAATTTCTTGCTGTCACTCTTTTTTCACCCACACATCAACTCCCAGTAACAAGGGCCCCTGGAATGTCTTATGTGAGGACTGAGATTTCTGTTGGTCTTAGAGGTGGCTGTTCATCTCTAATACCTAGGATATAGCAAGTGCTCATAAAATATATCTTGTACAAATAGAATGAATAATGTATGTTCTACAGAGAAACTACAGAAACTTAAGAGTTTTTAAGAGGCTGCTTTATCCCTCTTAGGCTCCCCCAGGCTCCCTACCATGTGGTTATAGTCCCTGCTGGCCTTGGGTAGACGGTTCCACAGGCACGAATTCATTTGCCTCCATCCAAAATACTTCTTTGGGAAAGATTTCCCTCATTAAGCAGGGTCTGAGTTCAATACAGGAACCCTGGCAAATCCTCCATGCATTCTGACCTGTAGGCTTGGCATCACTTAAGCAAATCCACTGCCTGGGGACCTTGCACGCAGAGAGGCACAGCTCCTGGCCTTTAAGAAAGCTGATTGACGAGGTGAGCCCTGAAGGCAGGACTGCCTTGCAGTCAGGGACTGCCTAATGGTCTCCGACGGTGGCCAACTGGGCAAGTGCAGTCCTTTCTCCTTAGAAACACAGGACTGTTTTCTGTACCAACAAGTATTAATTCAAATCCCTAGAGGGCAGTCCAGGATATGAAAATTACAGTAATCTAATCTGGTAGAGGAAGGAGTATGAATCATCATTACACATCTGACAGAGAGTAAAGTGATTAATGCCAGGCTGGACAGAGGTTAGGGTCCCCACAACAGCTCCCCACAGGCTGTAGACGAAGCAGTGTGACCCGCCAGGCAACATCAGCATCCTGGTTTCCATTCTGGGGGTGCAGGCAAGGAGCAAAGATGCATTCTCGAGACTGCACTTGAAAGACTTTTTATCCAGAGGAAAGTTACATGGCAGAGGGAGTTGAAGAAGTGGAATTCAAGACTCAAAATCTCATTTCTGTCCTGACTCTGGTATAAATGCTTAAGCTCCAGGCCTGGTCGGTAGGGAAGGTATGGTTTGTGGAATCATGGCATCTTAGAGAATGACCTAGAAACTCTGATTCTCTGTAGAAGAAACTATCTGCTTTGCAGAAACGATGGACAGCCACCTTGTAAGAGTGACCTTGTACCCACACCCCAGAAACACACACTTCTGAAGGAAGCTTGACACTTCCCCAAAACCTTCAGAAAGGGCAGCACTCCCCAAATTCTATCTCCAAGAAACCTCAGCCCAAATGCACTGGGAAAGCTGGTCAGGGCGCCAGCTGCCCCGAAACATCACGCCACCTTTTTTTTTTTTTTGCACAGCTGTATTCAATTTTCTGTCCTTGGGGTTTTTAAAAGGAACATTTATTCCAAGGCCAGGATTCTCAAGTTTTATGGTTATACAACTCCCTCCCAGGGCCAAAGAATGTTTAAAAAGTCTTAAGCCCAGCAAAGAGAATTAGTAAATGCATCCAAATGAAAGTGAAATAAAAAAATTAAGACTTATTCCATCTTATGTTCAATCCCTTACTTTATTGAATTGTACTTTCTGTTTGCTCTTCATAGCTTTTTCTACCTATTTTTCATGTAAATGTAGGTAGGAGCACATATGTGCATGTGTGCATGTGTGTGTGTGCATGCACGCACACATGTGTGTGAAGAGAGAAAGGGCACAAGTAAGGAGCACAGAAGTACAAAGGTGCAGCTAGAGTCTTCCATGGTTTGTTTCCTGTTGCCCTGTAAATTTTATTTTAAATTAAGCCTGCAGATTAAATTCAACTCAACAGAAGATCACAAAGACTCTTCATGTACCATATGTTAGTTTTTCCTACTTAGAAAGTTAGATACTCTTGTCCCCCGTCCCCAGGAGACTGCAGTTTAAAAAAATGCATATCTTTATTTACAAACTTAAATTAGTGACATTTTCATTAAACCGCTTTTTGCTAATTTCATTAGCAACACCTAAAAAGCATTGCTAGGGAATAACAGAATGAGCCAACAGCCCATTAAATGCTAACTAACTAGTTTTCAGAAAGCAGCCAAAGGGGCTGTTTAGAGAACCCACCTGGTCACCTCTGTTCGTTCTTGTTACCAAGTCCCACATCTCAGACACCTGCCCAGGGCTGTCCATGCGGCTCCCAAACAGCCCCTCTGTCAGCTTCTACATGCTGCACCTATATGCGTCTGCCCCACAGACAAAACAAGGCTCGGCACAGGGCCTGAGGTCTGTGACACAGCACACGCCTGGCCACCACCCAAGACAAATGAGATGTTTCTGAGAAAAAGAGCCCTCGCACCGATCCACCGAAGCAGGACAAGGTGGAACAAGCACACCACACTGCGGGTCTGCAGCACCTGCCCTTCCCGGCCCGGGTCTCTGAACACAATCGGAAGATGGAACTGACCTGGCCCAGCCCTGGTCATCATGAGGCTGGCTGCCTGCCACTCTGGAGTGGCCGCCAACCCTGAGCACAGCAGACCAAACCTCTTCTCTCCACAACCACTTTCTTCTGCTCTTTTAAAATCAAGAAATCAAAAGTGCCCTTTGGCATGGGCCTGGAGCCAAGATAACAGGTTGAAGTTCAAACGGTCCCACCCAGATAATCACTGACTTCCCAGCAACTGGAAGTCACCTGAAGTCAGTGCAAGCCTGAAACCTACAGCACAGGACAGCCAAAGAGACGGGGCTCTGAAGTCAGTCCTGTCCACAGCCAGTGACCAGTGACATTATCCTGACCTGGGATCCAGCAGTGCACGTGCTACTAATGTGACCTTTCTCATGAGAATTCCTAAAAGCCCACAGGATCTGGGCTGTAGGACATATGAAGATGCTACTGCAGAATGTTTTTAAAGTAGTAATACTGAAAAATTCTTTTAAAAAAACCTAAGTACATACCTCCTACATATACAATAAAACATAAGCAAACATCGACATCACATGTTCACACTCACACACACAACCCTTACACCTGGAGTCTTTACCCAAGTTAGAGAAATCAAGATGATGCCAAACAGCCAGGAAAAAAGTGGATTTTCAAAATACCATTTAGGATAAATCATCTATATTCTAATAGCAAGCAGCACTCACATATGACTAAACACCTGACTCACCAAAACACTTGCATGCATGCATCTTATAAAATAAAAACGAAACACCATTTTGACTCCTCCGAAATGAGCTGTCTTAGTCATGTGCTGAAACTGCACTGTCTGCTGAAAATGGCAGAAAAACGGGCTTTATAAGCCAAGGAGCCACCCATTCCCCAGCGCATCTTCACAGAGGGAACCTCTGAGGTGCCACTTGAAAACACGTACCTTGGAAAGCTGTGTCCACATCTAATTAGTAAAGAAGCCCAGGGAAGGACACACAACGGTAAATGGTGAGAAATGTGGTGAGCGTACTGGAGGTTTCTGCAAGCTTAAGCCTCAGCTCTGTGTGTGTGTGTGTGTGTGTGTGTGTGTGTGTGTGTGTGTGTGTGTGTGTGTGTGTGTGTGTGCCCTCCACTTGGGACCTGCTAGAGTCTCAGGGGTCCACAAACAGGATTCCACTAATGTCTCAGGAGCAGCAAGTTAAGCACAATCAGGGTGTGCTTGCTAAATGCTTTCATTACACCTGAAAGCAAGCACAGCTTTCCCCTTATTCTGATTTCAAATGACGACTTTTAGGCAGTCCTGCTTAAACCATGAGAAAGCACATTGGCAAAATCCTGCTTTCAGTTTTCTCCAAATCAACATAACAACATGGCTGGGCTGGGGCTCAGTGGTAGGGCATGTGCTTAGCATGTGCAAGGCCCTGGGTTCATCCCCAGCCAGCATAAAACAAAAACAAAAAATCAAAACCATCAGAGAACAAAACGCCGAACACACTGCTCCCAGGAACCTCCCTGTAGGGCCAGCCCTGGTACTGTGGCTTGCAGCAGTGGCCCAGCAGGATCCTTCTGAGGCGCTGGCCCCAAGTAGCAGCAACCTCCAATCCCAACTGCACTCCTGCAGAACAGAAAACAACCTTCCTCCTGGAGCAGGGCTGCACCAGAGTGACCGCAGCAGACCTCCTAGAAGCAGCTGCCTAACTGTCTAGCCCTGTCCCTGATGAGCCGAGCTACTCTTGGGAGGTGCTGGACAACCTCTTTTTGGCAAAAGCACCCCATGGCTGCCTCCGGCCTCCTCCCAGGGCTCTTGGAAAGCCCCCCCCCTTGTCAGCCCCCCGAGTTCAGGGACCCTCACTCTGCTGACTGTCCTTCCTCCCTGAACAGTTACACCTCCTGGGTATCACTGTGTCGTGCTTCTCCCTCGTTCCCCCCATCCCGAGCCCCTAACACACACACGCACACACACGCTCCCTGTCCCTCTCCATCTCTCCTCATGCATCTACCTACCATCGAAATCTTATCTCCAGTATGGATTGCTGACTTCCAAGTGTCTGCCTAACATCTGTCTGGAATCTTTTATAGGGGCCTTAAGGGTAACATTTCTAAACAGAATCTTGATTCTCAAAGTTGGCCCTCCTCATAAAACAAAAACAAGGCAAACACTCCTCTCTGCCTTTTCTCTCCTTCTCAGTAGTCACCCACAGTCAAAATTAAGGAGTCATTTTTGATTCTTTCCTTAAATCTCATCTATTGCCAAGTTCTGACAGTTAAAGTTCTAAGAAATGCCTTTTAAATATACGCAACCGCTTTATTAAAACATAATTCATATAGCATTCAACCTGTCAAGTGTATGATTCAATAGTTTTTAGTATATTCGCAGAGGTGTGTGACCATTGCCAAATCAATTTGAGACATTTTCATCACACCCCAAAGAAACCACAAACAGATTAGCAGTCACTCCTGATTCCCCACAAGACACTCCCAACTGTAGTCAAGCATTAATCTACCTTCTGCCTCTATAGATTTGTCTGTTCTGGAAATTTTGCCTTTTTGTTTTTCTTTTCCATTTTGAGTTCTGGAGGTGGAACCTGGGGACTCATGTATGCTAGGCAAGCACTCTCCCACTAAGCTACACCACCCGCCTGGAGTCCACACAGATGGACTCCTACACTGTGTTCCTTTGTGTCTTCTTTCATGTACCATGCATTCAAGGTTAATCATATTATACCACATATTAGTATTCCACTACTTTCATACCGAATATTTTGCCTATGAATATACCATATTTTATATATTCATTCATGAGTTGACAGACATTTGGTCTATTTCCGTGCTGAGGTGTTTTAAACAGTGCTGCTATAAGCATTAGTATTCTTCTGTAGACATACGTTTTTACTTCTCTTGAATATATACCTGGGGTTTACAAACTGAGTTGTAAGGAGTAACGCTGAGTTTATCTGTTGGAGGAACTGCTGTGCTGTTTTGCATTCCCATCAGCAGCATTCAAGAGTTCCCATGAATCCACCACCTCACCTCACAGAGGGCAGACAGTGATATCTTGTGTCATGTCTCTTCTTTGGAGAAATACCTATTCAAATCCTTTGCCTATTTTAGATTGAGTTGCCTTTTTATTACTGAGTCCCGAGAGTTCTTTATATATTCTACATACACCGTCTTATCTCATATGATATTAAACTCTTTCATCAGTTGTCTTTTTACTTTCTTGATACTGACCTTTTATGACTGAAAGTTTTTAATTTTGATGAAGTTCAGTTTATTCTTTCTTTTTTCACATGTGCTTTTGGTGACGTATCTAAAAAATTATACCCAATCCAAGGTCACCAAATTTATGTCAATGTTTTCTTCTAAGAGTTTTAAAGTTGTAGGTCTTACATTTAAGCCTCTGATCAATATATTTTGAGTTAATATTTGTATAGTGTGAGGTAGGGGTCCAATTTCTTTCCTGTGCACATGAATATTCATTTGTCCAAGCACCAGTCATTGAAGAAATGATTCTTTCTCCACTGCATTATTTTGGCACATATGTCCCAAATCAGTTCACCAACAATGTGAGTTTTTCAGACTCTCAGTTCTACCTACCCCATATGCATATGCATCCACCCTTATGCCAGCACCATACTGTATTGATCACTAATTCTGTAGTAAGTTTGAAATCAGGAAGATAACTTTTCAATTCTATCCTTCTTTTTCAAGACTGCTGTGCCAATTTGGGACCCCTCGAATTTTCATATTACTTTTAGGATCAGTTTGTCAACTTCTGCCAAGAATCCATTTGAGGCTTTCAGAAAAATTGCACTGACTCTATGCAACAACTTGGACAGTATGGCCATTTTAACAATATTAAGCCTTCTGATTCATGAACATAAGTTTTTTCTAATTATTTAGGTTTTCCTTAATCCATTTCGATGATGATTTTATAGTTTTTAAGAGTGCATGTTTTACACTTCTTTTGCTATTTTCCTAAATAATTTACTCTTCTTTATTATAAAACAGATTATTTCTTAGTTTCATTTTAGAATATTCATTGCAAGCATACAGAAATACAATTGACTTTTGTACAGCAGCAATACACCTTCTATTTTACAACCTTGCTGAGCTTGTTTACTTGTTTAGCAGATACCTACATATAATATAATATTACTATAATATAATAGAGAAAGTGCTGCCTTTTCTGGTCTTGAAGCCTCTTACTTCATTTTCTTGCATAACTGCCCTGTCTGGAACCTCCAGCGCAATATCATATTAGTTTTGAGGAAGACTGTTGGGGTTTTCCAGAGAGAAAAAAACCAGATAACTAGATGGCACTGCCGTTTCCTCTGGATGCTAGCCTCCGCCCGCCTCACAGGCTACTTCTCACCTTGACGAGGTCTCTATTTCAGGACATCCCTGGATCATTGTATCTGCAAGTGCCCACTCACCACCGTGTCTTCCCCAGGTCACCAGCCATTACTGTGATGTGCACAGACTCTGACGACACTTGTACACAGCCTAGCATTTGGCAATGAGCAACTGCAATGTTAGTCCTCGCAACACAAATATCTCCCAGGCAGATACTTTATCACTGTCTCACAGGGGCGGAGACTCACAGGAAGAGAGGTTATGTGTCTTGTGCAAGTTCCTACAGGTGACAAATGTCAGATTCAGGATTAAAACCAGACCACCTTGGTCCAGAGGCCGCTCTCTAGGGACTTTTACTTGTGAACCAATTGATTTTCTGTACACAAGCACAACCAATCTCATTTATCACAATTCTGTATCTAACATCACTCGTGGTTGGCATTAAAAATATGTAATAAATGCATGGAACCCTGGTCATGGGAGAAGAGCTCCCTAGGACTGCTTGCTTTCCTACACACACTTGGGCCCAGACCCATCATCTTCCACCTGCCCACACTGCAGAGGTCCAGGGAGCCGTGGTCCAGGGAACACACTTTGAGAAACACTGGCCCACAGAGGCAGGTCAAACAGCCCAGTCCTCAGAAGAATGCTTCTGCCTCCATTTCTGCAGCTGGCTCTGCTCTTCTCTAAAAATCTAACTGGAATCTCTTTCAAAGCCATGGCTCTGTTCAGAAGGACAGAGCCGGTACTGAGTTTTCCTTTTCATTCATGGAGTTGCTCACAGGCAAGTCAGGACGCTGGACCACTGGAGAAAGAGGATTCTCCTCATGCTCCAGAGGGTGGCACTCAGCTGTGCGGGGGCCAGGCCTCAGACCCAGGCAGCCCGAACTTTCTCAGGGCTCTGCTTCGCTGTGTCCCACAGATGGGGTCACCCTTCATGAGCTGCCTCAACTTATTCTCAGGATGCAGGCAGAATCAGTGATGTGTCTGCCACAAAACTGGCGTTTCTCTCCTGAAAGCTTACCTTAGCGCTAATAGTGAAACCACGGCTTCCGAGGTGGGCTGGCTTCGCAGTCGGGGTCTCTCAGCTTTCAGTGTCTTCAAGTTTATCTGCTTGAACGTTCTGAAGAGGGAGCAGGAAAAACCTCTAGTTGGAAATCTAAGAAAGAACAGAGCAAGCAATATAAGACAGCACAGTCAGAGCAGAGCAGGGCCCTCGGTCCTGATCATCTGCCACTTCCAAAAGCTTCATCCCTTTCCCTTATTTGCATGCTTCAGTGCCTACACATTGTGGCCAGTGTTAGAGTATTTTCTAAACCTCATATAAAGACATTCAATAAAAGAATACTCTCTTCCCCTTCTTCTTAAACTTGGTGACCAAAGTCATTTTTATGGAATGGCTCTTCAAAGCTTTTATTTTCCTGTGGTAACTGAAATTTTACATATTTGGTAGAGAGCCCAGGATCACCTTTGATAACTATGAGTGCTTCCTAAATTCAATTTCACAGCAGATCCAAGTACGGGACCACTGGAAAAGGAGGCTTGCAATACACGGGGATCCGAGAAAACAGAAAAATGCGTTGGAACCCATCCCGTAGCTGGATGTCTGCATCCAAAGGGAACTCACAATAACCTGGCCCCTCAGCCAGGGGAGGCTGCAGCGAAGTGTGAGGAGGAGGAGAACCCATGTGAGGGCCTGGGGCGGAACCCGGGCAAAGTGCAAGGCTGATTCCAGGAGGCTAGGCAGGGAGGGAAAGCCTGCCAGTGCGAAGACGTACCCTGTACCATGGAGAAGGAGCTCCAGACACACTACCCCGGCCGGGACTCGCTGGCAGGCCAGGCTGTGCAGGGCAGATGACCGCTGTGACACTCACCAGCCAGGGCCCGGAGAGGTACTGAGCCCAGTGCGACTCCTGCCCAGACCCTAGACTAAAGAGGAACATTCCTCCCAGTGGCTAGCAATTCCACAGGCCTGCCTTGGGAACTCTTGTTTTCAGCCCCTGTGGTATTTCCTCCTGTCTCTTCCAGTGTCTGCTCAGCACTTCCTTGTGTCACCTTTGGAAGCCAGGAAAGGGCTCACATCAGCTCAAAGGGCCTGCAGTGGCAAGCAGATGGCCACACCAGCCTGGTGAGGGACAGAGCGCAGCCCCTGGATCTATTCTTATGAATACAAGGGAGGCAGATCTGGGAAGCCTGCCTGGTCTGGTGTAGATGGGATGGGGCTCACGTCCAGGGAGCCATCTCATGGTGGATGGGGGGAGGGGAGCCAGCCATGTGAAGTTCCCATAAGGCAGTATCACCACTGTAGTGAAATTCAGACAGCCTTTAAGTCATTACTTTAAGCCACAAGAAATTGCAGTACACACAAACAAACGAGTGGCTTTAAATACACTGCTCTGCAAGATGAAAAAAACCATTTTCTCTCCTCCCCCCAAATCTGTTTATTACTTTAGCTTTTTAGCTTCGTGGTTTGAGCAAGACCAATGTAAGACTCTCTTTTGTCCTAGACTCCTGCTCAGTATTCTAAACTGGGGATGAATTTGCCTGCTTTGGAAAAAGAGACCCTCTTACTGCACCAGCCACAAAGGAAGGAAAAATGGTTATTCAAAAAAGGCAAAGGCCAAGAGAAACACCAGAAGCCAAAAGGAAAGGGCAGGAGAAGAAACCACAGGAAGTAGAGGAATCCTCCCCTTTCTTCTTCTTAAAGCAAGTGCCACTCTGGCCTGACAGCACATCTGCCCCGCCCCCCAGTGTCTCTCAGAGAGGGACTCTCAAACTCAGAGTGTGCAGAGGGGCTGCCCTGGGGCTGTACCACATGGAGAGCCCAAGTCCTTTGAGAGCTGCTTGTGAAATCCTTTAGCTGTAGGAATCTAATTTGCTTAAAGGCAAAGAGAAGACTTCAAGCACTACATCATAAAACTTGAGAGAACAGAGCATTGACTAAAAAACAAAACAGTGCAATCAGGACCCTCTGGGAAAAAGAAAAGAACAAGAATATAATCCGGAAAGAGTTCAAATTCAGTAACAACTGGAAATTGAATAAACTAGTTACACTGGTCTAAAAGCAGAAAACAATGCCAGAAGGAAATGACACATTGGGGAGACCATCACCATGTTTAATGCAAATGGAAGAAGAACTGTACGAAGGCATGGAGCTCGAGGTCAGCCAGACCCAAGGTCTTGTCCCACCTCTCCAGGCTCTCCCAGCCTTCCAGAGAAATTTCTTCCTGGGCCAAAACAACTTTCATGTGATTATCAGCATCTGTGCAAGAGCTCTGACAAGACTTAGAGACCCAGCCGGACCGAGTACTTCTGGACAGAAGATGTGGTAGAGAAAGCTGTATTCGTTTGAAGAGCTGGGGTTTGACAGGAGGTGCCCATGGAGCTGGCCACAGTGAGTGGGTGTTTCCAGTGAGCTGCATCCACTTTGGGGTGTCGAGCGCCCCTAGCTCTAGAGCAGAGCAGAGTCTTAGCCCCTCCAACCAGGTATGGGATGTCTCCCACCCATAACAAACCCTAGAGACGAGGCCACCGTGAGAGCTCACCTTTAATAGGCTACCTTCTCCCAGCCTTTCTCCTGGATGCCTACGAGGAAAAGGATTCTTCCAGACATTTTCACAGAACATGGGCACTTCCTTCCTACCACGAGACACATCTCCAGATGTCGTTCAGGACTCAGCTGCCAGGCCTTCACTTCCTAGGAGCCCTTCTTACACTACCTCACACCCTCCTCAGGGAGTTCCTTCCTCCTGAATTCCTTCCCAACTCCTGATTAGAGATGAACCTGCACCTTATCATAGTGGCAATGGGGCCTCACCTCAGGGGGCTGGTTCCAGGATGCCCTGTGGACACCAAAATCCACTGATGCTCCAACTCTTATATACAATGATGGACCCTTTGCATACAACCCCTGTACATCCTCCTGGGTGCCTAAATCACCTCTAGATTACTTAGAATACCAATAACTGTCAATGCAAATAGTGGCTACACTGTATTGTTAAGAAAAGTAATGACCAAAAGCCTATGCACATTCAGGACAGACATAATTTTCTTTTCCCAAGTATTTTCAATCCACAGGTGGTCAAATCCAAGGATGTGAACCCATGTATACAGCAGGGTGACTATTTCCTCAACCATCTAGAGTCAGATTAGCAACACCAATAACAATAGCATCATCATTGTGATTTGAGCATTTGTTTAAAAAGAAGGAATAACAAACACATAAACAAAACCATGTACCTATTAACAGGCCTCCACTGGGGGACACGTAATGCCCTAGAGACATGAGTGTGCAGGCTAGCAGTGGGACCACCCCAGGTCAGCACTCCCCAGACTCATGCTGCTGCACTGCATCTAGGGCTTGTTGTCTGCTAGCGTTAACTGCAGGATCAAAGAAGCTGACAGGAAAACCACCAGTAAGAGCCATCATGTGAAGCAGCCAGGGTCAGACGCAAGCAGCAGGGGCAGCAGCGGCCAGGCAACTGAGGCAGTAGGAACAGCTATGGGGAGGAGCCCTTTCAAAAGCCCTCATACGCACCAGGACATGTTCAGACAGTGGAAAGGACGGTGCTCAGAGACACACTGGGCTTGCTGGGCTCCCTCCTGTGCTGTTGTGCACAGATAAAGAGCAGCAAATAGACCATTTTGAGAGTCGTAACCATTGGCCCATTTTCTTTATCAGGTGATTGATCAGAGATTCTGTGATCCTGATCTTGTCACATTTCTACATCAGGATAGTATCTATAGAACAGAGAAAACTTTCCCTAATACAGAATTATTCATTAAGTAAATGCTGGCAGGTTTTGCTAAAAAAAGCAAATACTGAATTTGACTGTGTCGGTCTTTTTGCACTTCACCTCTCTTTATCAAGAGTATCTGGATTTCAGATTTCTATCTACTCCTCTAGACCTAAACTGGGTTTTATAGGCAGGATTCTTCTCTTGTCCTGTGTGAGTCCAGGGCTGCACAGATACCAACGTGCAGAGGAGCAGTGCGTTCTCTCTGTGAGGGTATCCAGCCACCAGCCACAGGGAGATGCTCACAGTCAAAACAGCAATTGACGTGGAGGACACGTGAAGGAGAGGGAGCTAAAATAAGCACCGCAATCCATCTGTGAGGTCCAGAACTCTGCCACTCCTCTGTCCTTGGGACAGCTTCCTACAGCGACACGACTGCCACTTTCTGGCCTTTTGGCTACTACTTAGTGGCCCGCCCATGTCACTCAGGGCAGCACAAGTTCATAAAAAGGAATGTCATGTCTGACACCTTTTCAAATGTACTCCTACAAATGCTGGGAGCTGTTTTGCTTCAACATTCAAAGGATATGGCTATTACCAATCGCAAGCGAAAGAATGAGGTGACTAGGAAAAACATGCTACTGTAAGTGTATTTATATATTTTGAAAAGTCTTTGGTGAAGTATGGAGGTACAGGTCAGTAGCAGAGCAGTTGCCCAGCATGGATGAGGCCCTGGGTTCAATTCTAAGCACAACAAACAAAACAAAAACAACCCACTTTGATGGCTCTTATCACTTGCCTGAAAGTAGCCACAAAATCAATCAGTGAAAAGTAAACCCTGAAGACTAATCAGCTTGCTGTATGATAGACCTACAAGAGTGTGTATGTGATTTTATATTAACTTTTGTATTGAAGCACAGTTAAAAGCCAACTTTATGTTGGTCACAAGACACATGCATGCGCGCACACACACACACACACACACACACACAAAATACAAAGTACTAGGCTAAAAACGATGCAACATTTGGCTATTACCAATCGCAAGCGAAAGAATGAGGTGACTAGGAAAAACATGCTACTGTAAGTGTATTTATATATTTTGAAAAGTCTTTGGTGAAGTATGGAGGTACAGGTCAGTAGCAGAGCAGTTGCCCAGCATGGATGAGGCCCTGGGTTCAATTCTAAGCACAACAAACAAAACAAAAACAACCCACTTTGATGGCTCTTATCACTTGCCTGAAAGTAGCCACAAAATCAATCAGTGAAAAGTAAACCCTGAAGACTAATCAGCTTGCTGTATGATAGACCTACAAGAGTGTGTATGTGATTTTATATTAACTTTTGTATTGAAGCACAGTTAAAAGCCAACTTTATGTTGGTCACAAGACACATGCATGCGCGCACACACACACACACACACACACACACACAGAATATACAAAGTACTAGGCTAAAAACAGGATGCAACATCCCAAGATTTCACAGTATACCTCACAGAACATCATGACTTCCTCCAAGTATCCTCAAAACCAGGCAAGTCTGTGAAACAAGTGAGGGTATTTTTACAGCCAACTGCAGGGGCCTCTCTAGATAAAGCTAGCACGGCTAAAATAAAACTCAAAGGAGATGAGTGGTGGTATCTTCAGGGGTCTTGGCAGGCCCACATCAACCCCAATGTCCTGAGTCATCCTGGCCCTCTTGGATTTCTGCAGTCCTTATAAGCCAAGTCACATACTTCAGCACTACTGAGGACAAATATTTTCTCCTCTCCACTGGCTTCCTGTATATTAACTTCACAAAAATAAGATGACTACTCCAGAACTTGCTCTTTCTTATCTAACTGGACATTAAATAGCAAATTTAAGAGCTTATCACTATATAAATTACATTTGATGAGAAAAATATGTACTAAGGGCTTGAGTCCACTCTTGTACCTACTATGCCGTCAGCCTTCACAATGGGCAAGGAGGCAGTGGGTCCAGACTGAGTCTGAGTGGCCTTTCCATCCATTTCTCATCATTACAGCCATGTCTCCTGGGTATGCATCACCAAGGTGGCCCTCCAGAACTTCAAGAATAAGGAGCCCCTCCTCAATGTCAAAGCTTTCTTGGAGCTCCCTCGATGCTGGTGACTGCATTTTAAGAAGGTCAAAAGCCTATTGTGAACTCAGTAACACACCTGGCAAGTTTCATTTCATAAGCTGCAGCATTTAAAAGCATATAAAGTAACCATGCATTTGTGAGGCATTAACCTATAGTCGAAGCCTAGAACCACGTAAATTCCTTGACCCCCTTGTGCTAATGGTGAAATGCATTACAGAAGCCTTAAAGGGGGAGAAGAAACTTTTCATAAGATTCTAGACACTTTTTGTTCAGTATCCAAGATAAATCTAGAGGCCTTTTAACAAACAGAGGCTTGTTTCTGACTTCTCTGCTGGGAACAAAATGGACCCTCAGTATTGCCAGCTTTGCTTCCCAAAGCTGGTGATACCTGCTGGCCTGGGGAGAAGTCATAGGACCCTCTCCCTAGGTCTTGGGGCGAGGCTCAGCCATAGCATACAGAGTCTGGGAGCCCAGAACATCATCATGCAAGCCCCACCAGGGGCTGCGGGACCGTCGCGCTGTTTGACTTATTTACCAAAGCTGAGAAAACAGGTGAGCACCCAGCAACAATCACTACATGCAGGGGAGGAGAAAAGCTCAGAGAAAGGGGGAGGCTGGAAATCTTTAAATAAAAGTAATTTAAAGATCCAATTAGGAGGAACTGGAACGCAAGACTGAAGGTAAGAAAAGGGAGAGACCTATTCCAAGGTTGCTTTTCCTAGAGGAAAGCCGCAGGGGCATTAGGACAGAAGGACTAATTAACAGGTGCTTCTCAGAGGTCTCAGTCTTTGCCGGCAGGAGCACAAAGTGGTTTGCCACTTTGAAAAACAGCTTGGAAGGTTTAAAAAAATAGTTTAAGTTTATATATACCACACAAACCATCAAATCACCTCTAGCTATTTACCCAAGGCCAAAGGGAAAATGTGTCTTTCCATACAAAGTGTACATAAATGTTATGGGAATTTTATTCATAATGGCTGAAAAATGCAAACAACCCAGAAATCCTCTAATAAATAAGCAAACGCTGTATCCATACAGCAGAATACTACTGAGTAATCAAAAGGAAGAAACCAACATACAACCAAATGGTGACGCCTAAGTACATTATGCTGGAATTAACAACCTTGTCCAATTCCGTTTATATACACCGTGGAAAAGTGAAACTGCACGGGCGGAAGACAGAGCAGTGTTTGCCATGGACTGGGGCAGAGCGGAGGGACAGAATAACTCAAGGGCAGTTTTAGGGGAGTGGACATTCCTAACCTGGTTACAGTAGTGGTTACACAATATGCACAGTGCTTATCAAATCATGGTGGAACAGTAAAAAGGGTACATTTTACAATCGTAAATGATACAGCAATAAGTCCGGCTTTGTAAAAGCAACTCTGCAAACAAGCCAACAAAATTATCCCATGGAATGGGGCTACTGTTATCTTTTACAAGGTTCTACAAACCATGTAACTAACTTCCTTTTCTAACTCCCATCCCCAATTTCTTCACACACAATACTTATAGGAAGATTAGTGGCAGTTCATTTGTAGGGAACAAAAACTTCTTTAGTCAAATGAAATATCTTGAAGTAACTTCCAAGTGGTTGGATAATTATGGGAACTTTCTTGGATACCAGGCCTCCCTTATTTGCAGTTCTGCCTTCTTAAAATATTAAATTAATAATTCCAAAGATAAACAATCCTAAGTTTTGAATTGCACACTGCTCTGGGTAGTGTGATGAAATCTCACGCTGTCCAGTTCACCGCTAGTGGGACGTGAGTCGTCCCTTTGCCCAGCACATATCTTGGGAGTACACACTACCTTCCCACTTGTTACTAGTGGGCACCTCTGTTCTCAGGTCAACTCAAGTCACAGTGCTTAGGTACAAGAGACCCTTACTTATTTAATAATGGTCCTAAAGCACATGAGCAATGGCACTGGTAACCTGGGTATGCCAAAGAAAAACCATAAAGCACTTGCTTTATTAGATGAAGGCACCATAAGACAGTGCGGGGGGAACATCCATATTGTTATAATTAGTTTACTTTAATGTCAGTTTCTGTTGATAAGTTTTTACTATGCTTAATTTATAAATTAAACTTTTATCATAGGCATATAAGTAAATGAAAATAACACAGTATATACAAAGCTTCATAGGATCCATGGTTTCAGATATCTACTAGTGGTCATAGGACACACCCCCTACAGATAAGGGGACTACTGAACTAAAAATAGATGAGTATGTGGCTCTTTATCCTTGTGCTAAATATGTGCCTGCTAATCACTGAGGAAAGAAGGCAACCAAGAATTCGATCACTCTGTCAGCTTCCATAGGCCTTCACTACAAAACTGTATAATCACCAACATGTTCAGGTACTGTGATCCGAAGCCTGAACTATGCCAATAATAAAAAGAACCCATGGTTTATTATCACTGAAATCATTTATTATTTCTAAAATAGTTTATTATTGCCAAAATCTTCAAGCAAAAAGCAAACCTAAGATAGACCTTGATGGTTGAATGGCAAACCTTTACTGGGGATGGAAAAAGCTTTTTAAAATCACTATGTGATTTTAAAACATAGCGCAGCATGATTTAGTCTCTCTGTAGACTATGATTTGGTTTATATATATTCAAAATAATGTAGATGATTCTGGCTCTTCCCTTAATCCCATACCCAGCAGTCCACACAGCCTGTGGATGCTGTTACTGTTCTAGGCACTAAGGACCCAACAATACACCAATATCCCTATTCTTACGGTGCTCACATTGTCTTGGGAGTAATGGACACATTACAAATGAGCAAATGGACTGATGTAGTGACTGATCCATAAAGGACTGAACATCAACTAATAAAAGTGGGGAGGGAAGGGGTGGGTAGGAGACTGGAGAACTGGGTTCTATTTTAGATAAAGTGGTCAGGTGTCTCTGGGGCAGAGATTTGGAGAAGAGGGCTACTGTGTGGCAGGAAGGAACCAACTCTCAACTCTTGAGAGGGAGACATAATGAAACTGTCCAAGGGACAAGCAGGATGTCCAGTCTGGCTGGAGTGGAGTGAGTGAAGGAAAAGAGGAGCCCAGGGAGCCCAATGGACACAGAGGCCAGGCAGGGCCAAGAGCAGACCATACAGACTGTGCCAGAGGACAACTCTGGGCTTTATTCTAAGAATTATCAGGAGCTCCTGTGGGACAGAAGCAAAGCGAGGGCACGATCCTGAACAGTTTTAAAGACTCTCTCTGGTCATGCCAAGGAAAGCAGACTTTAGGTGTGGGTTGAAGAAGGTGGATAAGAGGAAGCACAGAGCTCGACAGAAAGCCACCACAGCCATCCTAGTAGGGATGCGGAGCTCTGGGCAGTGGTGACAGCGGAGATGGTGATACATGGACAGACTGGGGATCCTGGGAATAAAGATGTGGTTGTTTAAACTGGAAGATGTGAAGAGGGAACAGGTTGACTACATATTCAACCAGTGATCTGAGTTACAGGAAAATGCATATTGTACTTGCAGCAAGCAGCTAATGAAGTGAGTTGAGATTTGAAAAATAGGCTAATTTGACTCAAATAGCATCATAGCCTAGGACTTCACAAATTTTGCAATGGAAATAGCTGACTCAAGGCCAGTCCAGATATTAATTTCATCTTGCAATAGTACCTCTACCAACTGGGCCACTGACTATGCACAGCTAACAGATCCCCATGAGAAGCTTTACTTCTCGTGCTATGGTTTGGGTCAGTACACCTCGAAGGCCCATTTTAAAGGCTTACTCCTCCGTGCTCAAACTGCTAGGAGGGAGGTAGGACAATTTTTAAGAGGTGAGGCATTCTGGGGGGACTTCAGGTCATCGAGAACAGGCCCGCGGAAAAGACTGGGGACCCAGTCACTTTTTCTCTTTTGCTTCCAGCCATGAGATAAGCAGTTTTGTTCCACCATGCGCTTCCACCACGATGCGTGTCCAACAGACCCAAGTAACGAGGCCATCTGACTGTGGATTTAAGTTACCAAAATCGGGAGCCAAAATGAATCTATTCTCTTCACAAGTTGATTATCCTGTGCGTTTGCTACAGTCATGCAAAGCTGACCAACGCCCTCCATCACTGGAATCGCCAGGAAGCAAAGATTTCCAGCAAAGCTTGGTCAAAAAAAGCCAGTGTGCATTGAAGATCCCCTTTATTTAACTCTTGTTAACACAAATGAATGTCAACAAGAATATATAAAGCATGGATACTCTTTATTTCCATTTTTAAAAAACCTGGAGCGCAGGGATCCAAGTTCAATCCCTGGTACCCAAAAACAAAACAACAAACAAACAAACAAACCTTGTGAAAGAGAAGTCAAATTCTAAGAACCTCCAATAGGTTTGATGTTAAAGTCTTTTAGAGAAATACCGGTTGTTTGGTGTAACTCATATCAAAGCATTTCTCCGCTTTACAGATTATTTCCTTCTCTCCCCGAAGACTTATATGTCTGAATTTTATGAAAGTAACAACCAGCTACAAAAGGCCAGAAATGACACACAAATGCACAACCGGATCAGGCCGGATTCCTGAAGGTCAGCATGGGGTACAGGGTGGGCCCGGCGAGGCTTGGCTCCCACATTACGAGGTGCTGCTCACATCCCCACATCACATCTGTTTCAGCCAACACAGATCTGTGCCCAGGATTCAAAACACAAGGAAAAGTTTAAACTGCTTTGACTGGAGTAGCTGTAGCCTGCTAACATGTAGTTCTTCCAAAAAGGTATCAACTCCCATATTTTCCATCCTTTCCTCTAATTCAACCCTAAAAGCGACAGCACAGAGGCTGGGGGGAACCAGATGAAAACAGGCTTTGGAACAGCTGGTGCAAAGACCTCTGGAGACCACAGGCCCTGGCTTGCTTTTTTTCTACTCCCAACTTGGAGAAAATGTTTTGATCCAGTTGGAACCATCCAAACTTGAAACTGCCTTATAAACTTCATCTGCTTTTCATTCTTTAAAGGTTTTACTCAAAGGCTATTAGTTCCCCCAAATAAATATTACTCATCCACCCCTGTATTATCTATCAGCCAAGAAAGAAATCTCCTTTTAGTCACACAGGTCCAGCAGAGGTAACTGAAATTGCTGTCCAGAGTTTCTTTTCAGTAACATTTTTGAAGTCTTTTAATGATTTTCCAGCTTTTCTACCACACCGCGTCTTTCAGGATTGACTCCTGGGAAGAGCTGTCTTTTTTTTTTTTTTTTTAAATCACTGTTTTGCTCTAAAGAACTCCTCACTCAAATGTCTGAATTTAGTGACTTTTCCCACGGTATTGGCTAGTAAGACAGATTTTTCTGGCTTATTGCTTTAAAATGTCAAAACATATTCTTTTTTTTTAAAATCTGAACTTTGGAACTGCTTTTATATAGGATCTCCTTCTTACCCTGACCGGCTGTTTCTGTCTTTTTCCAGAAGGAAGCAGGATAAGGGCTTTGTACGCTAAGCTTTTCCTCAGTTCCCCATTTGGATATTTACCTTATTTCCTCCCAATGGCTCCAGAAAAGTTGTCTCTATTCTCATTTTTCCAAAACCTCAGAATGAAAACACACATACCACATGATGGCAAACCCTCTGCCAAGACTAGATTAGTGTGGCTTTCTCTTTGGACTCCTCTGTAATGACCTAAAGATATATATATCTAGATTCTCAGAGGTCTGTTAAATATTAACCATGATAATGGGAAGGGCTGGAAAACTGGGGCAGTCTGAATCTCTGTTATTAATCCAGTCTGCTGTCATTTCTCTGTGAGCTTCTATAACACATTCCGAGACCGTCACTGACAAAATCCAGTAATCTCTGACTCACTTGAGAAGCTAATGAAACCCACAGGTCCCATCTCAAGAAAATTCCAAAACAAAACGGTGCTTACAATTGCTATTCTAGAACAAGGACAGCAAGCTGAGCCCTTGGGCCAGATCCAGCACATGGCTGATTTCTGTCAATAAAGTTTTATTAGAACACATGCATGTTCATTCATTCTCATGTTAGCTATGGTTCTTTCATGCTACCAAGGCACAGCTAAATAATTACAGAGAGACTATGTGGCTGCTGCAGCCTCAAATATTATCTGACCCTTTATAGAAAAAAATGTGCCAACCTGTTCCACAGCTTTAAAACCAGTGATGTTTGAGACAAAGATTATAAATTCCATTTTGTAGGTTTTTGCAAAGTTACTTAACTAGAATATAGTTTTCCACAGGATAAAAATTAAAAGGAAGTCCCCCAAAATGCCAAGCCCAGTGCCTGCTATTAATTAGGCTGCTGATGTAAGTCTCTGTTTTCTCCTTGCTTATCTCCTCCTGGTCTTTAGTACTTCCTTCAAATGTCTCTTCTCTGCTCCATTTTCCCTACAGTTCCCTCCTCTTGGCAGCTGAAGTTATTTTAACATTGTCTACTTCACCTTGTCATTATCTACTTACTTTGCTTTCCCATCGAAAATATGGCTTCCTCTGGGATAAGCGCCATATCTTATTTACCTATGCTTCCCCCAGCGCATGGCACATAGCAGGACCTTGGCAAAGATTGCTTCAGATACTGGGTGAAGAGATAAATCAGAACAAGGAATGCTCTGTGTTCTCAAAGGCAGGCAAACAACATTAACAATATATTTGTAAATACATTAGTAAATTATGAATATATTAATAATAAAGTAACTAATATTAGAAATATCCCAAAAGGGGTTTCACAAATAAAAAATTCCTTCATCAATATGAGGTTCCAATGTGCTACATATTATAGCAGTTTTATTGAGCAAAGAGCATGTTTAATACTTCCACCATGCGCAGATACTGAGACATTTCTAGACCGCCAGAAGTCCAAGGTGAGTGCCCTGTGTTAGCTTTGCACTGCTGTGACCAAAACACCTGGGAAAGGCTTTCCTTCTCACCGTCTTAGAGGTTCCAGTCCATGGCTGGCTGGCTCCACTTTTCAGGGCCTGCGGTGAGGCAGAATATCACTGGCAGGGCGAATTGCTCCCCTCAGGGCAGCTGAGAGCAGAAAGCCAGTGCCTGCTGTGGGTTCCCAGCCCTGTGCCCCCCTGGGGTCTCACCCTGTCCAATGGAGCTGCAGACATTCAAGGGCAGTTCTCTCCCATCAATCTGCCACCCCACATGCCAACCATCTCTGGACCCACCCTCACAGACACGCCCCAAGTGTGCCTTCCTGATGTTCTGGGGGTCTCCCAATCCAATCAAGTTGGTAATTAAGAGTAATCATCCTGGATATCTTTATCTACAATGTTTTGAACTATTTCAGATTTTTAATTTCTCCAGATTTTTTTTTTGTCTTTGCACATATACAACCACATATCTTGAGGATAGGACCCAAGTCAAAGCACGAAACTCATTTTATGTTTCGACGCACACCAATGTGCACAGCCTGAAAATAATTGTATTCAGTATTTCTAGTGTGTCTGTGTTTTATCTGCGAGCCATCAGATGAGGCCAGGTGTAGAATTTACCTTATGTGGCATTGTGCTGATGCTCAGAAAGTTTCAGATTGTGGGGTATCTGGGATCTTACTTTTCAGAGTAGAGTTGCTTAACCTGTGACGACTTTGTTTTAATACAATTTAGACTTTGAACCAATGCAAAATATGATATTCTTTGTCTACAAAAGCCTGACTTCAACATTTCTAATAATAATGACACATTTTTTGCATAAATTAAGTTTCTTAGAAAAGTAGATTCTTTTGTTTTTTCATGCATTTTAGTTAAGAGAGATTCGTTTCCTTGAAGCTGAAAGAGCCAGGCACCGATCTGAGCAGTGAAGATATAAAGATGAAGAAATGATGTTCCTGGCCCAATTCTGGTGAAATAAAGTAACTCAGAAAAACCTGAATTCATTTTGACAAGATTCACCCTTGACTTATTTATATTCTTTAAATTTCCAAATTGCATCATGTAAATAATTAAATTAAAAGGGTTTTGTGTTTCCAAAATAGAGACAGATTTCCATATTACATTGTTTACTATGGCTTGCTGGAACAAATCACTACACATTTCTTGGCTTAAAACAACATACAATGATTATAGTTCTCAAAATTTTAAGTCTGAAATGGGTCTTGCTGGACTAAAAATAAAGGTGCTGGCAAGATCACATTTCTCCTGCACCTCCAGGGGAAAATCCACTCTCTCACACTGTCCAGCTCCCAGAGGCCTCCTGCATTCCTTGGCTCATGCATCTTCCAGGCAGCAGTGGCCACAAACTCTGGCATCACTCTTCCCTGCACTCTCCTGAGCCACTTCTTCATTTTCATGCAGCACTCTGATCGCACCGGCCCATTGGAAAGCCCAGGATGGTGCTCCTATGTCGAGGACAGTGGATGAACAACCATAAACACTTCTTGCTGTGTAACCTAACGTTCCAGTTTCTGTGGCTTAGGACATGGACATCTGTGCAGAGGGTGAGGCACCATTCTCTCAACCACATGCATCTTTGCAGCAATCAGGCCAAAGAGCCCGGGTCACATGCACAACCCCATTGCGTGATTTGGAAGACCGTGATCCCCAGAAACCAGCCCTCCCATCTGCTAGGAGTCGCTCCCACACACAGCAGGCCTCTAGCACCTCAAGGCGCACTCAGCTCCCCACCCAGCCCCAGAAAGCAAGCTGACATTTCTGGCCTGTGAAACCACCCTATCTCCTCACCCTCACCTGTTCAAGTTGTAATGATTTTGTCATGGGCATCCGCCTTCCAATGAAACATTCAGCCCTTTCCTCCATTCTAGTGGGCATTCAGCCCCTTTGCCCGCGGGGTTTGTTATACCAAAAGACTTGACAATTATGGTAAAGATGTATTCATCTATGTCCTGCTGCTGTTTTCGTGTCACTTAAAACATACAGGGTGTGATCAACAAATATGGAGAATGTCTTAACGTTCATTACAGTAAAGACACATTGCCATTAACCCCTCACGAATTGCCTTGAACACACTTATCCCACCATTCTTGTCATGTTTTGAAGCAGTTAAGCAGTTCTAGAAGTCCTCTTTGGTGAGTGTCCTTACAAGATGCAATAAAAATAGAATGACTGGTGCTGTGGAGTGCCATCCAACGAAAAGGAGGCTCATCACAACATTACAGTGTGTCCTCCTCTATGTTATTCATGGGATCAGCACCACACAACTGCTGGCTCTCCCACAAAGTCAAAATGATCATGAAAGAGAAATGTTTCCAGTCAATTAAGGACATCGAGGCAGCCAAGACAGTGCAACTGAAGACATTCATGGAAGAGGACCTCCACAGCTGCTTCAGAAAGAGTAAGAAGATAAGTGTGTTTGAAATCAGGGGGGACTATTTTCAGGGGGAGTCATGGAAATATGGCTTTAGAATAATAACATTAAAAAATTTTAACATTCACTGTATTTTTCAGTCATACTATGAACATGATCATTCATTCTTCTGTTTTTAAGTTCAAAGAACAGGAATGTGGGGTACGGGGGTGGGCACATGCACACACACGCATGTGATATAAATCCCTGGACAGTGAAAACTTTTTCCATTCTGCTGAGGACTGAACCCAGGCTTTATGCATGCTCAGCATGTGCTCTACCCCTGAGTTGTCTCCCTGCCCCAAGACCAAAGACTGTTCAACTTGCTAAATACAGGTACTTGCTAACTAACGGCTGGTTGTCTTACCCTCGATGAAGACAGCTTGGGAAGCTTTGTGATTACAGAGCCATGGTGATGCTTTACCACGATAATAAAATGTTTCTGGGACTGCACACAGGATTTTGCAGAGCTTTCCTCTCATCAAAGGTAATTGGAGTGAACCACAAGGGCTTGGCAGGCTCCATGGGACACTGGAGGCCAACCTGGGTCCTGAGAGTCACCTTAGGGGGCCCGAGCAGCTGGCTCTGGATCACTGGACTGGATTTTGATTTGGAGGAATCAGAGCCAGCTCTTCTGTTTCTGACAGCAGCTCTCGGCCACACAGAGGACTGCATTTCAGCTGGCTCCGGCCTGGGCAGTAACGCCCGTCTGGCCACAGGCAGCAGATTTTCCAGCACCCTGTTCCCACTGGTGCACACTGTGACCCTGGACACATCTACTGACACGAGCCCTAGAAACACAACAGCTCTTCCCAGGTTGGCAGACCCTGGCTACCCACACCAGAGGCACATCTCAAAATAAAAGTACCTGGATCAAGGGAGCATTTAATAGTTGTGATTTAACTGTGACCATATTAAAATTTCAAATTACTTACTGTAAACATAGGAAAAGAGGAAAAACTGCAGGGCTGGAGTTGTGCTGAGCCACTCCCCACGTGAGCACCCAGAACCCGAGTCTGCTTCTACAAGTTCTGTTCTTCTGATCGGCCTCAGCTGAGGGCCACCCCTCACCTGGGAACTCTAGCGCCACTGTTCCCTTCCCCTCCCCAGCACCAGCAGGGCCTGACTGGCAAAGGCATCAGAGGGCTTCTGCTCTCTGGCTTTGTCCTGCGGGCACTGGCAGTTATCCCCACACCAAGGGGCGATGCTCCTCGCCGCTCCCCAATACGTTCATCCACCGGCATGCTTGACCATTGCCTCAGAGAAGCCGAAGCAAGACCCCTCAGGGGTCACCCTGCCCGGGTGCCCTCTGTGCCGGGTAAAGAGGTGCTCGAGCGAAGTGGGTTCAGATCTTTAGGAGGTCCTACACTCCCATCCTAGGATGTGTGCTGCTGGATCTGGAGGACGGGGAGTCCAGAACCTCGCGAGAGCCCGCACCTGGGGCCGGAGGCTGGACGCTGAGGCCAAGGGACTGGAAGGGTCGTGGGCAGCACAGTGCACTCAGCGCAGCTTGTTTTGCTCTGTTGTGTGGCATCAGGGAGGAGCCAGGGCCTCGTGCATGCCGGACCCGGGGTTATCCTGCCTGCTCATGAAACGAATACTGAGCACGGAGAAGCATTTGTCCAAAAGGAAAGGAAGGAATGAACACAGCAGGAGCCTACAGAGGAGTGGGGGACTCTGAAAGCCTCCCTGCCTTCAGCTCTGCTGCAGCTCCACTCTCACACCCGGAATTACTACCATGCCCCGGGCTGAGGCGTGGCATCTCCTCGCCTTGTTCTTTTGGGACAGCTCACTTAGAAAACTGTAGATACCTGGGTTAATAGCTGCTTGTAGGTAACAGAGGGAACTAACTTGCTCCGTGAAATGACAGTGTTCTCAGGTGAGGCGGGGAACACACGGGCACATTCTCTTGTGCACAGACCCACATTCCTCTCACTGAAGCCAGCTGTTGGCAGACCCAGGAGCTTCCATCTACAGGCTCTCTTGCCCTCTGCGACACACAGGACTTCTTTACTGAGTATTTTGTCAGCAAAACAATAACCTACAACAAAGAAAACCACTGAGTGCAGACTGGAAGAACTTCCAGGACCAGAAAGCCGGCACTTTCTAAACATCTGTTAGAGGCGAGAGGCTGGGAGTGAGTCCACCTCTGCAGAAGCCCGTCTGGCTGTGGGGAGCCGCGTCCACCCCAGGCGGCCTGTCTCGTGCTCCTTGCTCCTGCCCTGCCGGTCCTGGCTGCTGCTCGGAGGAGGCGCCCACAGCATCTTTAGGAAGGCAGAGGTACCAGGGATAAGAACAGTAAGTGTGAGGCCATGAGGCTGAGACAGAGCCTGCTGTTTTGAGAAAGCTGGCCGTGATCACACAGGCCTGCAACCTGCACCGGCAGGCCCAGGATGCCATGATGAGCCTGAGGGCCTGAACCCCGGGCCACAGCCGAAGATCCACACTGTGAAAAGTGTGGCTGTGTTAGGCGGGTGACCAGATTCTGAGCAAATCAAGGCAAGCGTGCAGAGTGGGAGGGAGGGACAAGGCGGCGGCATGCAGGGTCACTTCTGGGCCGGCTTCACAAACAGCTGGGCCAGGGCCAGGGCCAGAGTCAGGCAGGGGAGGCCTGGGCAGCGAGGGGCCTGCAGGCCGGGAGGGGAGAAGCAGACAGGCTTGGCATTTCCAAGTGGCACTGCAGGAGGGGGCCTGAGGTGGGTAGAAGCAGGAGGGGTGGAACGGTGAGGGGAGCAGGGGCAGGAGCGAGGACACGCTGGCAGGTGGGGCTGGGCGTGTGCAGGGTGAGAGCTAATAAAGGCTGATGATGAAGCAGATCGGCGCGTGGTGACGGGAAAAGGCATGCCAGCTACGGCTGAGATGCAGAGAGAGCGAGAGAGAGAGACAGAGAGACAGAGAGGGACGGGGGAAGAAGCTGCAAAGGAAAGAGGAGGACGAGGTGGCGGAGGATGGGCCTATGGCTTCATTAAATGAATGTCCTTCTGACCGTGTCGAGGGATTTATCTGTCGGCAAATGAGGGTAGCCCTTACTGTACCCTGAAGAGAAATCCCTCATACCTAAGGCTTCCTTCCCTAAGGACTTGCAAGGCAGGGAGGTGGTGGAAGTGTGTGCCGCCTACCTGCTCCTCGTGCTCACCTGGAAGGGAGACCAGGAACCCAAGCCTCCCCTCGGGCAACCACTCAGAGGTGACCAGATGCTCAGAGCCAGACCGGATGCCCTCAGCCAGGCACCTCCTCTGCGGAGTCACACAGTGCACCCCGCACTTGGGTTTCCACAGAGCAGGTGACCTGAGTAGGAAAGGGACCTCAGGGGCCACCTGAACTCCCCCCAGGACAGCCTGTGCCCACGTGACCAGCTGCACACTTCCTCTCAAGCTGCACACGCCCTTCCTGTCCCCTCCTCACCGCAGCCCACAGAAGGCTTCCTGGAAGGGCTGGAGCGCCTGCTGCCTCTGGCCACTGCTTCCCTGCAGGACTGGGCCCTGGGAGCCTAGAAAGACCCTTCTATGCCTTTTCCATCAGACAGACTTAACCCAGTCTCCAGCACAGGGATGAGGCAGCGCCCCTCAGCTGCCCACAGAGAGCCCACACCTGGGTGTGACACCCCACAGGCAGGCAGGTGCCAGCACAGAGAGCATGGCTGTGTAGGAGGAAGCCACCCACGGAAGAGGGGCTGTCCTGTCCCCTGGGAATTTGGCAGGTCAGGGAGTGGGCTTGGTGAGCTCCGTCAGGAGATGTACACTGAGCACCCACACTGCACCCGACACCAACCAGAACGGAAGGCAACTGTGCTCCTCTGAGAGCTGGCTTCAGTGATGAACAAGAGAACCAAAGCGGTAGCATGAGGCAAGGACACAGTGATGTTGTATTTAGGAGGAAGAAAGAAATTAAAGGTGAGGAAAAAGAGAGTCTGAAAATTCTGGTAAAAGCAGGGCATGGTAGTACCCTCCTTTAATCCCAGTACTTGGGAGGCTGAGGCAGGAGGGTCAGGAGTTTGGGTCCAGCTTGGACTACAGAGCAGGATCCTGTCTCAAAATAAATAAACAAATAAATAAAAATTCTGTTAAAACTCAGGTATGTCAGCATAGGATTAAGTATTATGTCCAGGGCTGGCCACGGGATGGACTTTCTCCAGAAACACAATGCTTCCTCTCCCATTTAGTGGCGGCCCTCTGCCCCGAGGAACGGTACACGGGGAGTGCGGCTGCAGGAGCAGACGCTGGCAGACCAAGGGCAGCTGAGCAGTGGGCTTACTGGCCTGTCGGGTCAGAGTCAGCCCACACCGAGGTCTCCCCGTCACACACGGCTTCAGATACACTTCAGTCACCTTGCCTGTGGGGTGCTCCCTGGGGTCACCTGCACCAGGCCTTGAACGCCATCGTCCCTCAGACACCAGTGTTTCAAGCCTGCTGCTGAACCTCCTCTACCCCTGGCCCAGTGCCTAAGAAGTGGACTCAGATGAACTTCAATATGAGTTTCTCTCACCATAAATCCAATCATTAGGCACAACAACGGGAAAGGGGGGACATTAACTCGATCCTTGGAGAACAGGGTTGTGAAGACCCTAAGCACACAGCACCGTGAATGGGTCGGGGTGGTCATCTCGTGGATGCAGTGAGTGAGTAACGGCGAATCTGAGCGAACTTCCAGGAACACAGCCACCGAGGCCGTGCAGGGCAGGAGTTCTGGCTGAGAAAAGGCAGCCGCCGAGGCTGGGATTAGGGGCTGGGGGAGGGGAGCAAACAAATGAAAGGAAATAGTGGTCAGTGTTCCCTAAATCCTAGCACCCCCGAGGCCCAGACAGAGAAAGGCGTGGCAGCTGTCACATGGCTCAGATGAGCCAGAACCAGGGAAGCTGGCTGTTAAACTTACCAAATTTATGTGCGATTAGGCCTGGGGTTGCAACCCAGTGGTGGAAGGTTTGTCTGGCATGCAGAGGCCCTAGTTCTATCCCCAAAACAACAACAACAACAAAAAAGCCATTGTGTGTGATTAAAACATGTCCCTATGCTCTGTCATTCTTATATCTAGAACTTCTCACATCTTCTCTCTAAATCCAGAGATGACAAAGCAGGTATGGAAGACAATCCTGGGGATGTAGAGTCAGGGCTGGGATGGTAGAACACCTGCGTACCATGCAAGGTTTGAGCCCTAGTACCACTGCAAGGAAAGAGAGAAAGGAGGGAGGGGGAAAGAACGGAAGAAAAGGAAGGAAGGAAGGAAGGAAGGAGACAGGAACCTTAGATAGGCAACACCTCAATCCTCAGGTACACCTCGCTGAAAGGGGTTATTTAAGAACAAGTTTCTAAAGGCACACACCTCAGTCAGAGCAGTGTTAGGTACTCATCCACAGCACTGTCTTTTGCTAATTTGCTCCTATTGCCCTTGACCTCCCTGAGGTCCTGCAAATATTCTAAAACCCTCAATAATTACCTTCTATTCTGTTAATTGAAACTCAAAGAGAATCCACCATCCTTTCATCGGCTTCTCCTTTCCTTTTCGAAAATGACCAGTCTCCAACGTGACTGGAATCAAGGAGGGGAAAAAAAAAAAAAACACCACCAGGTTTTAAAAAGTTCAGGATGCAACCTCCAAAGCTGAGACACACGAGTGTGACATGGGCGGAACTGGACTGACCCGGAGTGAGCCCGGGAAGCAGGGGGCTGCCCCCCACTTTATCAGCACCCCTCAGTGCTCTCTGCCTTATGACGAGAAGTTGAAACTAACAGTTTCTACAATTCTCTAGTATCTTTTCTATTGGGTTATTTATTTGTTTGTTCACTCTGGTGCCAGGGACGGAAGCCAGGGCCTTGCACATTCCGAGCACACACTCTACCACTGAGCTATGCACCCCATCTTGTGTGATCATTTAAATCATGACTAAAATTGCCTCACTTGGATCCACTTTAACCTGGTTTCGCCTGAAGCATTTGCTTTAGCTATTAGGTAATGACTAAGTTACCCAAACTTTTGCAATGCCAAGTTCTCTTTCTTGCCCAACACCTTGGTAATGGGGTGACCGATGTGTAACAAGCATTGCAAATAATTCACCCACATATGCAGAGGGAGCAAGTGAGATCCATAAAGCAAAAGAGACCCTCAGCACTAGAAGGGGAAAGTGTCAATTGTTTCCTTTATCTGCATAAAAGGCAGCAAATCTAATTATATTGGAAGAATAAACTATTTTCTCCCAAGGGCGCAGAGTTTCCAAGATCTTGAACAAAAATGAAAAGTGATGCTGTTTCTAATAACACAGCATTAGCTAATCCAGCTCATGGGTGCTTTACTGTGTGGTCCTGCCTGCCCCCAGGGTCTGTCTCCCAAGGATGATGGTGACTTTATGCTTTGGACAAGATTGCAGCTGTAACTGGCACAGCTTCAGAAACCCAAGGTCCCCAGCCTTCCAGGTGACTTCAAAGCCGGTGTCCTGTGGCGGGGTCTGGGGAGCATCTCAGTCCGCCTCCCGATGCCCCAGGGTCTCATCTGCCCTGCTTGGGAGCAGCGTAGGCAGTGTTCTTCTGCTGTCCTCTTCCTCCTTCCGCTTTGCTTAGCCGGCACTGGCCTTGGGTTGTTTCCTCCTGTTTATGCCATGACAAAAGGCGTTTAAGGACTGAAATGCACACAGACCTGGGCTACCTGAGGAAGGAGCTCCTTAGAACTGTGCACCTATAAGACGTCCACGGTAATGTGGCCCCAATGCCCCCAAAGCTCTTAAAGTACTGAGATGCTTGTGCCCAGTAGGCAGGATATATTTAAGAACATTAAAACATATCCACCCAATGGACAATCAGCCACTAGAAAGGATAAATCTGAAGCAGAAGATATTAAGACTGCAATAAATATCCAAATACTAATGAGACAGCAACTAGTGAAGTGCAGAATTTAAAACTGTACCAAGGGCCAGGGATTTAGCTCAGTGGTTCCCTGCCTGTCTTGCAAGTGCAGGGACCTGAGTTCAAACCCCGGTGCCAAAAAAAAAAACAAACAAACATAAAACAAAACTGTACCAAAGGGCTGATTACAACTTTACCCAAAATATGGTTACATATGAATGAAGCTACTACCCAAATTACAAAAGCTAAATCAACACACATAGAGGGAGTATATTTATATGAGAGTGAGAGAAAATAAACTCAGATAAGAAGTTGGTCAATGTTTGCTAAATTCTAGAATTCTATGAAAGCAGAATGATGCAGCTCTCAAGCGGTCTGAAATACCTGGTAGTGGAGAGTCACGGACTGCTGTTACTCAAAGGACTTGGGCATAACCTTCTCCCATCACAGGTAAGTGCATGCCACAAGAAATGGAGCTGTCCGCGGCCAGAAGGATTCACTGGCAGAAAGAAGACTAGAATTGGGGGCTCCCCATTGGTTTTTAGTAGAGTGCAGTGTGATGGATTCATATCCCCCAAAATCAAGGGGTTCCTTGTCAGCTAAGTATTCATAATCCAAATCACTGCCGTTTGGGGTTTCTGGGAAACAGATATTTCCTAATAACCACCCACTGTTAAGCACGACTCTCCACTCAGAAATCCCCCTTCATGCACCACAGGCCCCCATGCCTGACCCTGTCTGGCAGCGGCGGCTATTCCTACAGATCATTGTGAGCCTACTGAGGGTGAAATTGCAAGACTCGCCCCAAAATTCTGAAGCTCGTGAGGCTATTCAGGTGACATTAGTGAATTCTGATGGCAAGCGGGACTAAGCAGTTTGATAGGAAACAACAGTTTAAGAGAAAAAATGAAAAGTTAGTAGCAAGGATGGGATTTCCAGAGTAACTTTCCTATTAAAAAGCTAAAGGGTTCCAAAGGAGAATGTCCAAGACCTTGAATGTTTTGAGTAATACAGTACTGGTCATCTTTATGAGGTGATAGAAATGTCACATGTGATACAGAAAGTACCACAATGTAGTAACTGGATTTATAGTTAAAGGAAACAATATTTAAACTTGTATTATTCTACTATTTTAGCCAAATCGACCTAAAATCAATGGGTGGAAGATACATAGAAACATTTTCATTTAGCATAAGGAGATTTGAAATACTGTCCAAAAACATTACTCCTTTCAAAACAATCAACACCTGGTATTAGAAATGTTCATTCTAAGAGCTGTCCACCATCCAAATGGATCACCTAAATTTTGTTAATTATAAGCTAAAATAAACATATTTGTTTATTTTTCAGGATAATGTCCCAAAGCATTTTTTCATTACAGTACTGTGAAATCTTGGTCCCCACTTAAGTGGATTACTTCCAGAGACCTGTTTCTGGTTCTAATTATCCTCAAGTAATGAAGACTTGCTGCAGAGTCTCCTCAAAGAATTTTTAAAAGTATAAATTAGTACAGTGATACAGAGTGTATTTATAACATTTTGAACCAAGTAGACATTTTAGGGGCAAGGATTTCTGATCCAGAAAATACAATAAACATTAGAGAACACTATGTTTTATTTTTGTCCCTCTATCATTAAAAATAATGCATTTTATGCTTTAGTTTATATAGAAAACAAACAAAATCTGCAGATCATAAATGACTGTCTCAAATATTTTTAAAAGTGGAAAAATACAATAATGTATTTACCATACTGAACGACGTTTCAGTTTTTACATCACATTTTATTTGAACAAACTATGGGAACAACTTTCACATGGTTGTTGATGTTACTGATTTTTGTCTCGTGATTACAGCCATCATCTGCAGTTACTCGTGGTTCTGTATAATTTATGATCTAAACTTCAACGGAAAACAGTCAAGTTGGTTGAGTTTTCCAATGTTCAAAATGTTTATTATATAGAAGTAGCCAATGTTTTGGGCCATCTAAAGTTCATTTAGATAACGAAAGCTGTTCTGGTATCATAAAAATAAAAGGCTTCCCTTTAGAACCATCAATTATTCAGTGGAATGTTTTCTTCTACACTAGTAAGAAGAGTGAAGGAATATTTTTCCCATTAAATAAAACTGTAACATTCCATGGCACAAAGGTATTTTCTTTTCCTCTTCAGTTTGCTGCAGTACTGATGAGCAACACTGAGTAAGCTCAGATAAGGTAACTGTTCAGATTCGTTTGAGGTAGACTCTCTAGCTTCTGTTACCAAAACAATAAACAATTTATGACCCAATTTGTTTACTAATCCTGCCTCAGAGGTCGGGACCAAGGCTCAATGACTCAGCCTCTGTGTCATCTCTCCCTCTCCAGTGAGCGTGAAGGTGTGGGTCAGGATGAGACTAATGGTTCCTCTGGGTCTTCAAGGACAGCAGAGCCCCCTGCTCCCCAGGCCCACCGGTGCTGATGGCAAAGAGCATGGACTATCCACCATGCTCTGCACAGGTGCATGCTCGCATTCCCACACCACAGTGTCTAAGAACAAGAGAAAAGTGAACTCAAATTGTGAAGCTCAGGCTAAGCCAAGCAGGTGATGCACCACTCTGGTCCCCTTCCCAGAATAAAATTAGCAGCAATGGGAAGGTGCCAGGCAGTGGACAACTGGACACTTGGGGTCCAGGGAATTCCTGCTCACTGACAAGCTCAGTTAAGGGCCTCAATCGTTTCACAGCTATAAAAAGGAGGTTTTCATCAAGGCATAGGCAATAAACAAACAAAAATCATGAGTTTGGCTCTTTGTTTTCTGGTCACTGACTTACAAGCACACAGGTCCTGACATTAAAACCACCTCAAGAAGCTGAACTCGGGCCACATGGAGAGCAGGCATCCCACAGCACCCCCGCAGGTGGGCCCAGGCATCCCGGAGGCTGTGGGCAGCCACTCTCTACCTGTGGTAACTTCCATCACCTCTCCAGACCTCTCACTCTGCAGGAACAAATGCACAGGGGTCTCAATAGCCTTAAATGGGCCAACCAATGTCAAGCATGCTGCATACCCTCGGCCTACACAAAGTGTTCCAGTGTAAATCATGACAACCGTAGACTAGAACACCTTTCTACTCTCTCTGAACCATGCAAGCTGCCTCAGATGTTTTCTCTAATTATTTCTGATTCTTTGCACCAAAAACCATGACTAGGAATTAAGTTTTTCTTACTGGAAAACAGAGACAATAATTTTTCAGAACGCAGTATCCTAAAATTCTACTTCCAAACAAGTACTCCAGGACAGATGTGGTACATCTGGTTTTGACATTGCCAACAATGACAAAGAACTGATGATGTGCCAGTCAGCTGAGTCACTCATGTAGGGCAACTCCTATAATCCCACTATAATCCTGGGAGGTAGGGATGGTCATCATCCCCGTTTTACAGATTGGGAAACTGAGGCATGGCCAATTAAGCAACATGATCAAGTGTAGGCCAAGTTGGGATTCCGAGTGTGGCTCCAGAGTCTGCATTCTCAAGTGTGACACTACTGGGCCTCCATCCCATGTGTTTATTGGGGACGGGGCATGGGAGAGGAGGAAATGAGAGGAAGAGGATTGAAAAAATAGTCTATGGGATTTCCCCTACACACACACACACACACGGCAGGGTTGTTAAGACATCACCAAATATAGTCTCCAGTTGGATCTTCAACTGTAAATTTTAAATTGTTTACTTAAACTTATCGGGCATGTCTTCCTAGAGATACTCCAGGAAGTAGGAGAGTGGAGAGGCCTGACACCAAGCAGGACTGGAACCGAGCAGAGGTGAGGAAAGAGGAGGCCGGCCCAGCTGTCTCTGGAGAGGAGAGTGGGGTGCCAGACTGGCTGCGATCCAACCAGGCCGCTGTGTGGACCACAAGATGCCTACGCACTCCAGCCCCTTCCTTTTCCCTATTAACAACTCCCACGTAGTCTTCTTAAAAATTAATGCTGTCCATGTACAAAAAGCCAGGATACCAGTAGCCACTACAAAAATGTCTACTTGGCCTGCAAAAGTTCACTATCAACATTAACCAAACTTCATTCATCGTTAAATAGTTATTTCCATTCTAGAGGGCAGCATAACAATGGAGTGTTTTG
>NW_022900931.1:31807310-31818123 GCF_012274545.1 Fukomys damarensis | reverse complement strand
GGGGGGGGGGGGGGGGGGGGGGAGGACGGGAGGACGATGGATGGGCGGCAGCATCTGCAAGTGGAAGCCACACCACACTGAAATGTGTAGAACATACTAGCTGCTTACTTAAAAGACTAAGTAGTAACTCCTGAGGCTGAATAACATATGAGAAAACCATGCTGTATGAATCATCTGATTTAACAAGAAAAAAGGGGCAAATTTTGAAAGAAAATAAATCACATATTTTGTGTCTAAAAAGAAGGCTGAGTGTCTTAGTGTTGACAATGAAAAAAAAATTCATACAAATTAAAACTCCACTGAACAAACTTCAAACACCATTTCAGAATCAAGTTGGACAGACAAACGGCCAGGCCTGGTGACAACATGGTAATGAGGCAGGGTCCACGTGGCTGCCCCTGTTTCAGGCTGAAAAACAAAATGCACCCCTCAGAGGTCGTGATAAAAATAAAGTTTTTTTTAAATTTTTGGTTTTGGTTTTAGTTTTTCTCTTCTCTCTCTTTTTTGTCAGTACTGGGGATTGAATCTAGGGTCCCAGGGTCTTGGCACTAAGCTATAACCCCATCTCTCTTTTTTTTTTTTTTTTTTTTTTTTTGAGACAGGGTTTCTCCAAGTTGTTGTTGCCCAGGCTCTAGGCTTGAACTCATGATCCTCCTGCCTCAGCCTTCCAAGTAGTTGGGATTGCAGATGTGCCCATCACACCCAAATGGTCAGTCACCTGCATTTAATGACAGTTCAGGACACTCTGAGGCCAAACTCACTACGAAGAGTATTTTTTCAGTGAGATTCACTGTTTTAGTAAGTGGCGCTAGTGGGCAAGGTGTTGGTTACAAAGCCAGGTGGAGTCACCTGCAGGCAGGGGAGCCAAAAGCCAGCTCAGGCCCAGGTCTTGGCCCCCAAGGGCAGCGGCAGTCTCACACAGCTCTAGGGATAGCTGCTCCACAATTTCCTTGGGGTGCTTATGGACTTATGGGCTGGTGGAAATGGTCAGCTATAAAGAAAAGCAAGCAGATGGAACAGGGGTTTAAACTCCAAACCTTCCCTTCTGTCAAAGTCATAAGGAACTGGAAAGTGGTTTTAACAGCTCACTCTAATGGCCCCAGCTTTCCAGGGAGAGGTAGTGGTGGGTGTCCAAGCTCAGGGTAGAACTGCTCTTTTCCCTCTACAAGTAAAAAAGAAAAAGATGACATAATAAAAAGTAAAAACAGAGATGAAGTAAGTGATTTCACGTAAAAGGAAAAGGGGCTCAGAACGTATCCTCCTCCAGCAATGGTTTGCCAGTACTGAGAGTGCTCCACAGATCCATGGCGGAACCCTTCGTACAGCACAGGGCTCAGAAATAAAATGTGTGGAGCAGGAGTTGGAGCACGTGCTCACGGGAATATGGAGGGTCTAACATCATTATGTGCGATGGAAATTCATAGAGATCATTAGTCACATTCTCTAAGGAAGCCCCAGGTTGCTTCAAGATGGGGTGCACTCTCAGAAGTGAGACACTGGAGCACGTGCTCCTTGTGTAAACACCACAGAGTGCACTTATACAAACTAATGGCCACACCGTCCCTTGGCCACACAGTTCTATGGGACTGACATCAGATATGTAGCTCTTGGAACTGTATTTCCATGCAAACACTCCAAACTACCAAGCAATCCCAGGTATACCCTCTCACCAAGAAATTATGCTTGCAAAGTCCTTCTACCCACAAGGTCAGGGCCTGAAAATGTCACAAGAATTAATCCACGTATCCCCTTCAGAGAATGACCTCTCTGAAGCAGTGAAGAAATTCTTCTTAGTTCCATTCTTCATGTGAGACAGGATTTAGCTGCTTGTCTTCCATCCCCAAGCTACAAGTTCATTCTTCCTGGTTATCTGAACATTTTTTTTTTTTGGTAAAGTTTGAGAAACACAGTACTCGAGCCCCTAACTTCAAAGTCCTGGGCCTTTTATCAGAAGGAGGAAGGAGAGGGAGTGTAGATTCTGCTGGCCCCGCCCCTCCCTCTTCCTGGCCGTCCAGTGGTGCCGGGGGCTGTGTACATAATGCAGGGTAGAACGTGCACAGGTGGAATGACCATATTTTGCATGCCACAGGGGCAGGGTTTTGCCCACCCTACACCAGTCTTTTCGGGGGGAATTCCCCCTCTGTACCTGTCAGAATGCCCAACCACCCCTGCTGCAAGGGTGGGCCACGCCTGGTAACCTGTCCTCTGTCCACACCAATAGGAATATGACTCAAGAGGTCCCCCCATACAACCTGATCTCACAGCAGCACAAGGTCTCTTCTTTCTTCTTGATCAAAGTGAAACCAAGAGAACCTTGAATAAACCACTAGTTTCAACTGCTTTTAGTAATTTGATTTGAGTCTGACTCTAAAAGTCTCTAATTTTGAAGTAACAAAGCAGCACTGGTCTCCACTGGCTCTGCTCCATGTAGATAAGGCCCTTGCCATGGGGTCAGGGTGATAACCGTTGCCTGGGTTACTTGTTGGGGACTCCAAGGTTGCCTTTGTGAAACCACCAACCCTTCGTGTGGGCGGTGCAGGTGTCCCATGGACACAGGTGACCTTTTGATGTCAGAGGCCAAAAGTTCCACTGACAAAGCAGGCTGACACCGGTCCTGCGAGGAAGCAGGAAGGCAGACCTGCAACGCAGACCAATGAGCACAGCACCTCCAACCGACTTTCCCCACACCTTACATTACCTTGCAGCTGCAATGCACAATCATCCCAAGCCCTATCCTCAGAGAGGTGGGCTTAAGACCTGCTCTCCTGCAGGACAAGATGCAAGACGGGCATGTTAAAAATAAACATCAAAGGAGCCAGGGATGTAGCTCAGCAGTTCGGAGCCTGTCTGACAGACGCAAGGCCCTGGGTTCGACTTCCAGTACCAACAAAAGCAACAACAAAAATAGAGAGCAAAGGTGCTTTACAATGAACTGGCACAGGCTAAAACCTCAAAGACTTCTGCAGAGAATAACACAGGGGCTTCATATAGATAGATAGATAGATAGATAGATAGATAGATAGATAGATAGATAGATAGATAGATAATATTTTTTTTTTGGTACTCGGGATTGAACTCGGGTCCTTGAACTTGTGAGGCAGGAGGCAGAACCACTGAGCTAAATCCCTAGCCCATGGGGCTACTTTTCATCAAAACACGAAAAAGTATTATAAGGAAAAACCACACCCTCCAGAGTACAACCGGAAGTCCTCTCACAGCATTTACATCCTGTGAGATTCGGAGCCAAGCCATCCTGCTCGGGATTCTGCCTGGATGAACAGCTCCAGGGTTCCACAGCCGGTGTGTTGTGTGCTGTGCTTCCAGGCTCACTCTGTGCACTGGCGCAGGCTGCATGTCTGAATGTGTGAGCACCTCGAGGGTAAGATGCCAATCCCAGGACCAGGGCCATCCAGACCGTCACAGCCGCAGAGGAAGCTCGCAGGGAAAAGGGGCACACCTGGGGGTCCCCTCCTCTTCTGCTGACTTCAGCCGATGCTGCCCCATGGGGCTGCTTTCACAGGGCACCAGGGCAATTCCCACCACTTCTTCCTCTTTTCCCGAGCCAGGTCATTTTGGAACACACAGAAACACACACACACACACACACACACACACACGCACGGAGCATAAAACCCTCCTGAACACATTCGAATGGACTCTGTTCCAGTAAGGTGGGGGGGGTGGAAAGGAGGAAGTGGAGACCACCTGGAAAGCGCAGGGCTGGGTTCTACACTGGTGAGCCCCATGCTGGACTCCCCGGGGTGCCTGCTCACTTTCACTGACCCCATCACTCCCCCACTCCCAAGGGTAACCCAGAGACACTCAAGGGCTAACCTCTAAATCAAAAAGGCTTACACAGGTATCTTTCAGGAGTCCTGAGGTCGAGAGCGGAGCTACTTCAGCTGTTAATAAATAGCTGTAAGAAATAATTTCCAGAAATTAACCTTCCTTAAGTGCTAGATTCAGTGCTTGCAATGGTTCTGTTTAAGCCATGTAAATTTGGTGCCAGCTTTCAAAGTATTATTTAAAACGTAATGAAACTAGGAATGAGGGAATTACAATGATTTCTTTGAATACACAGACTACAATCCATGAGGTGCACGAGGTTCTTTATCCTTGAAAATCGGTGAATAAAGGGAAAACTGGGGCGAGGCATTTTCTCACACGACGGAACTCTCCCAAGGCAAGGTGGGTGCAGACAAAATCAGTGCAGACTGCACAGATATTCATGGTCAAAGGGAAAGGCAGGTGGAGCTGGCCGAGCGAGGGAACCCAAAGGTACTCGCATCCCAGACCCTGCAGCGGACGAATGCCGTCTATGTGCAAAGATCACACAGGCCGGACGGCTGGGAGGACCGAGCTGAGGGTTAACCCGGATTACCGGACTGGCTGGGCTGCGTCATCCATGGCGTCCTGACGCACTCAGGCTGGGAGAGAGGCTGAGCGCGGGCTCTTTGCCCTCCTTACGGGCATCTACTTTCGAAACTTAAAAAACTACCCCCCCAAAACTGGGAAAAATAGTAAATGTCTCACATGCCCCAAACTAAATTCTGCCAGTTGCTACTCCTGCTTGTTTGGAGGTAGCTGTGGTAGTAGTGATAATTATGGCGACAGCAACTGTGGAAAAAGTTAAAAAAATTTTTTTTAAAGTTGGCATTTTACAGAACAGAAAGGCTTTTAGAGTAGTAACGAAAAAGACTATAATCGTTTAAAAATAATGTGGCACCTTTACAAATAATAATAGTAACAGGCCGGGGGTTTAGCTCAGTGGTGTGTCACCTGTTTCAAAAGTGCAAGGTCTCAAGTTCGATTCCCAGTACCAATAGTAATAATAATGATAATAATAATAATAATAATAGTAACTACAGTGAGTGCATACCCAGCAGAGCTGAGCACCTCCCAGGTGTTGTTTCGCTTTCTCTCCTGACACTCAGGTGACAGGTCAGAGCCATAACTGCAGAGCAGGACAGTGAAGAAGTCTGGGAATAGTCAGGGGAACAGAACACCGGGTGCTTGTGTTAAACACAGGTAGCGCAGCCAGCTAAAGTTATAGCAAAGAAAAACTTAGTTAAAAGTATAAATTTACTTTAGCGGAAAGAGTGAAGTGGGAAATGATTTTTCCTGTAACCAGGCAAAGGTTTTGTTTTTGTTTTTTAAAGGAAAATCAATAAAAGCTCAAGGGAAACAAACATGCAAGTGTGCCATGATTTCAGCGCTGGTGAAAAATGAACCACACGAAGAGGCTTAGACAGCTGGTGCTGTGGCTGTGAGCGGGAAATCAGCTCTGCCCCCACGACTGCGATGTGCACACCGCTCACACCCTTCAGACTCAACCCACGGACAAAACGGAGAACACGCTTCCAGGCGGGAAAGGTGAGCATTGTCACTGTCAACAAGGGAAACTGAGGACAGTAAGAAAAGCGGGAGGATGGAGGCAGACACAGGGCACGCTCAGATAGAAGCAGACAGAGCAGAAACAGAGGTGTGTCGATGTTAATGTTCAGTGGCCATCAACAAAATTCATACAGTGATGAGATCAAGTTCTCTGGGCGTGTGCGCGTGCATGGACTACACCCATAGCGGATTCAACGGAAAAAAACCCAAGGCAGAGACATCAAAAACAAGCTGAATGAATACATCATTTGAGTTATGAAAATTATGCCACTAAAAGAAACTACTAAAAACGTGCTGGCTTGGAAAGGAGACTATAACTTCATGACCAATGCTTCTCCACTATCTCTTCTTCTGAACCATGTTCATGGATTGTGTTGAAGATAATCATCTAGTTTAGGAGCTGGCAAATCAGATGATAAATATTTTAGGCCTTGTGGGCCATATGGGTGTCTGCTGCAGTTGTGTAACTCTATCCTTGCAGCTCAACAGAAAATTCACAGATGAATGAGTGTGGCTGGGTTCCAATAAAACTTTATTTATACAAACAGGCACCAAGTTGGATTTGGCCCGTAGGCTGTGTGTCATCTGCTGACCCCTGACCTAGCCAGCCCAGCAGTTCCCAAACTATGTACCACAGGACAGTCCAATACATTTAAAGATTTTCCTCCAAAAGAGGGATAGCTTCCATATTTAGAATTTAAAAGGCAAGATTTAACAATGTGAATGGATTGTTTTACTTTTTGGCCTTGTTCATCCTCTAATGTGCTTATGAGCTTTTGAATGCCTAATATGGAAGTGGCATACAGTGAACAACCTTTCTCAAACTTGCTCGAATACACTGGTGAAGCACCCAACTAGTAACCTCTCCACGGCAAATCATTTCAGGGGTGCAGACCAGGAAACAGTGCTGCGATCTCATTCTTACCTTGAACTACGAGCCTCAGAAAGAGCTGTTACAGACAGTGTCAGAAGCGGGACTAGAACCCAGACAGCAAGCATTGTCACTGCGCATCAGAGGGTCAACTACCTGGAAGCCTGGGTTCACCAGCCTTCCTGTCACTGGGATGGACCATGTACCAGATTCCCCCAGCTTACAGGAAGTGAGGTTTATCTGGCTCACAGTTTCAGACATTTTAGCCCCTGGTCAGCTGCCTCCAAAGCAGAAACAGCAAGAGGAAGGGTACAGGGAGCAAAGCTGTTCACTTTATGGCAACCAGGAAGCAGAGCACAGAGAAGAGTTTCCAGGAGAGACAGACAAGTCAGGGTCGCCTCCTAACATCACATCAGGAGACTGATCCACCATTCAGTGCTGCCTGGCCCAGTCATCTCTCCAGACAGTTATGACTGCAGTTTAACTGCATCACTGTCTTCAGAACCATCAAGAGGGGAGATGAATCGACTGTACACATTACTGAGAGCCTAGTGCCTAATTCTTAATTTAGGGTGGAAGAATAGAAAAAAATAGAGGATAAAGAGAAGAAAATCCATTTTCTCAATGTTTTTAGGATTCTGGAGTATACTATCTGGTGTCACTAAGCACATGGTGTATTTTATGACGTCTAAGTAATGAGTAATCTGATTAATCTCCATCTGAACACACATCCGTGCATAAAGCCGATCACCTGGGAAACAGAAGAACATGTAGAAAGATCAGAAGCAAAATAAAAGGCTTGGGAAACCCAAGCACTAGGTAAACCCTGATTTCTTGTGAAAGTACAGATGTATGAAACAAAGGAACATATTAGCCAACACGGACATGTTCCGGATCTAAACTGAACTTCTTGGGGGGGGGGTGCAATGTGGTCTGGGTCCAGGTGTGATAGCGTCAGAGTCAGCACCGTGTCTCCGTCTGACGAGAACAGCCTGCTTGCCAGGCTGCATTCTGGGTCCCAGAACATCAGGCAGCTCAGTTTTCTTTTCAGCACACAAATCAACTGTTCCCTCCTCTCTACCTCGCGGGTGCACTTTAACAGAGTGGAAGTACAAAAGCCAACTGAGCTAAGGGGCAACTTTTCCCCTGGCAGCCTCATGGGGGGGTATGAAATTAAAGGTGCTGCTCTCTCTGCTGATGGAATTCCTAGCACCTGAGTCCAGGAAGACAGCAGTCCAGGCCATCGGCCAGGAGCCATGGCAAGATCAAAGGCAGCTGCTGCTGACCAGAATCCCGCCATGTCCTTGTCCTCTGCTCCCCTTTTCAGAGTCCACAGCTTTCCCTGAGTTCGGACTCCCACCTGAGATTGGTCCTAATAATCTGGCTCAGCTGGAGCTGTCCAAGCCCTGAGGCGTGGCCCTCTCAGCCTTCAGGCACCCTGACTTCCTTTGCTACACTGCTACAATTCCTGGGGGCCGCATGAGTAGACAAGGGAGAGGGAGCCGCAGAGCAAGACGAGTGAGAAATGGGCTTGGTGTCCATACCAGGTCGCTGGGCTTAAGGGCAAAGAGCGCTGGCTGGGCTGATCTATCCAGTATAAGAACAAACCACCATACACAGCAGTGACCACAATGGAGGAGCTGAATAATAATTTTTGAAAATGTTTAAATTTTGTATTAGCACGTTTGCAGCACGTAATGATTACATTCGCTGTTGGCAGGCAGTACGTGCAAATAACACATCTTAATTCACTTTCTACCCCCTCCCTGTCTCTCGATCCCCTTCCTACCAGAGAGAGATCTGTCCCCCTACTTCCTATTACCTAGCTTTTATTTTGCTCTAAATTTATATTTTGGGTTTCTCATAAAGAGCTATGATATTTAAGCTGTGTGTCTGATTTATTTCATTTAACATTAGGGCTTCAGGGTGCATTTATTGTCCTGAAAGTGATTCAAGTTTATCCTTCTTTGAGGCAAAGTAGTGCTCCATTGTAAACACCACTTTTTCTTTATCATTTCTTTATCCATTCATCTGGGCTGGGTAAGATCTTGGCTGCTTCTAAGATTTAGCTTAATTGTACTTAAATTTGAAAACTGAAGCAGCATGAAATATTTTGCCCATAAAATACAAATGCATTGCTTTGTAGCATATTTCACTCTCAATGCCACATTGCTGAAGATGTCACTGGCAGCCAGGTGTGGTGGTGCAAACCTATAATCTCGGCACTCTGAGAGGCTGAGGCAGGATGATGACAAGTTTGAGCCCAACCGAAGCAACTGAACAAGACCCTGTCTCTAAATAAAAGATAAAAAAGGCCTGGGGATGTAGCTCAGCGCAAAGGCCCTGGGTTCAATTCCTCATACCACAAAATAAAAATGTTACTGCTGTAGTGTAGTATGTCGGTCCACAGGTAAAGGCTACACTGGTCTACTAGATGTCAACAAAGCTATTCAGATAGAATGATGTTTTCCTAATGCCGCAATGTGCTCATCTGAATATTTACAGATAGCACAAGTCACAGTGTCAATTACGGAAGTTGGAATTGGTAATTAAATGGAAAAATCTGTTTTAAATAAAATATAATCAAACTACTTCTCTAGTTCTTAAAGTAAAAATAATCAGGTTTTCAAATGTAAAAGAAAGTCTTAGTACTGCCACAAAATTGAATGGAGCCACAGAAGGTTTCACTACAGTCAGATGCAATAAAGGTAAAGAGATGGGAAGGAAGTAAACAATATCTTAGTCAATGGCAATTCTGACATCCTGCAGCACAGCCAGATGAAAAGCTGCTCTCTGAATAAAAAAAAATCAAAGACAATAGGGAGACTATTAAGAGACAATTTCAGCTGAGACAGCAAATTTAATGTTGCTTCCATTAAAAAGTCAAAAGGACAACTGATGAAATTCATTAACCAAAGTCAGAACTAAAAAGGAAATTTAATGATTTTTAACATCTGAGTGTATAACTTTGCCCGTCTATGAAACATTTTGATAAACAAAACAAAAAGATCATTTTTAAATGGATCTTGCAAGAATGCAAACATGACTTTGTACAAAAACTGAAAGATTTCTAATTAAGTAATTAAACAACTGACCATATAATATGAGATATTTCTAATACTGTCAGAGATCAACAGATTCTATATTTCTAAAGTGGTAATAGTTTTCTTTAGCTTTAAATGAGTTTTGCAATACAAGAGACAATACTCAATATTCTGGGTACATTTTTAGCTCAACAATTTTATGAAGAATTTTATATTCCTTTAGCCATTTTCTTCCTATTTCACACTCTAAAGCTAAAGGGGTAGTGGGAAGGGAAGGGGAAAGGAAATAAGGGCAAAGAAAAAATGTGAAAAAAGGAAATAATGGAAACAAAGTCTTTGTAAATAGGGAAGGGTGGAGGGGGTGAAGAGAGGGCAGGGGAATGAGGAAAAAACAAGAATCAAGACATATTATGTGAAGGTACAAGATCCCAAGGATAAATGTAACCGTGTTGCTTGCTTTAAATGTACCAATAAACTTGATGGGGAAAAAAAAGAATTTTATCTTCCAATTTATAAACAAATGTTAATTCACAGCTTACAAAAAAAAGAAAGTGAACTCATGGCATAGATAGTTTTGAATCTTTTGCTTCTATCAAGAATTTTGGCTAGATTTAGAAACAAAAAGTTTCTATCATGCCAGAGGTGTTCATATTATGTTAGGTCGTAATTCTAGGCTTAGAAGAAAATAAGAGATTGGTTTATGTTTTAGTGTATCTTTCTTCTGTGATATTAATTTGTAGTTGGCTTCTCAAGTGTCATTTACAAAAACTCATGTAGCTTGTATTACTCAGTTTTGTGTTGCTGCAACACAATGTCCCAGATAATCAACTTAAAAAGAGAAAAGTTTTATTTTGGGAGATTTAAGTCTATGGTTGGTTAGCTCTATTGTTTTGGGCCTGTGGAGATGTAGTGGACTAAGTTTTCTCATCACAGCAGCCAGGAAGTAAAACAGAGAAACAGGAAGAGGCAAGGGTCCTAGTACACTAATCAAAAACACACCCCCAAGGACAAGGGAACCTCCCACTAGGTTCCCCTTCCTAAAGGTTCCACCACCTCCTATCAGTACCACTGGCTGGAAACCCAACACATGGCTTTTTGTGGGAAATTCATTCCATTATAGCCAATCTAGTTAAAATTGTGCAAGTACACACATAAATGCTATGAATTGCTACCCCTTGTGGAACTGCTAAAAGTAACAGAAAACCATGAGTTTATGATCAGGTATTCTTTGCCAGCAATGTCCAGACAGGTCACAGAGGAGTTTTACAAAGATTCCTTGTAGGACCAGGGATTTAGCTCAGTGGTGTTGCCACCTGCCCTCATAAGTACGAGGATCTGAGTTCAATACCCATACCAAAAAACAAAACAAAACAAAAATCAAGGACTCACTGTGCAATGAATTCCAATTCAAGATTTCTGTACCCAAACAGAATGCTTGCCCTATACTCAAAGAAGAGTCAAAAAATAGCAGTGATTTTTTTTTTTTTTTTTTTTTTTTTTTTTT
>NW_022900931.1:31796903-31807270 GCF_012274545.1 Fukomys damarensis | reverse complement strand
TGTTTTTTTTTTTTTTTTTTTTTTTTTTTTTTTTACAGATATCACACTAGCTATGGAGAAGCCAAATTTGAAGCTCTAATGACAGGAAAAACTTATTTGCAACCTAGTTAGATAGACAGAAAAGAGAATTTACATCAAAGCTGATACTTTTCATAAGACAAGTAAAAAATAATGGTTTCTTACATTTTTCTAACTCGGATCAATATAACAAGATTTTACTGAATCAAAAGCAATTTGCCTCCAAAATCTGCTAGAAAATTTTGAGAATGTTTTGTTGGTATTGATAAATTTAGACTGGGTTTTCAATGTTTACCTTACTCCTTCAAATCTGAAGTAGTAATTTTGAGTTGGCATAAGAGTGAATTTATATAATTTGAACAGATGTTGCATTGAAACTGACATGCTTTTGTTTAAAAAGTCAAATTAACTTTTCTAAAAAATGATGAACCTATTTTGTCAATTTGGATGCAAATAGTAAAGGAAAATGAGTTTTTGATACTTGATTTGATTGCTGAAAAACTTACATGCACTGACCTACAGTTGGCAGAATGATGTAACACCAAACCCAGTTTACAGAGGAGAGCTGGATGACTCACACACGCAGATAGGCCACATGTACACACGATAGGCCATGCCAACACAACACAAGCCCTCAACATCCTGCACCATGCCACACTGTCTCTCGGTCATGAGGTCCCTGGGAGCACCATCTCCAGGGAGAGGTGTGGTGTGTGGTCACTAGCCCAGGACAGACCACAATCAGGGTCTGCACGGAATGTGTCATCATTTTCACAGCACCATATCGTCAGTCACTCAAGTCAGCGGCTGTCAGGACACAAAGCCAACACTGACCGAACTACAAAGGGAAACACAAATTTACAACCACAGACACACCTGTGCTGCTCTTTTGACATTTAACAGAATGAAGACAGAGATATTTAGTGTATATAAAAAAGTTGTCCCAGATCCCCAGGAGAATTCTATGCTCACAAGTCTGAGGAGCACCATCTACACTGCCGTCTGGACACCCCCCATACGCACATCCACTTTGGACAGAACAGCCTTTTTGCTTCCTGCTGAGATCATCACAACTAATACTTTCTGTCTGGTTCCAGCTCAACCAGAGTCATAGACAAAGTATTTGCAAGAAAACCCATCTTGAACGATAAATCTTAGAATTTGGAGATGGCACCACTAGTTGAAACAGACTGGCCCTTTATTCATCTTATGGACCTGGAAATAACACCAGCCCTACCACGGAGATGGAAACTGCCGAGATTTAACACTCCCCTCCACGGGAATACATGAAGAGCTGTTAGGGAACAGAGAACAGATGATCCCAACACATCTCCTGATGCATGTTCAGGGGACATGGGTCCTGCCCCTCATGCACCAACTTGCTGGCATGATTCCCTGAGGCAGAGATGAACTCCCCAGCACATCTGCTTGGCTAATCCCACTAAGGTGAGGTAAGCATGCCAGTCTCTATTCCAATCACCAAAACCCCGAGGCATCGCTCCACTAAGCCAATCCTTTCCCTTCCAGCCCTCAATGGAGAGCCTTCCTCTATTTATGGCGGTAACTTACACTCTTCCAACAGCTGTTGCCTGCCATCTCACCATGGATTAACAAAGGAAAGTTGGACAGCTTTCTACTCGTTTTACATGGTGGAAAATATAATATCTAAAATAATCATAACTATTTTGAGGTGCTTTAAAAAGCTCATTGGAAAATCTCTATTTCTTGTCACTGGCTCAATCAAATCAAGAACAGAGTCAGCCATCAGAAGCCCTGGGTCCCAGGCTGGATCTGGATGTTTGCTTGCTTAATAATCCTGAGCAGAACATTCCTCTTTATAGGCCCTTAATTTCCTCATCTATAAAAAGATATGAAGATAAGCACTGTTGATCTGATAAAGCACAAAAAATGTAAATGAGTTGCATACAAAACCATGAGGTATATTTATTATTTTGAATGAATACAGTCATTGCTCCTCTGTTAATATAAAACACCAGGAGGTAATTAGAGGAAAAGCTACTAAATTATCAAGATAGTATTGTTCTCCTTTTCAGATTTACACATCCCATACCACATCAGCAAGCACAACTTTTTTAAATGAAAAATAAAATCCCAAATTACTATGGAACAGATTCCTCTGCAAGAGATAGAGAAGTGTAGTATCAAGGAAAGTTCAAGTAATTTATGCAAGATCATATCTCAGAGCCCTACAAGAAATCATGGCTTATCACTGACCCAAATTTTCTTCTAAAGACCCAGCTGGAAGGTTAAGGAAAAATGGCAACATTATACCTGGATAAAACTGTTTAAGAATAAAGGGAAAGAGAAAACAGCAGTATTGTCATTTTCCAGGTTTTATAAGGTAGAATTCTTTCCACATCAGTACCAAAGTGGCCTTCGAAGGAAGAACACACTGTCACACACACACACACACACACACACACACACACACCAGTCCTTTAATATGAGTTGGACTCAGATCTGGGACAATAAATGTCTTTAACTACAAGCAGGCAGATACTTTAGTCCCAGCCTCCAAACTCAACTTAAAGGCCCTACAACTCCAACCCTAATTCGACAGTTTTATTATTCTTAAATTTTTGTGTTTGTGTGACCTTCATCATAGTATCACTACCATATATTTTAGAGCACTGGAAAGTGAACGTGACCTTAGGATCAAAAGCCCTAATTTACCTCTCAAACCTGTTAGCCATCAGATACATGGTTTTGACCAATTATTTTACATCCGTGGGCCTTGGAACTGCTCAACTGTAAAATGAGAACATCACTGCCTCCATCACATAGCGACTGGGATTAAATGACAACAGATATGTAAACCTGCCTGGCCGAGTCTCCTGCACCCAAAGATGCTCAATAAACATTTATAAACTCGAACAAGCGTCTCAAACTATGATTTCAAAATGCTTTGAAAATGCAAGTCATTTCCACAGCACTTCAACTGAAACTTTCAGTATTCACTGTCAAAGAAACGCATAGCTCATTATAAGAGCTGTTCATCTTGCCAGACAGTGCACTGGGTTCCGGGGAGTAGTAAGGAGACAGAGATGAGGAGGAAGAAATGGAGAGCAGGAGGACATGGGAAATGAGGAGCAGAGATGTGTCTTGGGAGAGAAATATTTTCTCATATTGTGAAATCTAGTCTTTTCATCTTCTACATTATCTTGACTCCTACCCACACCCAATTTAAAAAAAAAGCACTAAGTCCACAGACATCCTCTTATGAAGATGATGGTAAATAATTCATCAAATCTAAGCACAAAGGGACAAAACAATGGGAAAACCATTTGGAAAGTATGAAAAGATGAGACAGAAAAGCCATTGCTGGGCAAACTATAAGCAATCCATGTGAATCTGGCAACCAAAGAAGACTGGAAAAAAACTTGGAGGAGGCGAAGGGTTGGGTGAAGATAATGCAAACACAACATTAACTTGGCAAAGCCAACTTGTAGCTGAAATAGGAAAGTGGAAAAGAAAATGCGTCTTGGAGACCATGGTTTAAAGCAAGCGAAATAAATGTGGGTTTAAACATGTTGGTTGTGCTGCAATCCAGGGAGCCTAGAACTAGGATCTGTGATCACAGCAAAAGCCAGCATTTATTGTTTTCCACAATAAGTTTGCAGTTTTCTCAAAGGTTCACCTTTTTGGGTTTTTTTTGTTTGTTTGTTTTGCTTTTAGAAGGTTAGATATAAAAGATGGAACCAATTTTCACATGAAAAAAAAATAAAGTGCTTTCAGTGTTGTAACTAACTTGTGTTTTCCTCCAGCACTGTGAGAACCAAGCACAGAAAAAAAACGCCTTGTGATGAAAGCTTTTAGTTTAAAAAAAATGATGAGGAAGTTTTGTTATTTTTTTTTTAACACACAGATGTTGGGTTTACATAAATAATCAACCAAAACATTTTCCAACCATATAATTTTTTTGTCAAGCCTATGATGTTTTCCTTTTTCCTGGAAACTCAATGTCAGAAGTATAGAGTGATGACTGCTTTTCAAAAGATAATTAAATAATTCTGGGGCCAGAATGAAATATAAATATCCAATTGTAAGGTCTATATCAAATTCATTTTTAGGAATTGGATCAAAACCATCTACCATTGCTTGAAGGAAGTTCTCTCTAAATTTGAGCTCATGGTCTATCACTTTTTCCAGGAATATAAGTTCTTAGCTTTATTCTCAGAGTTTTGGACTTAAAATTTGATGAACTAAAAAAAATGTGATCTTTAAATAAAAGCATGTCCATCTCCAATGTCTGTCTGGGCCCTGCCTGAAATGGGATGGACAGACCCAAAGTTCTCTCTTGATCCCAGCAGGACTCATTCTGATGAAGGCTACTGGTGTCCTCATGGCCCCCCTCAAGACCCAGCAGTAGGTGTCCTCCAACCTGCCTGGACAATGTCCTTAACAACCATGGGACAGACAAGGAGAGAGAGCAATGTAGACCACGCCACGCCGTCCGTGGACATGAAGCATCTGAGAGACTGCACTACTGCACAGGGCTGGGGAGGGTGGGGCTGGGATCAGCTAAGCCCTCCCTAGGTCCAATCCCTGGTACATACCCGCCCCAAGGGTCCAGTACAGTACTAGTAGCACAAATCACTCATGACTTGCACACAGCCTAGACTGGCTACAAAATACAAACATCTTTCTAAGAGTCTCCAGAAGTATAATTTGGAGGGGAGAGAAAAAAGCAAACATTAATTCTGCTCTGTGCATGTATAATTTCCACTTGCTAGGGAAAGTTTACCCCAAACAAGCTTACGTTCCAGTTCCTCTCAGGTACTGCCTTGTGAAAGCCAAAATAAATTTCAATCTTCCCCAAGGTGCAGGCCTCTAACTGGCCTGATTTCACCAGTTTCAAAACTGGCATTTCCATGATTCCCTTGAAAGCACCCTCTTGAAAAGTGAAAGTGCCCTCACATGGAGAAGTTAATGTAATTATACTAGACTGAGGTGATTCGCTGATGGGGTCGACTCAGGACAAAGGCAGAAAGAAAGAAGGGCTTGAAAAGCATTGAGGAAAGAACGGGAAAAGAATTCATGCAAGCGCTGTCACACAGGGAAGGACGAAGGGAAGGAAGAAAGAGCAGAAGAGCCCAGAAAGAGACTCAGATCAGAAGCTCTGGGCCACAGGGTCAGGGAGCACAGCGAGCTGGGCAGGCGAGTCGGGGGAGCAGGTGAGTGGTGGGGAGGCAACGAAACACCAGTGACAGATGGAGATAAGGGCATCCAGGGCCAAAGTGTCCCCAGGACACTTGAAACCTGGGCTTCCAGGAGGGAGCTGGCCACGGCAACGGACAGACCAGGACAGGAGGGGCAGGGTGTCCAGGAGACATCAGTGTCCCAGAAGGAAGCGGCAGCTGCCCAGGCTCGGGAGCAGCCAGCGGGTACAGAGTGTGTGGGAGCAAGAGTGGGACTGCAGTGCGGGGAGCGTAGAGGAATCCTGACCCAAGTCCTCCCACAGGGAGAGCCGTGACTGCTCCTCCTAACCCCTAGGGAGTGCGATCTGAGCGGAAACACGGTCACCTCCACTGGGGAACTGGCTCGGCTTCCAGCCAGGCCCGCTGACTCTGCCTTCCACCTCTGTCTGACACCAGCAGGAGTGCTGGAGCCTCTCAAAGCACTCACTAGAATATGCCATAACCACTGTTCATCTTCGGAAGGAGCGGGGCTTGGTGCAAAAGGGTAATGGGTCCACGAGCTGTGTCGGGCCTCTGAGTGTGTGCAGGTGTGTGTAGGTGTGTGTGTGTGTGACAGAAAGGGATGCGTGTGCTAGGAAGATGGCAATGGTACATTTGAAGAGACAGGCTTGGAAATATAATGCGACAAGAGAACAACTCTGACGGGCTTGTAGAGACGGGCAAGGAGCTGAGGACAGGGAGAGACGGATGGTGAAGAGGGAGAGGGAAATAAAAATGATTGACATGCAGTATGTATATGCACCAGTTCCCCAAGACAAATGGAACTACTGTGCATCATACAAGTATAACAGTAGATAACAATGAAAGCGTGAAAAATCACAAAAGGTGACGTTAAACACACGAAACAGAAGTAGCATAAGAAGAGATCCGTCCCAGGGAAAGCGCTGGGAGGGATGGGGACCAGGGAAGACAGTACTGATGAAGCCCTTCTTGTGGACACTGACTTGGCTGCGGGGCACGCTGAGCTCTGGGTCAGGATATCTGAGTTCAGGCCAAAGGCTGCTTATCAAGGTAGAGCCTGTTTCTTCTTCCACAAAACAGACATCTCTGGCCATGAGCCATAAGAACCTAAGGGTGCTGGGAAGACCCAAATGGAAACGGCAGTAGAAACCAACTGAAAACTGACATATGGACAAAAACAAAACAAAGCAAAACAAACTATTACTGCACAAAAGGGATAGAATAAAAGACACATAAAGCAAAAAGGAGGATAAAAGGGCTTAGACCCGTGGGTCCACAGCAGGAACCACGAGCTGCTGGGGAATATGAAGAGACACAGTGTGCAGAGCCAGAGCCCCTATGAGTCAGAGGGGATCCATACTAGGGGTTTTGAATGTGTCCAAGTGATCATGGTGTATTTTGTAACCTCTCATAGAACAAAGAGAATCAAGGTTGACTGAGTCCCAGTAAAAGACTGTGATTTATGTTGCAGCTACTGAAGGGCCATTTCTTCCCAATTCACTCTGCAGAAGCAAAGGTTACAGAGTGTGGGGCAGGAGCTGGAGGAGAGACAGGCATCTCTGCGTGAACGTAGATGTTCTTTTCCCAGTGTGGGTGCTCAGATCTCGATGACTATACTGTCACATCCATCCTGTGTTCCCGGAAGTGCCCTTGGTTTTCACGGGCACATTAGCTTGCTCTCCTCTGGCCTGTTGTAGCTATTAGGGTTACAACACTGCTCTGCAAACAGGTGTTTGAAGAGCTGTGGTCACAGAGGTCCCGCCTCCATGGCAGCCTCCTGGTCCAGGTGGCCAGGTGTCCACGCCCGCTCTTCTGAATGGAGTCCACTGCGAGCTGGGCCTACCTCCTCTTCACCTCCCAGGTGAATTCCTGTCACTGTGAAGCACTCCACAGAAGCCTGGCTGAATTAAACCCAAAGGCCAGGTCACCTGGAGGAAGTAAGGAGTTCTTGGAAATTCTAGTTTTCTCATTGAAAAATGCCAAGAAACATGGCTAAAATATCTTCTAGCCCTAACAAATGCAAAATAACTTAATGTTCTGCAAACAGAAGTATTGTCTGGAGACACATTCTAACGTTTATGTATTTTATGCAATGGAAGAATGCATATAATTAAACCTGATCATATGGCAACTTGAAAATGTAATATTAGATCCATTCCTTTGTTGATCAGTAAAATATAAAAACAGCCTAGGTTTTAAGTATGGAAAAGCTGCACACGCTGGTTATCCTTAAAAAATTAATTTGAAAATATGTTAATTCTGACATTTCCTTTTAAGTCTTCTCCCCTGACAGACTGTATCTGGAATAACACCACCGGCGGGACAGACACCAGCAAGGCTATTTACAATGTCTACCACTGAACAAAGATTCCTGGACTTCCACCTTCCTGGGTTACTGAACAAAAGCAGCAAATGTTAAGTACAGTTGCCCCAGCAGCTGGCCAGCTCCCTCCCTGAAGAGCAGAAGTCACGGAACAGCTGGGGAATATAAGATGCTTTTGAACAAGCTGCCATGTGATCCAGAATACGGCTGCCTGCTTATCTCCCTTACAGAGGGGGAGACAGCCCTGTGCGGGCCTGGCACATGCCGGGCAGCTGCTGGACTTCACAGTGGGAGCACAGCAAGTGGCTACAATTGAGCCCTGGACAGAGGGTCCTGCACTGACCCTCTGCAAGCTGTCAACTGCTGACACCGCAGCTCACGTTCCAGTGTGGGAGAAGCTCCATTTCACACCCAAATTCAAACCTATGAGTGGATAATCAACTCTTCTCCCACCTGAACGGTGTTTAGAAAGGTGACTTTCAGGGCTCGGGGTGTGGCTCAGGGACAGAGTGCTGCCTAGCATGTGTGAGGCCCTGAGTTCAATCCTCAGGAGCACAAAAAAGACAGAAAACAGACATGTACCAGAGCTAACCACTCTCTGCTAATGACAGTGTATACCGCCTGTGGTGTTGCTGTCCATAACTGATTATTTAAAAGATAAAAGTACAAAGTCTAGAACTATAAAATAGCAAAAATGAAAAGTATTTCTCTACCCATTTGCTACACTTAAAAACTTTCAAGTGTTTTCATGTGTGAAATACTTATGCAGGTTGCTCACTAGCTGTTCGGCTAAACTGATCTGTAACTGTTACTTCTAAAAGTTAATTCGGCAATTTTCAGATCCTATAGTTTCTACCATATTTGAGCACGCATTTATGAAATATTATATATCAAACTCTCCTTCCTCTATCAACTTGGTGGCTCACTTTTAAATGATTTTTTTTTTTTTTTTTGGCCACTGAACCGCTGAGCTAAATCCCCGGCCCATGGTGGCTCACTTTTAAACAGACTTTCAGAAAATATTTTATTTGCCAAAGACATGGTTCCTCTACCCAAGTCGGGCTTGTGCAATTCTCACAGGGGCACACATTTTTCTTTAATACCCTTGATGGCTAGTGGATGAGAAAAGAGAGTGCTTGTCTCCAGTTTGGTTTTGAGGTTTGTTTAATAATCTTGTCATATTGGGCATTAGGACAGTAGCTTTTCATGTAAAGGAAAGAGAAATGGCTGGAGAGCCAGCCACAGAATAACACAGCAGCACAGCCAGGAGGAAAGCCCTAGACTTCCGGAACGCCTTATAAATTCTTTGGGCAACTGGACAAATTTTCCATCACTAACCTTTCCCTACCCTCAACTTGCTGACAAAGAGGAGAAATCCCTCAGCACACAAATTGCAGAACAGACCGAGAATACTGACTTCGAGGCAGCTGTAACTGCTTTCCCTCTAGCTGTGGGGTGGAGGGAAGGCAGGATTCTGCTCTCAGACATCGTTAACTAACAATTATTGATGTGAATTTTCCGAATTAGTCCTCATAACTTGAAATCAGGAGGCATTATTATTACCCTAAGGCGGTTTGTTTTGTTTTCTTCAGCACTGGCAATTAAACACAGGGTGTTCGAACTGGGTTACAGCCCTTTCCTTCCCTTTCTCCCCTTCCTTCCGCTAGTCTGGCAAAGTCGCTCAGGCTGGGCTCACACTTAGGATCCTGCAGCACACCACAGAGCGGGGACCACATAAAGCTCAGAGAGGCTGAGCAACTGCACGGGGTTCAGAGTGACCGGCAGTGGAGGCAACGTTTGAACCTGCTGCTCTGACGTCAGGGCCCTGCCTCATTCAGCAGGCCTGGCTGTCTCCAGGGTCCACAAGGCCTGAGGACCTTTGGTGCCCCAGGCTGTCACTCTAGAGCTTCAAACTTCTTTCTCTCAGGCAATGCATTTTTAAGTAATATTCAAGTTAATACCGAAGTTCCACATTTTAGAAGTATGTGGATACAGCCATATTCTTAAGATTCCTAGATGAAACTTGGGGTTTTATTCCTTCCAAAACAGAACTTGCATAATGTTAAACACACACTGAGCATGACGGCCCTGTCATCTCAGCTTCAGCAGGTGGGGCCTGCAGCTCCTCGCAACAGCTCCGGTGGGGTGTGGAGTTCCCAACCCCGGCCCAGAAAGCACAGACAGTTACTCTTGCCTCTCTGAAACTGCCACACAATACTGAAGTTTTGCAGAAGAAGGCTGTTCTTTGCGTACACCTTACGCTTTAAATAAAAGCTGGTTAGCTGAGGTGCTGGCACCATCGGCCAGCCATACGTGGAAAGTCAATCAAACCCTGATGCCTCACTGGAACCTGGACCTGTTGAGGCCTGCAGTCCAGCTACACCCGAGCTTGAAGCGGGAGGATTACAAGTTTACGGACGGCCCAGGCAACTCAGCTAGAACCTGTCTCAAAAATGAAAAAGGGCTGGGACTCAGTTGTAGCCCCAGGGCGGCAAATAAAACAAAACAAAATAGCAACCCCTGGAGTAGAAACCTCTGCCTAAGAAACTGGGACAATTAACGGGCCGGGAATTTAGATCGGTGGTTCAATTAAACAGTTGTTTTTGGAGCAGGGCCAAATTAGGGAGCAGTTAACTGCTCCCGGCCTCAGTTTCCTCATCTGTCAGGTGGAGAGAACCTCCTTGTAGGTGCCTGCTCAGTGCGCGAGATCTCGCTGTGCCAGGCGCTTGTCACAACAGTTTCTGGCCTTCCCGTCCTACAGGAGAGCGGAGGAGGCAGAGGAGACGGGGAGGGCGGCGGGTAGCACGCGCGGACGGCCGGGTCTGGGACCTCACCCCGGCGGGCGC
>NW_022900931.1:31777926-31795367 GCF_012274545.1 Fukomys damarensis | reverse complement strand
CTCGCTGCGCAGGGCACCCGCCCTCCTCGGGGTTCCCGGTGACGCCCCGTGAAAGTGGGTACATCGGAAAGCAGGAAAACGTGGGATCTGTCAGTGTCGGCAGGGAGCGTGCCGCTGCTCCCCTCCGAGCCCTGCTTCACTTCCCAGCGAGTCTGCCTCCTGGCTCCGAGCTGCACTGAGCTTGTGCAAAGCAGCCCCAGGTGGCAAAGGGCAAAGCGAGCGCCTTTGCTCGCTGGCTACCAGGACGGCACGGGCAGGGCGGCCAAAGGCGGGAGCCCGTGTCCCGCACACAGCTCTGGGCTTGGAAGTGGGGCGAGGGGCCAGCGGTGCCGGTGTCCCCTGGCTGCACAGCGTGGGGACTCAGTCCAGTCAGGCTGCAGGAGTGCCGTGCCGTTCTGGCCCTCGAAGGCCTCTCACCGGGCTCCAAGCCAGCCGCACCCCAGCACTGAGAGACGGGACTTGCAGGGGCGCTGTTCAGCCCCATCTGTGGGCTCCTAGGTCCCCACAGCAGAATGGAGCTCTGTCCTCCCGAACCCTTCTCCGTGTGCCCGCCCATAGCCTGGCTTTGGTGAGGGAGGTGGAAGGTGGAGGATTCAGCCAAGACCTGGACTCAGTATGGAAGGATCTGTGTCTATCTCCATCTGTGTCGGGGTTCGCTGCTCTATCCATGCTCACCCTGGCCCTCGCCCTGCCCCTCAGGGCCCTCGCCTGGGGCGCCTCTGTGTCGAACACAAACGTGGGCCTTCAGGGCTGCGGTGACTCGGCCCTGGGGATGCGGGGTCTGGGCGTGGGGCCTCCCAGGAAGCCGCATCCTGGCCCTGCTGGAACCTTCGCTTTTGTGGCTGCAGTGTAGAGAACTGGGCTGAGCCGGGCCTCACATGCTAGGCCAGGGCCGAGCACTCCCTGAACTGCATTCCAACCCATCTTTTCCTCCTGAATTCATCCCATCCTTCACTTTGTCTCTTTTCCTCCCTCCCTACCTCCCTCCCTTCCTTCTTTCCTCCCTCCCTTCCTTTTGTGGTACTAAGGATTGAATCGATGGCCTTGACACTAAGCAACATCCTTCCCCCCCTTTTTTGGGGGGTACCAAGGATTGAACTCGGTTCTTTGCGCTTGCAAGGCAGGCCACCAAACCGCTGAGCTAAATCCCCAGCCCCCTTTTCATTTTTTTGACACAAGGTCTCTAAATCACCCAGGCTGGGCTTGAACTTGCCATCCTCCTGCCTCAGCCTCCTAGAGTGCTGAGACCACTGGCATGTGCCGCCACACCCAACAAAGAGGGGCAATGCCTCCTAACTTCTAATTCCAAGCCAGGCCTCCCTGGACACACCAATCAGGGGCTGCTGTTGGACAAGACAAACCCCGTAAGTCCACGGCTGAGTTCCTCCCGTCTGAGTGGACAACACATACCAAATCCTAGAGCTGCCTGCCGGACATGGGTGTCAAGGCCCATACGAAGCTGAGACCCTGCCTCGTCCTTTGCACCTTGCAGATTCAGCTCATTGCTACTACACCCTTGAAGCCCCAGCCTGCCCCTCTCCACCACTGCCAGACCCTTAGACCCCAGCCTCCTGCCAGCGTCTCCACAAAGCATTTCTGCTGTCTCTCAGAAACAGTTCTTCGTCCAACTGTCCTTAACCCTCTGGAAGCCCTAGGCAGGTCAGGACCTACCACCTAGCCACACCTGGCTGGACCTTCTCAGCCCCTGGGGTGGGGGGGTGATGCCCCAGGACAGTCACCCTTGGTGCCTACTTCACCTGGAGAGAAGGTGTGCACCCCCTTCTGGCCTCCCCCCACAGTCCCAGCTCCGGGCCCACCCCTCCTGCTCCCTAGCACCCCATAGGCACCCAGTCAGGGCCCCAGGGCAGGGCTGGACCCAGGGACCCATTTCTGTGTCCCTACTGTGCTGTGAACACCACTCCTGGGCACAAAGACCTTACTTTTTCATAAGTTTGAAGTCTAGATTGAACTCCATGTTACAAAATCTTCATAGAGCTATGTCACCTGTCTGTTGTGTATATGTATATGAGTGTGTATACACACTAACATTTGCTTTAAGAAAGGACTGCATTCTTAGAAATTCAGAGGATTTGGCCAAACTTCCCATTTGTTGCAAATACCTTGTAGCAACTTTCACTTTTCTGATAGTATTTTGTGAGCACTTGCTTTTAAGTTACCTCTTGTTTGAGTCATGAGTTTCTCTTTCAGGAACTCCAATTAGCTTCTCCTACACCCAAAATATCCAGAGTTCCTTAGACATCATTTTTCAAACCATAATCAATATTGTGGGTAAGGATCATTATTTTATTTTATTTTTTTATGCAATAGAATTAAAGAAGACTAAAGCACATCCTATAGGCCAAACGTATTGTTGTCATGGCGCATCTGTTTCAGCTCACTGTATTTGGGTGAGTGTGTGTGTGTGAGTGTGTGCGCATGAGTAGCTAGTGTGTCATTAAATGGGTTCCTTCCTGTGGTTACAAAGCCAGAGCGATGTTGCCTCCGGCAGCACCGGAGCTGAGCGCATGGGGACACAGGGTTGCAGACCAGACCAGGCTGCAGCTCAGCAAGCAGGGAGCACTTTCTGCAGAGCCAGGCGGAGGCCTCAGAACGGAGGCAGTGGCAGAACAGCCAGTGCCATGGGGTGTTCCCTCGGCAGACGGTGGGTGCCAGAGCTGGGAAGACCTCCTGGTGGGTACAAGAAGTGAGATGGGACAGGAGGGAGCCCTGCTTTGCTGCCAGACAGAGCAGCCTCCCCCAAAGTTCCCTAACTGCTAGCAGTGCAGCGCTGTGGGAATTCCTAGCCCAGCCTCCCCAAGGCTAAAAGTGTGTTACCTTGCTCACTGGCTCAGAAAGTTGCTGAGGTAAAAATGCCACTTGCTGTGTCAGGCGAAGCTGTCTGCAGCCCAAGCCAACTGCAGCACCCAGGTGAGATGTCCCAAGGGCAGGCTGAGCTTTCTCAGCTCCAGAGGGCCAGAGGCTCCCCACCCGTTGACAGAAGCAGGAAGGAGACAGGATTGTGTTGACAAAGGAAAGTCACAAGCAGCCTGCAGCAAACTAACCTTGGAAGTCTCGCCCAGTGCCCAGGGCTTCCCCCTGCTGAAGACCTATAAGGAGAAGCCCATCCAGGCACACACTCAGGAAGGCGCTGTGCTCTCCCGTGAAGGTGAGCACCTGAGCCGGCCGCGTGGACCTGAGGGAGACGGACCACTGCCGCGCTTCTCCTTCACTCCAGTCACTCCTGTCTGGTCTGCGCAGGTTAGAATTGAAACTTGGAACCACGGAACATGCATGAGGCTTTTTAAAAATGGGCGGACCAGACAGCCAGAGTTCTAATAGCAAAGAAAGAGAACGTCTTTCTCTCACGTATTTTTATAGGGCACGTTTGCGGTACACGACGACATCTACCGTTTATCATGGGGAGTGAGTACTTGTACAAACAGATCTTCAATCTTTTTGTGCCCTCCCCTCCCATCTCTCCCTGCTCCATCTCTTCATCCCTTCCTATCTGAAAAACTCTATTCCTGTTGTTTCTTCAATTCTCTTTCTTCTAATCCCTTTTCCCTCCATCTTTTTTTTTTCCTTTTCATATTTGGAAAAAACTCCCTGCTTCCTAGTACCTATCCTTTATTTTGCTCTTATTTGCATTTTGGGTTTCTTGTGTAAGAGAAAATGTGATATTTAAACTTCTGTGATTTATTTCACTTAATATCTTCATTTTCTTACTTATTTTAACATTTTATTAGTACATATTAATTTTACAGAATATTGTGTTTCAAAGTGGTCTTTGCATACATGCATAGAACATATTGTGATCGTATCAATCCCCACTTAACCTTCCTTTACACACCTTTCCTTCCTTTCATGGTTTGAATGATTGAACCCAGGACCTTTGCACTGAGCTGCATCCTCAGCCCTTTAAACAAAATTTTTTTAAAATTTTGAGACAAGGTCTCACTAATTCTCTAAGTTGCCCAGGCTGGGCTCAAACTTGTGATCCTCCTGCCTCAGCCGCCGAGAGTTCTGGGATTACAGCTGTTTTTCTACTTCTAAATAGAAACACACTTGACTGTGGATATTACTGCGGAGTTATAGTTTGCATTTGGAAGATGAAATAAATCCAACTGGGGCAAGTGTGAGTTTGAACACAGCTTTAAGATGAGATTCAGATTCTTCTTCTTTAGCTTCCAGGAAAAAATCAATCTGGATTAGTTGGCAAAAGAAAAAACAGTGGCTTTGAAAATCCTGGAGGCTGAAATATTCACGGATATTACTTGTGACACTGGCCATGCTGCAACCAGTGAAGCTAAACTAGATGGATATCAGTTGAATTTTTCCCTTAAACACACAAAAAAAAGGTGCTTCAGCTATATTTTATCTTCTACTCCTTGTTCTAATTTTATAATTAATAAATACTTTAAAAATTAGTAGGAGTTTGGGTCCTAAGAGGAATCCATAAGCAAAGGTTTTTGTTTCTTGCTTGTTTTATTTATTTATTTATTTATTTTCAATTTGGAAGCAGATACTTTTTATTAACTGACCAAATCATAAAAATATCCTGGGAGATACCCTAGTTCATCCTTCTAACATGCCTGTTGATCTGGTCTTCCCTATTTCCAGCATCTCCACCTTCCACGAAATGGGTGATCCTTTTCTTCATTCCACCTCATGGAGAAGATAATTTGAATGCCTCAGGAAGTTACTTGCCTCTTTGAAGTGTTTTCCAACAGTGTAAATCTCATGAATGAGATCTTCCAAGCAAATGATGCCATATTTACCAAGAGATCGAGCAATCAGTCCATTATCAGTCAAGGCCATTGGCTTCTTATTGATTTTGCCATAGCCACACTTGTATATTAGTTCATTTACTGACTTCAGATTTGGGTACCCCATGCAGTATATGGTTCCACAATTCTCAGCACGTTAATTGAAGCCTTGTTAAGCTTAACAAAGGTACCACTGAAGATTTGACGGAGGCGAAGAAGCTGCAACACCTTGCGGGCCTTTGGACTCACAATGACAAATCCCAATTTGGGTTCTGAAGTACAGAGTAGTTGCCAGCTTTTCTTGCCACCCTAGCCATTCGAATCTCAGTGCTGTACACCTGTCTGTGCTCCTTATGATAGTGCCTGGCTTTTTCATAGATGAGCTTCCTCATCACCTTTCGAAGCATTTTTTGGGCAAACTTCTTTCTCAGGTGCTTTACCTTCAGCTCTGCGAAACGTCTTCACTTTTTCTTAAGAGTTTCTGGCACAGCCAGAACCTTCTTTTTCTTCTCTTTGACAGCCTCCATGGTTCCAGCCAGAAAAGAGCTTTCTTGCTTGCTTTAAGAGACAGCCTTCATATGTTGCTCAGGCTGGCCTCAAACTCCTGGACTCAAGAGATCCTTCTGCCTCAGCTTTTTAAGTAGCTGGGACGACAGATGTGTGCCACTGTGTCTGTCTTTAGCAAAAGGTTTTAATAAAAATTGAAAATGGATATGAAAAGGATTAGCTCAGAACTGGGCCTTCTCTTTCCAAAGTACTGCTTCAGAAGACTGTGGACCTGTTTCCTTTACACAGCCACCTCTGGGCTCTGCCAATTTTGGCTTGCTCTGAAGTTGGGAGCCAACCTTCTCTGAGGGATGTCTGAGTGTGGGTCAGGGACTGCAGTGTGAGCCCAGGCCTTGTGAAGGGCTCCCCCAGCACCCTGGGGGAAGAGGCCACCAAACCATGCTGAGGGATCAGCAGTGACCCCGCCCTGCGCAGTCTGCAGGGGAAGGTAATGCTGTGCGTCTGTGCCGGCATCGTCCTTCTCCCTGCTTCTCCTGCCACTTCCTCATCTGGCCTCTTGTGGGCTGCAGCTTCTTTCCCGGGTTGGCATCGTCTTTCTCTGCTCCCCTCCTGACAGGTGCACAGCCAGCCTGCCTGTGTTCTGAGCTGGGCCACTTTGGGCCACTTACGTAACCTCCCTCTGCTTTGGTTCCACATCTACGGTGCGGGGACAACAATGGCCCTCCCCTCTTGGGCATATAAAGAACACCACTTCCCCTTAGCACAGCTTCTCAAACCTGCTAACAGTGACTGTGTTCTTGGTTATTAGAAATGAAAACTGCAACCACACTCTTGGTAAACTACCTCCTGGAAGAAATGCTGCCTTAACCGCCCCTCACTGTGGCCACAGGTGTGTGGGGGCTGGGATGCTGTCTTCACACACTGTCGGATGTGCTAACTTCACTGGTCTGTGGCACTGAGTCTTCACTCAGCCCCTGGCCCGTCAGGACGCCAGGTGGAAGGGTACAGACCTGCGTCTTTGTATCCAAGAGAACAAAGGAGACAGACATTGCTCAGAGTAGCCGACAGCCACCCTCTGAGGATACTACATCAGATGAAGTCCCAGGATGATGGCCTCCACTGCTCCCAGAGAGTGGAAATCCACCCCCACCCTGAGCCTCCTCCCTAACCAGGGCACAGGGCCCCAGGTGGCCTCACTAACATTCTGCCACTTGCCATCAGCAGAGCCCTGGGGCCCCTCAAAGCTGCTCTCCATGTCCTTGTGCCAGTACTGAAACAAGGGACTCTCACAAGGGCCTGGGTTGTGACAGCTGGGCAGAAGTCACCAGAAAAGAAAAACCACAAGAAGAGATTCTCCTGGAGTTCCACAGGGCTGTGTTGCAGATAGTAGATGCTCATTGTTTTATTCCAGCTCAAAAATGCCCACATGACCTTGAAAAGGTCACCCCTCCCTGCGGCAAGACATCTAGTAGGATTATTCCTGCTTGCACGAGACAGCAGAGTCAGCCTGGTCTCACAGCCCCTGGAACAGTACCGGCCACCTGGTGCTCACTATGACAGCATCTTGCATAGTATGAGCAGACCACAACCCATGCTGTTTCCAAGTTTCCTAAACCTCTTTGAGTCTACGCTGCAACTGAAGCCCATTTCCCCCCACTCTCCTCCGGGTGAGACAGCAAACAGCTGCTGGCCTATCACACAGACAGTGATGATCCCTCTTGAAGCCCAGACTCCTCGTGCCCTCGCTACACCATGGCCACTGGCATGTGAAGCTTTTCTTACCAGTCCCCCCTGCATATTGCACACAGCCCTTCTATCCTCCTGAGAAAGACCAGCGTGACTAGAGACTAGGACTCTGCCTAATGTGACAGTCGGGAAACTAAGAGCTTGGCCATTTTGGCATCAAGCTATCTGCCAGAGAGCACAGGAAGTAAATGGCTTGCAACACAGCCAGTGGGCTGCGGGCTCCCTCCTGCTGCAGATGCCCCTGCTGACCCTCACTGGATAAGCCGTGGAGCGGATGGTGTAAGAAAAGCCTTAAAGGAACTTACCGGCAGTAATTAAAACCCACAGCTTTGCTCTTTCATGACACAAACTGCATCCAAATATGTCCCGGGACCCCTTGTCTGAGCTGGAAGCCAGTAGTCCCGGACACGTGGGCACAGACTGTGGAGTAGCGGTGGGTACGACCCCGAGCTGTGCCGTCAGGTTTCAGGGCTATCTTATGACCTTGTCCCTGAAGTTGAAGCTAAATCCTCCCAGGCCTCAAAGAGAACCAGCAGGAAATCTGTATAGAAGATCAAGCCCAGGCTTCATCGCAGGTCTCAGGACAGCACTTTCTTCCAGACAGCGTAACAGAGCTTTCCTAGATTAACCCTGGAGCCTCAGAGCAGCCGGCAGAGCACCCCCGTCCTCTGGCTCCAGGCTCAGCTGTCAGGCCTGGTGGATAGTCTGATGGTGAGCCTCAGGAGTGCACACAGCCTGATTCCTGCTATTGCTGGGTTCTTGGCTCTTACGATACACTTGTCCCTAGCTGTCCTCTCCCCTAAGCCACAGGAAGATGGAAATGTTCCGTATATTGCCTTCAGCTGACAAGTTGCCTCTTTCCCAGCAGTGTCTGCAGGCTGTGGCAAGAATGCTGCATCTGGTTGCAGACCTCAGTAGTGTCCTCCCAAAGAAAGGGAACCTCATTTCTGAGAGCTCTCAATGGAGGCAGAGATGCATGCTCCCCAAACCCCCACAAGCCTCAGAACTCTGTGTTGTTTGCCTGATTTGCTTGTGTTTGCCCCTAAATCCGTCACCAGTGTCCCCGTCAACTAGGCCCACCCGTGAAACTGGGGTGCTGGTCCTGGTGCCCAGAGGCCCAGGACAGTGTGGGGGAAAGGGGTTCTATTATCCAAAATTGAGGTTCTAGCATCAAAATGAGATGTTGAGGAGGCAATGCAATGTCCTATGACACCAATTTGATCTTATCAGACTTTTAATAATCATAAGAAAAGCTAAGGTTATCATTATGCTGGTCCCAGAGTTTGCTGTGTTTCTGGGAGGTGGTGACATCATACTTCTGGGCTCCCTTGTGGGGCCATGCAACTGGATCTGGTCAAAAAGGTTATGCTTAGGTCAAAAATGTCCCCCAAAATGCTCATATGTTCAGAGGTTGAGTGGATTAGATGATAGCGGTAGTAACTCATCGATGGAGGAATCCACTGAAGACCTCAAACTTCCACGTGCTGTTTGGAGGTGGGTCCTAGCTGGAGGGAATGGGTCACTGCAGTGGAAGTCCGAAGAGTGTGTTCTTTTCTCAAGTCCCTTTCTTGCTCTTTGGCTTTTTCACTACGTGGCTGCCATGAGGTGAGCCACACTGCTCCTCAGTGCCCTTCTGCCATGATGTTTCTGCCGTGGAGCTGCCGACCATAAGCCAAGCCCTTGGAACCCTGAGCTGAAATAAGCATTTCCTCCATTAGGTCCTGTGTGTTAGGCATTTTTCCAAAAGACTGTTAGGAGAAGCGACGTGTGAATTCTAGGGTGGAGCATTTCATTGCTTTTCCTCCACCACACAAGTGCACAAGGCTCCCACATCCACCACCAGCTCCCAGTTAACTTCATCCGGGGCCTCTCTGTCAAGTGGCACTTGCCTAAGAGTATTTTAAAATGTAGATTGTCCTGAGCACAATTGATAATGGGTTTTGAGTCAGGGCCAAGGGGTTTTGGAGAGAGAGAGAGGGAGCGAAAGCGCACAAGTGCTCTTATGGACATGCACATGCATAGACGTTGACAAAGGAAGATCAGAAGATCAGGAAATTTCAGGTACTCAGAGAGATTTTGATAAGAAGAGGAAGGGGAAAACATGCTATGTTTGCCACAGTTCTCTTGTGGTTTTGCACATCTTGCTATCAATGCACCAACTGTCTTTATTACAAACTATCATTTCCATTATATCTACATGGAAATAGGAAGGTTCTCTGAAGAGTGGAGAGCAAGTTTGCCTACCTCTATCAGAGCCTTCATAATTCCTGACACTCAGGGTTGTTGGTAAACAGGTAACAGATTTACAGAGAGGACAATGAAATAAACCTTGCTCATCTCAGGACTTTGCCCCCCAAAAATCAGCCTTTGTTTTTCAAAAAATGTTGTGTCTTAGATACTTTTCTTGTTGCTGAGACAAAATACCCAACACCCAAAGTTGAAGGAGGAAAGGTTTATTTGGCTCACAATTTGTAAAGATTTCAGTGCACAGGAGACTGCCTCCAAGGCAGAGGGGCATCACGGAGGAGAAACAGTCCATGGCAAGCAGACAGGCAACTGAACATTAGCCCTCTTCCTGTCCTTATATTTTATATGGGCTACCCAGCTTAGAGCAGGTGTAGCACTTGAATCCTTAATCCTAGCCAGAACTGTGCCAAACCAATCAGTGGACTGATTTGGTGATCACACACCTTTGATCCAGCATCACACACACTTGATCCAGCCCCCTCTGAAAAGCCCCCTCTATGACTGCATGAGGCTTTGGGGGAACATCTGAACACAGCCATAACATATTGCTTATATTTCTTTCTCAGCCCAAATAATTGAAAAACCCAAGACTGGGTTCATTTGATCTCTGTGCAGTGCTGAAGACCTGTGAGGAGCATGTTCTCTGGGATCTTCACATCTGCCTGAGAATTTGAGCAGCTACCTCGGGGAAACAAATAGGAATCAACTCGGGAATATCATTTCCACACTGCCTGAATGATGGTCAGCTATCCTGTGGTCTTTCTGTCTTCAAATACTAGAAAACCTTAGCACTCAAAGCTCTCAAATTGGAAATGAAATCTTCTCGGTGAGAATCCTGTTGGAGCACAGTGCGGAACCAATCCTAAGAGTCATGTAAAAACGTTAACACCTAACTTCCAAATATGTCATCTGCTACGTTTTGAATGAAGGAAATACTTCAGACAATCAGGACTCAGAGAACAATGGGGTACAGAGAGCTCTTTGTGCCCAGTTATTTATTCCCCCACAGTTTATCAGCAGAAGTTTAAATCTTTCCTTATAAAACAATATGGAGTTATGAGAGGTCATACATGAGTTATGAGTACACTTTTTTTCTTTTTAGCTTTGCAAGAAACAAAGACAAAATAAAATAGCCTGCATGGAATTAGCTGGAAATAGCTGTTAGGCCAGTCCAAGTCACTGAATGAGAATTCAATTAAATTTGTAAAAGGAACGTTCACTGTGTCAAACTGTCAACCAACCACATCTTATCAGAACGTTTGAAATATGCTGAGTGAAAACCTTTGGGAGTAAAAACAGGAACCATCAGCAAGGCGTTATTTGGCAAAGATCTCATCCCTTCTACTTCTAGGTGTTAAGTTCATCTGTTCATTCAATCTGAATAATTTAATAAATGCTTCTGAGTGTGATGGTTTAAACAATATAAACCCTTCTCTTATGAATGTTCACACAAGAAGCCTTCATTTCAAAATTTGTCAAGTGCTGTGAAGTAAAAGTAAATAATACAATCAGGGCCATACCATTTCTTTGATGCTGAGATTCTTCCCTGAAGATTAGACATTGGAGCCAAAATCTGAAATCTGTAAAGGAATTCACTGCACGAAGAAGTTGGGGATGGAAAGCCCATGGAACTGGGGGTGGAACTGCGGAGGCTACCAGACCATTCCAGCATCAGAGAACATGTTCAAAGGCTGTGTGGAAGGCTGACTTTAGGGCAGTGAAAACAGGCAAGTTCAAGCAACAAAATTTATAATGAGAGAAATAGATTATAACACAAAATAAAATAAGTATCCACGAATACTCATCGATATTAGAAAACTGAAGACATAAATTAACTGGGAAGGAAGGTTATTCAGTCCAGTAGAATTTCAATGAATAAATGCAGAAGGAATTACAGAAATAGAAAATCACTATTGGGAAAGCACTGCAATAATAATTATTACAAGAATCACATCAATGAATGCTACCAGCAGGGCATCACACTATGATGAGACACAGGATAATTACGGAGATTCAGACTCTCCCCAAGCAGGAAAGTGTGACTTCACAGGGTGGAACTTGCAGAAGCCCCTCGACCAAGCGAGGCCTCCAGGTCAACATCACCAGCAGTGACACACACTAGCACGTGTGCCTCCTGAATGGGGCAGAACACAGAGCGGTGTGCACAACGAGGAAACACCAGAGCCCCCCTCAGTGTCAGCTGCGAGATAGCTGCTTGTGTTGGCTGAGATCGCTAAGATCGAGAACAGGGAGAGGAGACCAAGGAGCTGTTCCGGGCTGGGAAGACGAAGGGTGATGACACCCACTGGACGAGCAGTCGTGGATTTGATCCTGAGGCATGAACTTCAGCAGAGCTGTAGATTAACGAGTAGCACTCACTGCACATTAGTGCTCACTTCCTGTATCTGATCGTGGTGCCATGGTTACATGAGGGGTTCACATTTGAGGAAGTTGGGCACACGATATATAGGAAATCTTTGTACTATTTTTGCAACTGTTTTGTACCTTTGAAATTATTTCGAAATGAAAAGTTTTTTTCAAGGAGGGGAAAAAAGGAGGCCAGGAGGAAGAGGGGAAAGGTACAGCCCGATGGAGAGCTGCTGGTGAGATGGGCAGCTTGAGGGGGCACGTGAGGGACTTGGGTCTGTACTCCAAGAGCAGAAGACCATGTCAAAGGGGTGTGGGGTTCAGGGTTAGACGCAACCTGGAGGGCTGTGGGGAGGTCACTGAGGATCAAAGACAGGGTGCTGCACACCTGGCTTGGGGACGGAGCCGGGGCTATTCAGGAAGTAAAGTTGCACCCGTGTGGGTGTTGAGAGGGACAGGGGGGCAGGGATGTTGGGATGACGACATTTCTGTGCAGGGACAGAGCAGCAATTCGCGGAGAGTGCGCAGACTGAGGACTCTAAATTTGAGGCACCTGCGGTGAACGTAAGAAAAGGCAGGTGGACTTTAGGGGATGAAACTCAGAGGCAAAGCCTGAGATGGAGGTGAAAATTGGTATTTTGAAACAAATTGCTCTCAGAACAGTGTGGAGAGAGGGAGATACTAAACAGATGAGTTGTGGTTTATCCTAGAAAAAACAAAGTACGCATGATGTTCTGAGAGCAGGAAGGAAGAGTAGTGAGGGACTTGAGTCACGGAGAACAGGTTTCAGACCGGAAGCTCTGTGTGAGATGGGTGTAGATGCATGGGTAGGAGTTCCCTAGACTAATGCAACACGGCTGTTTCTTCCCTGGTCTGCAGGGCTGACCCCACAGGTGCAGATATGAGACAGTAATGCAGTCATCTATGGTGGCCCTGTACATGTGAGCCACTGTCCACACAACCGTGAGTGGAGAGGAAGCTGTGTTTTCAGTTCATCAACCAGTCTTTCGCTGTTCTCTGTGTGTGTGTGTGTGTGTGTGTGTGTGTGTGCGTGTGCCCTTCTTAGGTATATTTTGAATCTGATCAGTGGTACATAACTACTCCAGCACATACATCTTTCCCTGTGTTCTTTAGGGCCCTTTTGTCAAAAGGTCCTAAACCAGGGCCAAGGATTTAGTTCAGTGGAACTGTGCCAGCCTTGCAAATGCAAGGTCCTGAGTTTGATCACTAGTATGGCAAAAAATAAACAAGCAAACAAACAAAACAAAAAAAGATCCTGAATTTTACCAGGCACAGTGGCACACACCTGTGATCCCAGCACTTTGGGAGGCTGAAACAGGAGAATCACAAGTTCAAATCCCACCATCTTGAAATGAGATGATAAAGAAAGAAAGAGAGGGAGGGAGGGAGTGTAGGCTGGGGGTGTAGCTCAAGGCAAAAACTATGGGTTCAACTTGCAGTACTGCAAAACAAAAACAAGGAAGTCCCCAAGCCGTTATCTACCAGGCACCTCAGACTGGTTCTCTGAAACATTTCTTGTTGGCTTGTGCGAACTCTTTTATTAATACTCAGGCATCTCTGTGGTAATGAGAAGCTGAAGGGCTTCCCACCAGACCCCGTTGCAAATTATGGTGGAGAAGCTTTGTGGTGGGAATTACAGGCTCAGAGTGGCATTTCCTGAGGGTGGGCCCACTCCTGGACGGAGATGCGGTCTCCTCTAGTTGTTCTGCAGCAGGAAGGGAAGGAAAAGCATGAGGTCTGAGCATCGGAGTCTGGGATCTTTGACGAGCAGCCTGGGAGGCCTCGGCCTGTGGGGAGACTTCTCTCCTCCTCCTCTTCCCACTGTTTAAAAGCCCTTCACCCTTCTTCCCACAGAGAGGAGAACTGAAATCTGGGTCTCTAACTTGACTAAACTACCTCTCAGAGTCTCCTGTAATCTTGGCCATGATCTATGCCGGGATTTTCCGAGGGGAAGCCATTTCCAGGGTGGTGTTTCCATCTGGGAATCTCTTGAATTTCTCCAGGAAGCTTCAAGAGAGCTTGCGGCTAGTATGGGCTATTTCTTCGTCGCTTATGTCAATGACTAAAAAAAAAAAGAGGACAAAGTCATATTAAAACAGTGAATGAGCTCTTGATGAGCAGCTGGTGATCAAAATGATAATAATGTGCACCATTTACTGTAGCCTTAAAACAATCATTAGGACCAAATTTAACAAAATCCCTATAACATCAGAACAAGGCAGATTACAAAATGATGCAGAGAGAATCCATTTTACAATAGAAGAAGAGAGCTGAAGAACTTACATTATGTAATATCGAATTTCAAGACATTATAAAGCTAAATAAATCAACACATGATATTGGTGTCTACGTAGACTTACAGGTTAAAAAAAAGAATAGTCCTAGAGGAAGACTGATATATATATTATATATACACACACAGATATTTATACACAAATAATTGATTTTTGACAAAGATGTCTAGGTAATTGGGGAAATTATAATTATTTCAAAATGGTAGTCATATTCATCGTATTGCAACTGATGTGACAAAGCCCTTTATCCAGAATACTTAAGAATGTTTTAAACATAATGAGAAACAATCCCATAAAATTAGACAAAATATTTGCATACATACTTCAAGCAAAATGTTATATTAATGGTCAACTAGCACATGAAGGGTTGCCCAGTATGATCAAGAGATTCAAATGAAAAGTTCAAAGAAACCACCGGGCAGCCATGGGAAGGTCTGAAGTTAAAAGACACGCTAAGTCCAAAGCCCATGTGGAGGTGCAGCTCAGTGATACAGTTCTTGCCTCGCATGCGCAGGGCCCTGGGTTTCATCCCCACCACCACATAAAACAAAGCAAAACAAAAATCTGAAGCCAGCATTGGCAAGGAAGGACAGCAGCGGAGCTCTCATACATTGTTGGTGGGAAAGTGAAATTGTACAGCACTGTGGAAAATGATTTGACAGTTTTTTATAAATGTAAAAATATACTTAAAAGGATACACCCAGAAACCCTTCTCCTAATATTTACCTAGGAGAAATGAAAACATATGTCCATAGAAAGACGTGGAGACTTACGTTCAAAGAACCTTACCTCACAATAGACAAAATGTGGGAACGACTCTAGACTAACCCTGTCAGTAGGTGAGTAAACGAATTGAGGTTTCATACCAGGAACAGCTACTTGGCCATGAAAGCAAGACAAAGCACTGATATAAAAAAAATGACATGGGTGGATCTTGAAACATGCTTAGTGAAGGCAGCCGAGCGGACAAAGGAATATGTACTGTATGATTTCATTTATGTGAAATTCCAGAAAAGATGCGTCTAATCTGTGACAGAAAGCAGACTCACGGTTGCTTGGGCGGAGAGGGCAGCCACCCAAGGCAACTTTCTGGGGTGAGGGGAATGTTCGGTATCTTGGTTGGACTGGTGGCTCACCTGAGCATATCAAAGGGGTCAGAACCCATCAAAAGGTACACTTTAAATAAGTAAATGTTATTAAATGAGAATTACACTCTTTAGTAAAGCTGATTTATGGGAACATTTAATGAGTAGAAAATACTACACTATGTAAATAGCAAATTGTGAGTAGGCTACACAGAGTGTAACAGTTCTTGGGGAACGTAACTCTGCAAAATAGTCACTTTTACGGCGACTCTGAGTCTTTCTTGGTGCTTCCCTCCGGACTTTACCCCAGACCCGGCCTAGTGTCCGGTCTCTCCGCCATCTTGAGACCTCCTTATGAGTGCTGAATCGTGGGAGGAGCTAGGAATTCTGAGTTAGCTTGTAGTTGGAGAGTTTTCCTCCCCTTCTCCGCTGTGGTCCAGCTGACTGATCTCTTAGGCTACCACCCCTTCCTCCCATATCTTCTCAACTCCCGTGTGTGGAGGAGCACAAGCTTACCCCGCCAACTTTCCATACAACACCCAAGCCCTTTCACAGTTCTTGACAGAGGGAACTTAAGTAAAATTTACTCCCTTGCCCTCTTTTTGTCACCTTCTCATTGTCCCCCCAACATGTCCAGTTCTTGTTGGGATCTCCTAGCATGTTCCTTCTAGAACCCAGTCCTTGGCTTCACTCCCTGTCTGTGTCCAATGTCACTATGGTACAGCATCTGAGAAGTGAGGGACTCTGCAAAGGCAGGGTGACCAGAACAACCAGCAGCACCAAGCCATGCCTGGGTGTCGAGGCTTTTCTGTGAAAGTGTCCTTTGAGGAGTGACTGTGCTCCCCATGGGACTTCCCTGCAGGGACGGTTCTAATTCCTTAGCCCCTCACAGCAGGGCATTCGGCTCACTAAAAAGTGACCTCCTGGTGTGGAGTCTGTCCTGGGCTCCCACACGAAGGTGAACCCCTCTCCCGCCATCTCTGTCTTAGCACCTCCAGAGCGGCCTTCAGAGACACATCTGTTTTATTCCCTTCCCTCAAAACGTGCAGCTTATGGAGGAGGACAGTGTCATAACCAACTGTCACAAGCTCCATGCCCAGCACTGCGCCCAACCCTTGTAAGCACTCAAATATGCACTCCTGCGGGGCTGGAGCTGACGTGGCCCCACAACAATCTGTGGCCCTCACACGCAAGAGGAGAGTTAAGGTTCGCATAACTGTCACACAAGGTGAAATGTGAGGGAGGCTGCCCTCACTTCAACACTGGGCCACAAGGGAGAGGGTCTCAAGTAAAACTATGTGTATTCATTTGAATTTCCTAACAGTAATCGCTAATTATTCTATGCAATGAATCAACTGCACATTTACCTGCTGTCTTAGTTTCTTGTGGTTCTACCACAGAGCCCCACAAAGAGGTTCCTTAAAATTGCAGAAAGTGGTTCTTTCGGAGTTCTAGAGGCAGAAGTCTAACATCAAAGGGCCCACAGGGCCAAGAGTCCTCTGAAGGACCCAGGAGTTTTTCATGGTCCTTGACAGTGTCTGGCTTGTAGCTGTGTCAGTCCAATGCTTCCTTCACCACATGCCTTGTTCTGTGTTCTCTCCTCTTCTGATTAGAACACCAGGCCTGGGGATTTAGCTCAGAGGTGCCACATGTGCCTGGCAAACACAAGGTCCTGAGTTTGATTCCTGAAGCCAACAACAACGAAAATTTTTTCAAGAGTGTCAGGCATTGGATTTATGCCCCACCCCCCAATTTAGCATGGTGACACCTTAAATGGATCTGCCAAGACTGTATTTCCAAACATGGGAGTATTCGAAGTTCCAGGTGGATGGGAAGTCGAGGGCACTATTTGACTCACTGTGCTTGTATGAGGTAAGCATTATTATAACCCTCATTTTATTCAGGAAGAGATCGAAGTGCAGAGTTTAACACTAGGAAGTGCCAGGTGTTTTACCAGACTGGACTACTCTGTGACTCACCACTTCTAAGACATAAAACAGGGACAACAGCCAAACACTTTTTGCAATTGCAAACTGCATCATCTGTTTAAACTAGTATATGTAGAATAAATGTAATTGTTGAACACTATTACACTATTATGAAACTTGCTTTTCATACTCATTATGTATTCAATGCTCTATTTTGACGTGTCTTGTTTCAGCACATACAGGGTTTCTTTATTATTTTTAATAATTGCACAGTATTCTTTTCATGGTTGTACTTTAAATATCAGCTATATATTGATGATATCCAAGTTACAGCTAAAATTTTTAAAAAGTCACAGTGTTGTAGTGAAATTTCTTTTTTCATATACTTTTTTACACTCATGCAAACATATGCTTAGAGTCAGTTACTAGGAGTTGCCAAGTTAAGGGGCATATGCATACAAATTTATATATATATATATA
>NW_022900931.1:31751966-31777727 GCF_012274545.1 Fukomys damarensis | reverse complement strand
GAATGCTCTCCATAGAGGTTTTTATATTTGACCAACAACTTACAAAAGGGACTACTTATTTCCCCATATCCTCATTTATTCTGGTTTGATGAAATTTTTGTCTTGCCAATTGATATGTTTTTAAAAATGTATCTTTTTTGTTTCAATTTGCATTTCTTCCTATAAAAATTCCCATTTCAAACTTTTAGCAAAAATAATTCAACACACAGTGTGCGGAGTTACTGGCAACTAAAGAAAAGAGGATCTGGATTCAGCAATGCATTGTGGATGGAAGTGGCCCTGAAATCAATCCCACTTTTCAGATGGTTTCATGAGCCCGATGGCTTTGGAGAAACCCCAGCAAGGCAGACCAGAGCAGCTTCAGGTACAGAGGGATGTGCTGGCGAGGGGACTGTGGCATCTGCGTCTAGGCACAGTACCAGCTCTGCGGCCCTGGCTCAGTCCATCCACCAGGATGCTGACTGCTTGGGCGTCCCTGAGGGCAGGAGAGCTCTGCGGCCCCCTCCCTGCCCTGGTACTGGAACCACACAAGGCAGGCCCCTCTGATGCACACGCTCCTGAAAGGCTGTTGCTTCTGCTTTCTGGGGCTTGGCAGGGCTAGCTGCTGCTCAGAGGCTAGGAAGGGGTGGATTGACCTTCAGCTCCTCTTCCGCCTGCCACGTGACCCGCAAGAGAAGCAGCTTACTGAGTGTCACAGGCAGGGGATGGGCAGAGCGGGACAGAACTGGGAAGGCAGGCGGTGCCTCTCAGGTCCACACACAGGGTCAGCCTGCTCTCCACACCCCTCAGCTGTCACTGAAGGTCTCAGGGCTTCCTTCCACGTGTCAGTGTCGGACATCGACCCGCCGCCCAGCTGCCTCCCACTGGCCCCAGTGGGACCTCAGACAGCACCCAGCCAGGCCGCCAGAGGACAGGTGTGATGGGTTCTCTGCACGGGCTCTGGCCCCCAGTGCAGCTCAGCAGCAGTCTCTTCCTTCCCTGTTGGCTCCGCTCTGGCCTCGTGGGAAAGGCCGTGTAATGGTTAAGGCTCAGATGTATGAACCTGATACACTGGGGTGTGAATCTCAGCTCAACCACCTGATTGCCGTGTGGATCCCAGAGAGCTGCACTACCTCTCTGTGCTTCAAACTTCTGACATTGTTACAGCTGGCCCCAGTGAGACTCCCGTTATCCCAGTATGGAAAACCCACATTCCACTCTCAGATCCAGGACAGTGAACTAGCAGCCCAAGACACGTTGGAAATCAGCTATTTTCCATCATGATGGACCTACTTTCCGTTCCTCTCACTTTCTGCAAAGCAATTGCGCGTTAGTAGCAGGGTGGATGGTGCGTGGCGGGAGTTGTGGAGCTGCCGGCACTGCAGGCTGGGCCCGGACTGGGTCGCTGCACCGGGGCGGAGCTTGGGGCTGGTTGTGTTCAGATGTGAGAACCGAGTATGAGGAACGTGGAGGAGAAAGAGACCAAGAGTCTGAAGCCTCTCCTGGCTTCTCTGGATCTAAGGCTGTGCATTTAAGCCCCAGGTGTTAATTTGCATCAGTGGAGAGGAGGGTGGGAGACCAGCGGTGCATCACTGTGGTTCCCACCATGTTTTCCAGTGGGATGCGCCCAGCTGGGGCCTTGAATCCTCTCCCAGTGGCAGCAATGACAAAAACATCTAGGCTGGTTACATAACCTATCATTCAGAGGGTTGTGTAATCTGGGAATGTGACTCGCTGGACAGCTTGAGAGAGAGCAGGTTCAATACCATGCAAGGCTAAGGCGCGCAGCCCAGGCGTCACTCAGGCTTTACAGGAAGCAGAGCAGGCAGAGAAGTGATGCGGGGATAAACACTGCATAGCTCCTGGAGGCAGAGCCTTCTGAAAGAAAACTGGCCTGGGTTGTGCAAAAAAGGTGCAAACAGGAGTCTGTTCTAGACAAAGAGAGACTGAAGAGATGCAGACCCCCAAAGCAAGGTGTGAACTTGGATCAGGTCCTTGCTCAAAGAGAAAAGGAGACACAGCCACAGTGACCCGAGGGGACAGCAGAGACCCTGAAGATGGAACTGACTGCTAGGAGAACAGGGGATTACTGCTGCTTTTTCTAGGTGTGATCATGCCAGTGTGGGTGGCAGGAGATGCCAGTTGAAGTAACCATGGGTGGCACATCTGATGTGTTCAGCTATTTTTCCAGGAAAGAGAGAGCAAGAGAGAGAGACAGAGACAGAGACACAGAGACAGAGGAGACAGTGAGAGACAGGAAGACAGAAAGAGCAAGACGGAGACAAAGAGAGACAGAGAAAGACAGAAAGAGAGACAGACAGAGAGAGAGATAGGAAAACAGAGACAGATAAAGAGAGACAGAGAGACAGAAAGAGATAGAGACCAACAAGGACAGACCAAGAGAAAAGGAGAGAGACAGAGACAGAGAAGGGTTTGCTCTAGGTTGAATCGGGGTGGAGTACGTGTTCGTTATGCTGTATTTCTCAACTTTTCAATTGGAAAATTTGCAAAGAGATAAGCAAGGGGAAAGGAGAGCCAGCAGATCCAGGGTCTCTGGTGTTGTTCAGGAGACACACCTGCATCAGGAGCAGGCTTCTTCCCTCAGGGAAGGGAAGGAGTCTCCAGATGTCACAGCCCTCCCCGACTGCCCCCATAGGTAGGCGACTCCCATGAGGCTGGGCCCAGAGAATGCCTTGCTGGGACACCAATATCTCCAGATGGTGCTCTGAAGTGCCCCAGGTTGCGCACCTGTCTGGCCAGGCACTGTGCCCTCCTTCTGCCCTCATTTGGAACAGAACACAAGGCTGGCTTCTCTCCTTGTTTCTCCACCACCGCGCAGATAATATGATGGCATAAGAATTTAATGTCAAAATGTATGTACTGACATTGTAAAACCTTCTTATCATTGCTCAGCTGCTGTCAGCTTTGCTCATATTAAGGTCACTATTCAGAGTTTATCTCAAACGTTTAAGAAGTGACTTGAAGGACTGGGAATTTAGCTCAGTAGTTCTGCTGCTTGCCTTGAAATTGCGGGGTCCTGAGTTTGATCCCTGGTACAAAAAAAAAAAAAAAAGAAGCGACTTGAAATTATGTTGCTCCTATATTTTATATTTGGAGTTCCATAAACCAGTATACTTTAACCCAAAGAGAGAATTCCCCAAGAGCCTGCCTTTCACACAAGGAAGAGTCCCTGTAGATAAGAAGATCTTTTAGCAAAATGAATGAAATGACATCAAACATTTGGACTTCTTCCTTGGCAAGACAGAGTAAGAACAACAGCTTTGGGTGGAAGGAACTCATGTATGCCTCTCAGCAATAGGAATGTCTTAAAAGAGCTGGGCAGTGGTGGCCTGCCTCGCAAGCGCAAGGACCCGAGTTCGATCCCCGGTACCAGAACAAAACAAAGCAAAACAAAACAAAAAAGAGCTGGGGAAGCTTGCTTGTCACATGGCTCATGCACCTTACCTGAGGATGGACGGCCTGGGGTAGTCACCAGAGGAAGCCATTGCCCAGAACAACAAGAAAGAATTGTGGTTCTCAGCCTCTACTGTCTCATAAGATGTTCACTAGAAGGGTGGGTGTGGAAACAGGGAGCCCTCACACACTGTTGGTAGAAATGTAAAGCAGTTCTGCCATTATGGAAATACCCCTTAACCCTACAAACAGAATTACCACAGAATGTGAAATTCTACTTTCAGGACAATTTATCTGTCAGTCTGAGACCAGGATGTTGAGGACAGCTGCATTCCCACCACGGTCTGCACAGGGGCCAACTCGTGGGATCAACTGGGGTGTCCACAACGGAAGAATTCGGAAAGGAAACACGGTGCAGGCACACAGTGGAATGCTCTTCATCCTTAAAAGAAAGAAAAAAATCCTGTCACTTGCAGCATAGATGGGGCTGGAGGATATTATGCCCAGGGAAATAAAGGAGGCATAGAAACACAGCTGCCTGGGTGTGGGATGTAAAGCAACTGAGCTCAGAGGACAGTAGAGTGGTGGTGCAGGGTGGAGCTGGAGATCAGAGGCAGTGAGCCTTGGACAGGAGGAGGAGTGTGATTGTTTTGAGATCTGTTGCACAGTGTGGTGAATAACTAAGAACTGAGTGGTTGAGTACCATGTTTCAGTGCAGTTGGAGCGTGGGTCTCATGCAAAAGTTGTCAGACATGTAAAGTGATGGATGAGTTGATTGGTTTCATTGACCATTCTTCATTGTATTTTAAAAAAATAGCTTCTCTTTGTGAAAAATGAAAAATGCAGCTACAATGTGTCAATATACAATTTTTAAAGTGGGAAAACAGCAGGATTGATAACTTAATTTTTAGTAAAAAAAACAAAAACAAAAACAAAAAACCTATCAACCGCCATTAAACAATCCCGTGAACTAAGATAAGTGCACATTAATTCCAAACCAATAATAAGAGCATAAAACACCTGGGCCAGTGGCAGGGTGCCCAGGTGGGTCAGAGGAATGAGTGTTAGTGTCCAAATTAGCATGTGGCCAATGGAGCATCTACGGGCCAAAGGAGAACGTCAGCTAAGGTCCAGGTGATGGTAAAACCCTTCGGGCATCTTCTGGGCTTGCTGGGACTGAATCACACAATATTAAAGGTTTACTATACCGTAGAAAAGAATTATTCACACATTTCACGGTGCTAAGGATAGCTCCATGTGGGTGTGTAAGTCACTTCTTATTGCTGAAGTTGCTGTTTAATAACTCACTTTATTTAAACCCCACAAAGAAGTAAATTTGATCATCCCATTTCTCATTTTTCATCTGACAATGAAGCCCCCAATGAATCCTTGTTGAATCTAAAAAAAATCCAGGCATTGTCAGTAAACCCAACTAGCAAAATCGTTCCTGATCTGAACCACCCAATACCTGACCAAGGGAATCCAGACTTTGAAGGTCAGAATTGCTGCAAACCATCTGAAAAGTGTCTAAAGGACCTGACAAACAAATAAACATTGATTCCAAATAACATATTCCAGAAGCAAAGAGCGGGCATGGTAGAAGTTAATTCTGGAGAAGAACATGCCTAAGACAGTCAGGAGAAACCCATGCAGAGACGGGATCATGGCAGGGCTGGGTCAGAATCTTCTAGGAGGCAGAGCCTGAGGTAGGGTTAGGGTGATGACACATTTCTGGAGAAGAGGAAAGGGAGACGGGGGTGAGGTAATGCAGAGCAGCTGGCTTCACAAGAAGCCTGAGTCACAGGAGCTATTCCCCAGACACCAGGGACTTCTCAGGACAGGCTCTAGGAGGAACCAACCTTCTCAGTGGTCCACGGGAGGGGGCTTCCCTCCGACCGCCGCCTGCCAAGGGCACCATGTCACCACCAGTGAGTTCACTACCTCACCCTTTCCAGCCACTACCCCGGAAGTCAGATGCCACATCCTGAGATGTGGAGTTTTGTCCAAGTTGGAAAATAGAAGGATTGGGAGGGAGTGGGAGAAGAAGGAAGGGAGAGGGAGGGAAAGGAAAGTCTTAAGAGGTTTGCGTCCCAAACAATCATGCGTTATCATTTTCTCCTAACTACTAAGCCACTCTCTGATACTCAGAATTTGTCCTGCTGGTAGGCACAGTGCCAGCTGAGGTATCTGGTAACACGATGATAATTTTCAGTGCCCAAAGGTACTTAACGGAGGAATCAGTATGAAAACATGGAAGCGATTAAGGCTCAGTCACAGACAGTTCAGTTTTATGAGCCATGAGTGACTAACCCAGGTATTTTGCCAAAGACTGGAGATACTGAAAATCGCTTCAGTTTCAATTCCAGTTTAAATGTGGGTCATTGAGGACATTTCTCTTATCCTGGTTTGAGTGCCTGTGGAAGCTGACCGTGGCACAAGGGCTGGAGTGGCCAGAGTGGTCAGAGTGACAGGTGCAGATGCTGACACTGCAGGCTGGGCCCCTGCACAGGGATGGCACCGGAGGGAGGGTGTGCAAGGGGCCACCTGTGTCTTGCCCTGCACTGCACCCTCTGGGGTGATCTGACCACAGGCTCCCCCAGTTACCATGGCAGTTTGAAATTAAAAAAAACAAAAGTTTGATATTGCTAAGCCAGTATTGCTTTCTTTGTAAAAGTCAGTGGGTGCATTATTTTAAATCCACTCAGATGCCTTCTAATTCCTCCTAGCAGGTAGAATGCTTTCCTCTTTGTGAAATTAAACTGAATACGTGGGTTAGCATGTAGGTAGCTGAAATGAGGCAGCTCTGATGTAGAAAAATTTCTGATTTTTTTGGGGGAGGGCTGTTCTTTAAACATTCTTATTAAACAAAACAAAACAGAAACACTTTTCAGGAGTTCACTGAATCTTGTGGAGGTGGGAGACTGTTCAATCTGACTAAATTTAACCAGGAAGGAAAGCAGACTTAACAGACACATCAGAAATAGACACAGCAGTTCGGGTCTCCAAGCTCCAGAGCTGCAGACGGCACGGAAAGGCCAAGGCCTCCGGGGCAGGGGCGGTGACTTACACAGGCCGCAGAAGCCATCCAGCCAAAGCCGAGAAAGCACCAGGCTCCTTATTTACGCGCATTTATGTCACTGCAAACACAGTAAACAAGTTAGGTTTTCCTAAATAAAGAGGCCAGGGACCAAAAATGACGCTACTGAGGTGAAGGCCGAGGCTGCACAGGCTCTGGGCGAAAGGCCACGCTGCGGCTCAGGGCAGGAACAGTTCCCGTGGGTTTTCTCAGGCTGGGTTAGGTAAGCTGTTTTTCTTGGTATTTAAATCCGGTTCCGCAGGTGTCACCTGTGCTCTCGCCCTTAGAATCTGCGTTCCTTGAGCGAGGACCTCTCCCCGGCTCATCGGTGCTTGTAGCTTCTTCTCGATTTCAACCTTTGATGTCATTTGCCTTTCTGGCGGGCATGCAGGTGCGGGATTGAACCCAGGGCCCCTGCTCAGAGCTGCAGCCCAGCCCCCACCCCTCTTCTTGCAAAGTCCCTAAGTTGTCCAAACCCCCTTGAAGTGAAAAGTAAACAGGTTCCCAGGAGATTTCAGAGGGACCACGGGTGACGCTGTGGTTCTTTGTTATGTCAACCACAGGAAATCAGCACAGACCCGAACGTGCAACCTGAACCCACTTTACACACGGGAAAATAGCAAAAGTCTTCACCTCCTTCACTCAGTGTCTGTGTCCTCTGCTTTATTTTTCTACATAGCATTCATCATAATCATAACCACACATCCGATTTATTTTTCATTTTGCCTGTTTTTGTGTCTCCCTCCTCTAGAATGCAAGCGCCGCGAAGGCGGGGATTTTCTATCTGCTGTATCCCAGCTGCCTGACTGATGCCTGGCGCACAGTAGAACCTCAGGAAATTAAAAAAAGAAAATGAAACAGGCAAGTCTTGTGGGACTGTCTAATACAACTTTTCTTCTTGTAAGGGTCAAAACCGAGAGGAAGGACAAAGGCATTTCAGGGGGTACAGGAGTGTGAAGGCAGGGGACCAGGAGTTCCCGGTCTGCTTGGATGATGGCCAAGGTACAGGCTATGGACTGGACCCAGGAGGGACTGCAGGGTGAGGGGAGGGACTACGAGCCTGGGAAGATGGAGCGGGGGCTGAGCATACGAGGTGCACACTCTTAAAAACTGTGGACTCATCAGGAAGCGGGGAAAGTCCAGTAGGTTATGTAAAGCAGTGGTAGAAAAATTTTAAGGAACTGCTTTGGAAGCAGTGGAAACAATCGATTCAAGAGTGAGACACAGAAAGTCCAATACTACATGATTCCTCTTATATGAGAAACTCAAGTAAAGGAGAGATGCTAGGACGCAGGAGCGCAGGTGTTTGGAATGGGGAAGGGGTGGGCCAAGGGAGGAGAGCAAGGAGAAGGGCGTAGCGGTAAAGGGATCAGAATGATCGAGTTATGATTATGTATGTGCCAATCCCCAGCACAAATGGACCTATTCTGTACTGCAGACATCCTGATGCAAGGCAAGAGGTGACAGGAGTGGAAGGAGGTCCAAGAGAGAGGGCAAGGGCCCGGGGAAGCTGTGTGGTTCTGAAGCACATGGACAGCATCCTGAGGGGCTGGTAGGGGTGGAGAAAGAGGAAGCAGGAGCAGCCTGGCCTGGCCCCGGTGTCTCATACAGGCGAGACACGAGAGGCAAAGCAAGAGGGAGATCTGCACAGGGAGAGGTGAAGGGCTGTGGACGAGCCACTGGCAGACCCTTCAGCAAGGATGAAAGTGAGAGAGCACAGGAGACCATCCTGAGGGTGCCTCAGCAGGCAGAAAGGAGGCCCAGGCTGGAGCTCTGGGGACAGGAAGCAGAGGCAGCCCGAGAGGAGGCTATACCCCACTGCAAGACAAAATGAGAGCTGAGCGTGTTTACAGTTCTTCAGAGACGGGCTGTCGTGCCCGTGAAGTGTGAACGTGTCTAATGAGTTTCTACCATCTAGCTTTTATAAAGCTTATGCAAAATAAACTAACATTGCTAATGTGAACAACACAGTCTCTACAGTAAAGAAAAAAAAGTCACTGTAAGGAGAAACATTAGACTCAGCCATCCAAAATAAACACAGGAAACATGGGTGATGGGCGCTCCATCGGGCCTAGGAAGCAGAGTTTCCTGTTGGTGGGAATAATAAAGAACTTCTGAATGTTTGAAAATATCTTTTGTCCTGGATGATCACCAGGGTACGGTCGGGGGCTACTTGGTTTTTTCCTGATCGTGGTGAAAAAAAAATCCCTCTTGCCTTTTTCTGTCAACTTACCTGGGTCATTTTGTGGTTCTGAAACCAGGCCATGAAATAACTTTGCTGTTTGGAAAAAACTGTTATTGCAAGCTGTGCATCAGGACTCAGGCGCAGAACACCAGGACTGGTCCTAAATCGACTCTGAGAGCTGGCTGACCTGAGGTCTCAGGTGGGGAAAGGGACCTGAAGAGCAGACAGAGCCTCTCAGTCCTAGATCAGAAGCTGCTAGGCCAGGCCAGGTCAGAATGGAGATTCTAGAGACTTCTAGTTAAAAGCATGCAGCCTCCCCCTGCTCCTGTTTTCCTCCAAGACAGGGGTTCAGCCCTCTTTCCCCTCATACCCATTGCTTAAATTCCTTACACAAAGGCCCATCAGAGATTTGAGAGTGCCTCCTGCCTCCTTGTTGGTTAACTTACAATAAAGCTCTTTCTTGTGCAAACACTGGTGTCACAAGTACTGGCTCCTGTGCACCTCGGGCAGGGAGACCTGCATGGTATCAGTTCTAACAATCAATTGCTGCTTGTTTACAATCTTAAATTTAATCACAGAGCTACACATCAGCAGCCCCAGGGCTAAAAGAGGATACACAGAATGGAGTATTACACAGCCGTGACAAGGATGAAGTCATGTCACCTGCCCAAAACTCGGTGGAACTGGAGACTATCATATTATGGAAAATAAGTCAGACCTAGAAAGTTAAATATCACGTGTTTTTTTTTTCTATGTGAGAAAATGAAAGATAAATAAAAGAGTGAAATACATGAGAGATGGAAGCAAACAGACAGAGCTTTGGAGATGGGGAACGGAATGCGGGAGGGGGAAATGTGTGTGTATCGGGGGCAAGGAGATTGAATCTGACCAAGATGTGTCACATCAGCGTAGCGATTCCCCGGAGGAGTGTGACTGTTGTGTTGTAAATGTACACCAACAATTTAAAAAGAGAAATTTAACATTCAAAAAATGTTTAAGTTTCATCTGGTTGCAGCACATGAGTACGAGGGGGGATTCTTGATCTGATTTTACATTTCTCCCATGAGGAAAGCCACAAAGAGGGTTGCTGAGGAAGCCCGGTGGGCCCTCATCTCTCCGTCCTAGGGTGCAGGCTGGCTGTGCTTCCTCTCCAGTCCTCATCTTGCTACCCCGAGTCCAGGAGTCCAGGGTGCACCCTCTCTGCCACCCACGCCAACCCCCTGGTAAGCTCCCAGGGGCAGGGTCAGGCCTCGAGATCCCACTGGCTCTGTGTATGTCTGTCCTCGATTTTCCCCAGTTCACAACTGTTTATCCGCCAGTGTCACCGCAGGGCGAGTTCTTCCGGCTGGGTCAGGCTGTCCTGTCTGCAGTCCCAGCAGCCAGCACGGTGCTCTCTTGGGGCTCGGGGCTCTGTCAGCTATGGCAGCCAGGGGCCTCAGCAGACACAGCCAGCTGGCTGGGCTCGGCCCTCTGTGTCCAGAATTCTCCCTGTCCACCTGCCTAGCCTCTCTGCAGCCTGGCAGTCGGACGACAAGAGCAGGACACTCCAGGAGAGGGGGAGGTTGCAGAATCTTCCACAGGCAGAGGAAGTAAAGAACCGAGAGGAAATGGACACAGAATTGCGGCAGGAAAACTTCCTCCCTGAAACAGGGGGAAGCCAACCTTCTAGGAGCGGTGCAGGCCTCCACCTCCGGCCCCACCCAAGGCTCTTGATCTCCTCCGCTTGGAGCGTGGGTGAGGCGGTGGGGCTGGATCCGGGCCGGTTGGAGGCTGGGCTGCGTGAAGTTCTGGCAAATTCAGACAGGGACAAAGGTGCCTTCTCACCTTCTGCAGAGTCAGCAGGCAAAGCTGCCATCTAGGGCAAGACCTGCTTTCCAGGATACTTCTGCTTTTACCTTCCCTTCATTGTCTCCTTGTTCCTATTGAGAAGCGAAATGGATATAACCTTTCTTGGCTTTAGTTTTGGTTTCTGGTGGCGCTGCAGATCGAACCCAGGGAACTGGCACGCTAGGCAAGCTGGGAAGCTGGTGTAGCAGTGACCTACAACCCCAGCCACTCTTTTAATTTTTCATTATGAAAAATTCCAAATAGAACAAAAGGTAGAAAATGTACTGTAATAGATGCCCATCCCAGCACCATCTTTATCGTTTATCACCTTTATGCAGTCCTGTTTCATTTGTCTTTCTCCTGCTCTTTTTTCTTTTAGATAGAGTATTATTTCCATGATAATACTGCAATACCAACAATGTTATACTACAGAACTCCTTCATCTTATTTAATGCAGAGCCTATTGTAGAACACGTATATTATCTTGGTCACTTTCCTTGTTGCTGGGACAAAATAACTGACACTTTAAAGGAGGAAAGATTTACTGGGACTCACAGTTCAGAAGGTCCAGTCTGTGGTCCGAAGGCTTAACCACACAGCCAGTGTGGTGGGAGGGTCTGGGCAGAAGTCAGGAAGCAGAGAGCTAGGGAGGGACTGCGGAGGGAGGCGGGGCCTCCAGCCAGGTCCCACCTCCTACAGGCAAATTGGCTGCAGCACCCCGTAATTCAGTTACCTTGCAAAAGCCCAGCCTCGGGGTGCATGGGGTTCCCGGGGATATCTACATCCAAACCATAAGCATTTTTATTTTTTTTAACTCATAAGAAAACTGAGGCTCAAAGACAAAAGGGTTGTGCTCAAGATCACACGGCGGTAAGGACAGGCCCTGCACCAGAATGAGTGCGGGGTGCTGTCCAGAGTCCCTCTGATGCTGGAGAGAAGGGGGAGTAGTTCAGGGCCGCAGCTGCAGAGTCAGCTGCTGTGCTTCTCAGCAGGTTAGAGATTGCAGCTGCAACCCTTTGTTCTCAGTCAGGCTTGTTCAAGTCTTTTCCCAGAACCGGTGTAGTCAGAACACTGGACTCCTGCCGCTCAGCCTCTCTGCAGCCAGCCGACATGCTGGGGGCTTTTGAGGCACGCAGAGAGAACTGAGCAGGAGCGGGCCGGCAGTGCTTATGATGAGGGGATGTCTCCTTCTGGCATCTGCTGGCCCTCAGAGACTCTCATCCTTTCAATAACAGTATGAGGTCCACATCCTGTACCTGTCACTTCCCAGAAGCCTGATGGAGTGCTGCCAGGGGAAAGGAGAATGTAGGGCAAAGGAAGAACTGTGGGTGACCAAACGCCCCCAGAGAGGAAGAAGAGGTGGCGGCCAAGTTGGGGAGCTGCCCGATACCGCTTCAGGGGTTCTCAGACCCGGTCTCCCCGCCCGAGTCCTGCCCATTTGGATCTTCCATTCTGTGTGTGCCTGATCTGGCTCTTCCATGAACAAGACAACAGCTGATGTCCATCCGAATAGAAAATGAGGGGTAGGTGCCTCACGCTGCGCGAGAGGAGGAGGACACATGTGCGGCAGGACAGAAGGAAGGGGCCCAGGACTTCGGCTGTGCTCAGAGCAGCCGTGGCTGTGGGCTGTGTTTATTGTCCTTATCCCAAGTCATCAGCTCCACAGGCTTGCAGCTGCAAGGCTGTGTCGCTCCTGCTGTTGACATGTAGCAGGAAATGTCAGAACAGAGGAAAAGTGGCTTTAAAATAACAGCAGTGAGATGATATGCTCACTGGGTCATGGGCTCAGAATCCCACCCTTGGCCAGTGCTGGAACCAAAGGACATTTCCGAGTCCTCACAGGTTAAACTTAGATCATCAGCCAAAGAGGGTTGGTTCATAATTGAGTAGTGTGGGTTTCATTTTTCCCTAGGGAGAAAAACTCCAACTCACTATTTTTAATTTAAACTTATTTTTAAAGATATATGAATATTTGTTATATTCTGTACCATGTAGTACTTTGGTACACTTATACATCTTGTAATGCTTAAATGAGGTTAAGCACATTCATCTACTCAAAATGTTTATCATTTCTTTATGATGGAAATATTCAAACTCCTTTCTTCCAGCTTTTTGAAATATTTAACACATTATTGTTATCTATAATGTGACCCTAAGATGCAGTAGAACTCCAGAATTTCTTACTCCTAACTGTGATATAGCCTCATTGATGAGGGAGGTGGCCAGCCCAGTATTGCACAGGTATCATTTTAAAAGACTTAGGGGCTGCTGTCCAGGTCAGTGGTATAGCACTGGCCTGCCATGTATAAGGCTCCAATTTGATTCCCACCACATAAAAAGTGATCTAGTGCTCATGCTACTGTAGTTTATAACATACACATGTATGCACCAAGATGACCGATGTTAGAATAATTTAATAAAGATTTTAAAGCAGCCATCATAAAAAATTCTTCCATAAGAAATTGCAAATACACTTGAAACAAATGAAACAACAGAAAGTCTAACAAAGAAGGAGAGAAATCCCAGCAAAGCAATAGAAGATTAAAGAAAAGACAACTAGAAAATTTAGAACCAAAAATATAATGACGAAAATTTTAAAAAAATCAATGGATTGGCTCAGTGGCAGGATGGAAAAATAAAGAGGAAAGAATCAGTGAATGAGAAGACAGAACAGCAGGAACTACATTCTGAACAAAGAAGGAAAATCTAAAAAATATGAATGGAACTCGCAAGTCCTATCATGTCCCATCACCGGGAGGGCTGAAAATGTACAGGGAGAAATAATGGCTGAAAATGTCTCCAATTTGGCAAAAGCCACAAACCTACAGAATTAAGAAGCGTGCTAAACCACAAACAGGAAAACTCAAAAGAGCCCGAAATACACAATTAGACTTCTGAAAATTAAAGGCAGTGGAAAACTCAAAAGCAGCAAGTGGATTTCTCACCAAAAACATCGAGGCCAGAGGAAACAGCACATTTTTCAAATGCCAAAAAACCTCAGAATTGTGAATGAAGAAACTTATTTCCGGCAAAGCATTTCCTTTGGGAATGAAGAGGAAATCAAACTTTAGATGAAGGAAATCTAAGAAATTGGTCACCAGCAGGGGCATCCTAAAAGCGTGGCTAAAGGAAATAATCTCAACAGAGAGGAAAAATGAAAGGAAGAGTCTTGGAGCGTGAGGAGGGCGTATACTCTGCAAGCAAAAATAGGGTTAAATACAGTACAGTTTCCTTCTTCTGTTGTTTTTAAAACCATGTTTGATAGCTGAAGCCAAAACTGATTTTTTTTGCTGATATGAGCATAAATGTATGTAGAAGAAATACTTAAGTCAGTTATAAATGAGAGGGATACAGACTTGAAGGGAAGTGAGGTTTCTATATTTTACTCAAATTGGTAAGATGATGACATGCACAGAATGATTTATTTTAAAAATATAAATATATATGCAATGTAATACCTATAGCAATTGCCATAAAATTACATATACCTCCAAACATTATGTATGAATGAAAACCGAACTGGAATTCTAAAAAATGCTAAAATAACCTATAGGATGAAGGGAAAAAGAAAGTAGAAAAAGAAAAATCATAAATAATGAACAAAACCCAAAAAATTACAGACTTGACTTTATTATGTCAGTATTAAATTAAATATCAGTCGCCTAAATATAGCTGTTTACAGAGATTAGCAGAATGGATTTAAAATCAGATCTGAAATTCACTTCAAATATAATGATATGGATAATTTAAGAGGTTATAAAATGATATATCACACAAACAATCAAGAGAAAGCAGAAGTGATGATATTAATATCAGATAAAGCTAATGTGGGCAAAATCAGAACACACATGAAGATAGACACAGCTACAATTATGGCTGCAATTTTCAACACCCCTTCCTAAAACCAGAGGAGAAGACAGCAAGGACGGAGAAGAAATCAACTGTGTCTTATGGACACCTAGAATGCTCTCGCCAAGAACAGCATGACATTCACTCTTGTCAGGTGACCACACAATGCAATGACAGACCATATTCTGGGCCATAAAACAAACCTTACACATTTAAAAGAATTGAAATTATAGATGCGTATTCTCTGTCAGCAATGGGATACAACTAGAAACCAGCAACAGAGAGGTAACAGAAAAATCTCCAAAACTTGGCATCTGAAACAGCACGTTTCTAAATAATATGTGAATCAAAGAGCAAATCTGAAGGGTAAGTTAACCAAAGTCATTGACCTGAATGAAAATGCAAGCACAGCATTTCAAAATTTTCATGTTTGACACACCTAAAGCAATATCCAGAAGGAAATTTTTAGAATAAAATTTACCTTAAAAACAACAAATGTTAGTGGCTGGGGATGTAGCTCAGTCAGAGCACTTGACTAGTATTTGTGAAGCCCTGGGTATGATCTTCAGCAGTGTGAAAGAAGAAGGAAAACCAAAAGAAGGAGGAAGAGGTGGAGGAAAGAGGAAATAAGAAGGAAAAGGAAGAAGAGTCTTAAATCAGTAATCTAAAGTCTCACATTAAGAAGCTAGAAAAATAAAAACAATACTTGAGAAAAGCATATATCCTTCAACAGATGAATGGTCAAGTGAACTGTGGTACGTCTATACAGTGGAGTATTATGCGGCAATATAAAGTACCATGCTCTTGACATTTGGAAAAACCTGGAGGAATTTCCAAAGAATATTATTGAGTGGACAAAGCCAATTTTAAAAGGTTACATTGTTTGAGTCTATTAATATAATATTCCTGAAAAGTCACAAAAGTATAGAGGTGAGAAAAACGTTAGTGGTTGACAGTGGTTCCTGAGGAGGTGGCTATGAAAGGACTATGTGAGGTTTTCTTGTGATGATGAAAATGTGCTTTATCTTGACTGTGTCATTGTGTCCATCCCGGTAGGGATATTGTTCTACAGCTTGGCAAGTTACTAGTGCTGGAGTAAACCAGGTGAGGATTACTGGAGATCTCTCAATATAATTTCTTATAATTGCATGTGGATCTAAAATTATACTAAAATAACAATTTAATGAAATGTATATGTTCAAGGGGAAACCCTCAAGGGATGCTAAACTTACAAGTTCTGTCTCTTACTTCAGGAAGTCCTTTTAAATGCCTGGGAGAAGATATGTGGCCACCGTATTTATCAGTGGTTGGCTATTTTAGTAGAATCAAAGATGTGTAATAACTCAGTGGCTCACAACTCTAATTGCAGCATCAGAATCCCAGGGTACAAGGTCTCACCAATACTGAGCCTAAGGGATTTATCATCTCACCCTCAACCAGGATCTCTACTTAGTCTACTGCAGAGCCCAAATAGCAATACCTTCAAGATAATTTAAAACTCTAGCCTCAAAAATACACAAGAGTTAGAGAGAAATCATGTAATGAATCCGATCAGAACCACCATTTGTGCTCAGTAGTAATCATTTTCCCGATCTTCTCGTGTCTCTTGCCCTTCATTCATTGCTGAGTCGCTGCTGTTAGAGTATTCTGAAGCAACCCAGCAGGGTGTGATTCTGAGTGTGGTACCATAGCATGCACCTGCAACAGGAAAACACGATGCTCGAGTTTGTGTCTATGTGAGTTTATGCACACATGCAATGCTGCTATCACACCTAACAAATCACTTAGTACTTGGTAATCATATTGTCTGATAATTCAACCCCATGTACAGACATCCCAGAGAGGGTTAATCATGTCTCTTTACAATTTGACTGATTAACTGATTGATTTTGAATCGGGATTCAAAGAAGATTCACGCACCACATAAGGGTGAGAGTCGTCTTACCACTCACTTCTTCTGTATCGAGCTCACGTTTGATCTTTTTCCCCTTCATTTGTGGAAGAAATCAGGTCATTTGTTTATAGGATTTTCCGTCTTCTGAGTTTTCCTGATTGCTTCCATGTGGCGGTTTGACTTATTCCTCAGCAGTGATATTTTCAAAGCTCGGGGAGTGAGTCTAATGTGCAGCCACAGGTGAGAGCGCCTGCTCCACTCCACACCCTACCTGCTAAAGTCGGGAAGCAGAGATCTGGAGAGGTGGTGAGACCATCTCTCTGTCACATGGCTGCTTGCTGATGGGATCCAGGTCTAGCAAAGCACAGCCAGGGATTTCTCCACTGTGCTTTGTCCTTGAAAAAAATGAATGCCGCTCTTTCATTCATTTCATCATTCCCTTCCTCATTCGACCATGCATTCAACAAATGCTTATTGTGTGCCAAACCTTGCAGTGAGCACTTGGGAAAGAACAGGGAAGGAGACGGATGTGGCTTTTCCCTGATTAATCATGATTTTCCAAAACAAAATCCTGGCACTATTTCTCACACAAATTGTCCTGGATACGCAAACACAATGAACCAGTTACTGCTCCACGTCTGATTTTCAATGATGCTAAAAGCCACGGGACAGGGTCTAGCTCATTAGCATGGCACCGACAGCCTCCCCATGATCTGGTCTCCCTCCTGCCCTGGGCACCCTTGTCATATGCACTTCTCACCAGAACCACCAAACTGCCCTCTTCTGGGGTTCTGAGAAGGTGCTCCTCTCCTTCCCTGCCATGTATTGCACATGCTATCTTTTCTTCTTAGAATGGCTGCCCAGTCGTGCTCTCTAGGAGGCCACCCTTGGTCTACTCCAGCACAGCTGATTCCTCTTTCCTCCTTTGCCACTGGAACCCTGGTAGCTGTGTGTGTGCTACACTGCAGAGCCGTTCGTGTTTTTAAGTCTAGCTCTCCTCTCTCCTCCAAGGCATGGAGTGGTTCCCACGTGGATCTCAAAATGTCTTCTCCAGACCACAGATCTTGCACTGTGTGGGACTTACCGAAAGTTCTGCGCCAGACCCACCGCACCAGGGAGCCCTGAGGCACTGGCGAACCCTCCACCTGATTCTGAACCACTTGCTTAGCCCAATTTCCAGTCCTTAAAAAATGCTTATGACCTGAGCTTCACTGGCTCTTGCTTCCTCTAGAGGCATCGGGCGAGTTGATGGCATTATCTTCAGCTGCCACTGGAGTCCAAGAGAAAGAGCATCAGGATTCCTCTTGAAATCCCTGTGGAGGAGCTTGCCTATAACAGGACACCTTTCCGGGTGCCCTGGCTGTCAGACTTTGATCATTTCAGTAATAACTGCACTCAAGGTTATAAAACCTCAGATTTCCCTTTTGAATGTGAGAAGCTGATCGTGACTGGCTCCCTTCTCTTGAGCTGTGTGACTCTCAGGGTTCTTCCCCTTGACAGTAAAGGTGGTTCTGAGGGATAATTACCCAAAGCTGGGCTGTGGCTTTGTGACTCAGGTCACCCTCAAGGCTATAGTTATTGTGTCTTATGGCTCAGTCAAAAAGAAATGATTGTTTTTTCTCTTGCTCTAAGCCCACTATATTTTATCTTGAAACTAAACTCTTAAAGTGTGTGTGCCTCTTTGTGTGTGTGTGTGTGTGTGTGTGTATGTTTTCATGGATTCTGCCTGGATTCAGAGGGTGCCCTTGGCTAGCTATTCTCTTTGCAACTTCTGCTTCACTAGCTTGGGCTTTCTGGTACCTACTTCTGAGCTGGGCTCTGTTTCTGTGGTGTCTTCCTGCTCTCCACCCCCAACAACAGTCCTAATCTGATCTCAGATTAGAGAAATCTCAGAGAACGTCTGGAGGGCTTGAGGGGCCTTCCGTTCAGCGCAGGAGGAGGTGTTGAGGAGGGGGCTCTGCTGGGTCTCTCATTTTCGAGGTTTCTCATTTTTAGCCACTCCCTGAGGGCTGGGAGTCGGGCACCTGACTTGGGCCTTGGCTCCAGGTCTGGAGAGCTAGTCACTCACTGTTTCCAAAATGAAAACGATTTTAACATTTTTCTTCTCTAGAATTTAAAGCAACTTTCCTAGGGCCCAGGGATTTAGCTCAGTGGCTTAGCCGCCTGCCTCATAAGCACAAGGACCCGAGTTCGATACCCGGTGCCCACCCCACAAAAAAGTAACTTTCCTAAAAATGCTTACTGATTTCCCAGGGTGGGGGCAAGAGACACCATCTTCATCAAATGCTCACACTGAACAAGAAGTAAGGGAGAAACGGAAGTCACAGGCCACCGATGGGATGCAGCAAAAAGAACGGTGTCACCTCCATGATGTTTCTACCAAGACCCACAACCCAGAGCTTCATCAAGACCAAGAGCTTCATCACAACAGGACCTCAGACACACCCAGACCAAAGGGCACTCTGAAACCACCTGGCCCGTCATCATCATAAGCATCAAGATTAGGAGGTCAGGAAAGACCGAGGCAGAATAGATGCCTCACTAAGGCAATGCATGATTCTGAACTGACCCACTTTGCTGTAAAAAGCATTGAGGTTCCTGGTGAAGTTTTAAGGAGTCTGAGGGTTAGTGATAGTAGCAAAAAAAAAAATCAAAAAAAAGTTATTTATACTGTACTTGTAACTTTTCTGTTTTATATATATATTATATAATTAGATATGTATCTTAACATATATAAATGCTACTTACATAATTAGAAAGCTAGAATAGTTTTGTTCCTTGGGTCTAGTGTGGGAAAAGACTTCCTTGCTAATATTGCTAATGCATCTTTTTTTCTTTTTCTTTTCTTTTTTTTTCTTCAGTATCAGGGATCGAGCTTGTGAGGTAGGCACAGCACCATGAGCTACATCCCCAGCCAGGATAATATATCTCTATAGAGGTGTCCAAAGCTGCTCCAAGCTGAATCACTGTCTTGTAGGGATGAGCTCAGCATTTGAATGGAGTCTGCAACTGTGAAAACAACTCATAACTAGAGAAGGTGCCACCTTGTCCTGAAAGAATCTCATACAGGTTTTGTTATTTCAAACCAGAGCCTGGTTCAGAAATCACAAAATAGTGGCTCCCTCAGTCCCACACACTGGATTGTTAGGAACATTGCACTAAAGAATACTTTGGGGGGGGGAAGAAGGGAAGGGGAGAGAGAGAAAGAGAGGGAGTGAGAGAGAGAGAGCTCTGCTCATTTGGAATTGTCCTTCCTCCGCCTTTGCCTAATAAGGCTGTCCACACTCTGAAAGAATTAGCCACATAATGCAATCCATGTTCTCTATGCATGGAATGCCCAATAGCAAGGCAAACATCTATTTATGTGTTTGGTGATAATGCTGTTTATCTAGTATTTAATCATTTCTCTTGCATCTATGAAAACGGCTATGCTTTTGGTAATGATCCTGACTGAAATCCTTCCAACCAAACATGGACAACTCAGCAGTCACCAACTATGCTCTCCAAAGTCACAGCATGCTGTCTAAATTTGCCTATTTTTGCCATTTTCAACTGCAGATAACAAATAGTTAACAAGTAAGGTACAATCTGGAGGTGGCAGTAGCAAGAGAATGAGTTTAATTTGGCTGGGGGCCTAGAACTAAGTCTCTTTTCTTTGAAGGGTGGAATTTTATTTTGTTTGAGGTGCATTCCCTCTGCACTTTGTCCCAAACTAAATTAAGAATGGAATGCACTCTTGTATAAACAGAGCCCTGGTTGACAATAAAGTCAGATCTAGGCCTAGTGGTAATACACTGGAATGCTGTAGGCATAGATCTTTCAGGAAAAGGATAAAGCCGGCATCATGGTTGACATGTGTGAAGCCGGGGCTTGTTCAATGCCACAAACTCAGCCCTCTCCTTGCCTGCACCCTTCCTTCTCTCTGTGTTTGTGTCCACTGAGTCTGCAGGAATGGAACAGGTGTCCTGGTGCCTGCTTTCTCCCAGTGGAGGCAAAGCTTTGGTGACAGAGTTTGACAAACCCTTAAGGAACAACTCTCAGGGCAAGAAGGGTTAGGAGTGGTTTAGAATTAGTTGTGTGGCACACTCCTGTAATCCCAGATACTCAAAGGACCGAGGCAGGAGGATTATAAGTTTGAGGTCAGCCTGGGCTCTGCCACACAATTTTTAAAAACTAAAAAGGGACTGGGATTCTAGTTCAGTGGCAGAGAATCCCTGGTTTCAATTTCCAATACTGTAAACAACATGAAATAAAACAACTGGTTGGGACAGTAAAAGACAAAAATCAGAGATTGATGCCTCGGAAAGGAATAGGAAGGAAGTGGTAGGTAATGTTTTCCATAGAGTTACTAAAAGAACAAATTCTACAAATTCTGAGCAAAGAACAAGTTTGGATTTTCTCTCCTTAGAAAAGATGGATATCTTAGGACAACTTTAATCATGGAGAAAAGTCTTCTTTCTAATTCTGGTTAAAAATAGGATTCATTCACTAAGCCAAGTAGGGGATCTCCCAGAAGGAAATCATTAAATGCTAACCAAAACTAAAGCAGCTGTGTGTGATGTAGCCAGCATGGGGCAGTGCAAAGAAAACTGACTTGGACATCAAGACACCTGAGTTCCAGTGGCAGTTAAAGTGGGTTGAAGGCTGCAACTCAGTTTTCTTATCTGTAAAATGAGGAGAAATTACATCCAACAATGTCTATGGTTCTTGGATCCACATTTCCTGACTCTGGTCATGGCGAAGACCAGATGCAGCATGAGGAAGACGCATTTCCTCCCAGAATTCGAGGCCCACAGACCACTGCTGAAAAGCAGGAGAAGATGGCGATTCATCCAAACACCACCTAAGCCAGCCGAAGTTGTGCACGGTCAAGGCTCAACCCCTCCCTGGCTTTGACTGTCACATTAAAGCCCGGATGGAGAAGACAGATTCTTTTCCGTGGTGTGAGTTTCAGCCCCACTCCCAAGTGCTCTCTGTGGAAGTGACATCACTAAAACTGTGAGATGGTGACATAGGTGACACTCAATGAACATTTGTTGTGTGCTGGGCCGTTTTCCAAACACTTAACGTGTATTAACTCATTTACGCTCTGCCTTTGTCTTATTTTTTTGGGTGAGGAATCAAAGCACAAGAGGCCTGTGTACCTTGGGTCATGTCACACTAGAGCTCGTCAGCCACGACTGTGCCCTAACAGGCATCGCTGTCATTACAGTGCCTTCTCCACCTCTTCGCTGTTACTTTCCGCATGCACATCTCCCTTCATTGTCTCGCTGGTGGTCACGGAAGTACAATCGTGGGGGTCTACGTCCAGTCCCTACTTCTGTGTATAAATACCTCTATCTGTGCTTACCTTTCATGCCTGGCATAAAGTGAATTCTTTCAGGTACATTTTTCTAACTCTTCCGGTGAAACACTTCCTCCCAGCCACTTCACCCTTTTTCTGAACTTGAACTTCCACTGTGCACCTGAGCCCACGGCAGCAGAGCTACCCTCCTTGCCCTGGACGCTTCCCCATCGGACTGGAAGTTTCAGTGCAACTTACGGATTTTCGTGTTCCCAGTGCCTAGCGCACAGTAAGCTTTCAGTGAATATTTGCTGGATTGAACGATATTACCAGCGAGCTTTGAATTTGCTTATCTTGTAGGGCAAATTTGAAGCCCTAAGTCCTTGGAAGGCAAGAATGGCTTCTCCTCTATAGCACTTGGTGCTAGCACTGGGAGCATGGCTTGTGATAAGTAAATATTTGTTAGATGGTTAAATATATGAGTAAGTATTTTCTGGAAAAGCTTTAACGTGAAATAAATAAAAAGGACATCCTGATCCAACAATGAGGAGAAATGCCCAAATTTGTGGGTAGTACTACGATAGTTTATATCTGGAATGCACCCCAAAGAAGCAGCTGTTAAAGGCTCAGTCGCAGCCCTTCGTGCTATCGCTAGGCTGTGGAACCCTTAAGAGGCAGGGCCTAGCGGGCGGTCTTAACACTGGGGGTGTGTCATGGAAAGGGAGTATGGGACCTGGTCTCTTCCTCCCACTCTCTCATTTCCTGGTTGCCCGTTAGGTGAGCAGGTTTCTCCTCCATGTGCTCCTGCCGTGAGGTTCTGCCTCAGTACATGCTCAAAACCAACGGGGCCAACAGACCTGAACTAAAACCTCCAAAACTGTCAGCCAAAATAAACTTTCTCTTTTAAAATTGGTTGTCTCACGTATTTGTTATAGCAACACAAAACTGACTAATTCAAGTACTCAGAGATAAGCAATGGTGGATGGCTAAAAATGAAGAAAATATTTCAGGAATGAGGAGCAACTAAAAAAATCAAGCAAGAAACAAACAAGTAGCTTTTCAGGTTAGGAGAATAGCATTGTCCATGTAGCATTCATCCACACGTCCAAGGAGAACTCTTGTGTCCACACTGTCTTCTTCCTGAGGTTGCACTGTTTACATTAAAACAAAAACACTTGAATGCAGCAGTCCACTGACTAACCTGTGTGTTACATGCCGAAAGTAAGTAATCCTAATGATCTCTGAAAATTATTTTATTTTCTTGTTATTTCTTTGTTTCCTTTTTGTCCAATTACTTGCAACTAGGATTGGAGATCTACAGAAGAAGATTTTTCACTATGAAAAAGAAATGTTCACAATCTATAGATATAAACACTGGAAAGTTGGGCTAAACCACACGGGAAATATTTAAACAATGGCAACTTCATTTTTTATCTTTTTCAGAAAAGGGACTTGAACTATCATTTCAGAAATTCTTATTTCCTACTCAATGTCATTTGAAAGAGGCTGAGATAAAACATTTCTTATGTAGGCCACAGCTTTATCAGTCCTTAGACACACCTCCCCTAGATAAAGGTCTCCAGCTTTGGGAGAGTGGGAGTTTTTTCTGTTGTAGGTGGGAGTAAATCCATGGCCCCCCATTTCATCCCATTCACTTTAGTAGACACAGTTCTTGAAGAGATAGATAGGCAAACCCATGTGTGTTTGAAACATTTTCTTAATTTTTTCTGTCTTTTTTAAAAAAAAGGACGTTTTTTGAGAAAGAATAGCCGTGAGCATTATAGGCTGATAGTCTATCTAGACATAATCTAAAAACAACAGAGTTCAGTCCTCACAGGGGTGATGGTCTGGTTATTCTTTTCCATGAGGAAAAGCTGGATCTCCTAAGCACCTCCCAGAGGGCATCCCAGACACTGGCCAAGTAGGGCCCCAGTTAGTTTCCCAATGCTCAGCCCAGTCGACCTGTTCACCATCCCAAGGCACAGAATCAAGCACCTTTGCTACACATGATTCTGAAGGAAGGTGCTGGTTTAGGAAAATCCCAAGGGAACATTCATTCTTTGACAAGACACATCTTGTAGAAGAAAAACTACTTTCAAGCATGTGTATTGTTCAGCAGGAAAAAAATGAAGAGTAGGTGGCACTGAAATGAGGCCAGAGGAGGAGAGAGAGAAACAGGTAGAATAACAATATGAGGGACAAGAATGTGAATATCTTGTCCATTAAATGTGCTGGCTTCTTTTAGAGCCCATGATCCAGGGCAGACATACCCACAGAGGGAGCAGGAGGTAGTGCTGAGAGCAAGGTCAGCGGCAGGAAGCATCAGAGTGGCCCCGTATTTGCTGGGCCGGGGCCAGGCAGCCAAATTCTCTTGTGCACAGGTGGTAGACTGCTCCCCAATAGGCTGGGATTCATTTATTTAATTACAACTTCTATCTTGATACAAGATTTACTATTTCATCCAGCTACCAAACATTCAAAACTTTCCTTACTTAGATAATTTAACCCTTGACTCTTCTATTGCATTTTTCATAGTCTTAAGCATTTGTTTCCCCTACAAATTCTTGGGAGTCTTTGATCTTTCCGTGCCTGGCAATGGTTCTTGGAGTTGACTCCAAGAGAGATTTCTGCACATCTTGGTGAAGGAAAGCGGTGAAGTTGACAAGCCAGCTGGGTATCTGAAAGGGGCAGGAGAGGGTCCCCTGGAATGTGTGTCATGAGTGGTGACACGGTCAGGCATAGCATCTTGATGCAGGTGTGCGGAACTACAGGAGTTGTGTGACTCCCCAGGGCCATCTCTTTGACTTCATGCTTTGATACATTATAGAACCAAAGGCAAAAATCCCCTTAAAAAACACAAATACAGATACATTAGTATCTGCCCCTTCACAACGTCACAGGCACAATTACTGCAAAATACTAAAAGTATTAACTGGTGAGGCCAAGGGTACAAGGGTGGAAAAGACTAGAAGAACAAGAAGTTATAGAAAGGAGCAACAGGCAGGTGGCAACCAGCTCATGCGCTGTTGGCCATAAAAGAGGGTTTGAGTTCATCCTCATTTCAGCAGATGCCACTGGAGGATTTAAAAGGACGAGTGATCTGATCTGATTGGTATTTCCCTACAGATCCCTTTGCTGTAGAATAAGGGCAGTAGGGCAGAGTGGAACCAGACACTGGGAGCTGCTGTGATACCCAGATGAGGGTGGTGGCTACCACGGCCAGACTCTGAGTGGTGGTGAGCAGTAGGTTGCCACGGGGTAAGCTGTGGAGGCAGAGAGAAAAGATAAACAATAAGCAAGCAGGACTCCTTGGTTTTCATTCTGAGCAAGTGGACAGATGGTGTTGCCATTTAAGGCCCAACTTTGAGGAGAAACAGGAAGAAGAAGAGAAAGAGTGCTTTTTGGCTTTAAGATACCCGTTTGACACACAGGTAGAGATGTCACACATGTGTCTGAAATGGTTATTGCTATAAAGGTTATGGTTGAGAGTTAAAGATGTAGAATTACATATGGTCGTACATAGCAGATGACCCCAGACACCAACAGCTTCTGCATACTGAAGATCTGTGCTTCTTCCTTAACAGTGATCCTATCGTCTTCTGCCAAGGGTACCATGCATGAAGTCTTCTGCATGGTCCGGCATGAACTGTGGAACTCTGGCTGTTATTGCCACATCCCAGGAAGTAGGGAGAGGAAGGGAGAAGTGCTGCCCCTCCAGCTGAGTTGGTTTGAGGAGTCTCCCTTTAATGTCATCATCCAGACTTAATTTCATGGCTGCAGTGAGCATGAGGAATGTGACCCTTCATCACGCTGGTCTCTAGGTCCCTGGATAATGGTCATATATCTCTGCTGTGCAGAGCTGGCAGCATTAAAGTGGCATTTACAGTCACACCATCCGATAATGGCCCGGTCAGGAGACAGCGCCCATCACAAGTGGCAGGTGTGCACAGCAGCTGTAAAGAGCCCCTAGAACACAGGCGCAGGGAGTCCAAGAGCTCGGCTTGGCTTCCAGCAGCCGCCCCGTCTGATTCCTGCACTTTGTTTGTATAGCCCTGGTTTGCCCTGTTCCTTTGACCCACGTTGTACTCATACAGTCTTCCTTTATTTCATACCCTTAAGAAGCCTTCGAAGAACAGGACTGTGTACATGTGAGTAAACAAACCTTTGACCAGTCTTCCTCTGGCAGAACTGGAAAGGAAGACGAGAGAGAGAGAGAGAGAGAGAGAGAGAGAGAGAGAGAGAGAGAGAGAGAG
>NW_022900931.1:31671683-31751286 GCF_012274545.1 Fukomys damarensis | reverse complement strand
GAGAGAGAGAGAGAGAGAGAGAGAGAGAGAGAGAGAGAGAGAGAGAGAGAGAGAGAGGGGAAGGGAAGGGACTGAGCATGCAGCAAAATGACTGACAGGGAACCTTCGGAGAGGAGGAAGGGGCTTGCTTGTGTTCTGCGATGTGCTGTGTGACAGGCACAGAGAAAACTGATTCAGTTTGTCTCCAGCCAGCTGTTTCCTGTTGATCTGCCCAGCCAGACTGCCAGGGTTGGTACAGGACACAGAGTAATGGTGAGGTGGGCACAGGAGCTGCTGTTGGTGTGGGAGACACCTCCTTCCTGATTACCTGGCTGGTGGTGGGTGCGTTGAGGAAGGACTCAGGGATGCAAACAGACCGACTCTGTGTGTACTTAGGGAAAGGAACCTGGGGCTCCGGCCTGGGTGACGGTCTGTGTGCCAACACCTCTGGGCTGTGCTGACGGCTACAGCAGGGTTCGGGCCTCTGGCTTGTGCTAAGGACAACTCCTTGGGTACCTGAAAGCTTAGGAAGGGCCTGCAGGAAGCTGGAAGTTTTGCGTGATATACATTGTGGCATTTAATGTTTGCCTTCCTTAAAGATCCTCATTGCCCCAGCAGGGAGCCTTGCCAGTGGGACCTGTGTCTCAGGGCGTAACAAGTGGGCCCTTCTGTGAGGAGGGTTCATTGAGGCGAAGGCAAGGCTGTAAGAGCAGCCCTGGGCTGCTGGTGGGAGCTGGGAGCAGAGAGGCTGCAGAAATCAGAGAAGACTCATTCCTTTCCAGCTCTTAGCTATTTTCTTCAAGGCAAAGATGCATGGACCTCTTCCAGGACCCATAGCCATAAACAGGCAGGTGTGCCCTGTTGGGCTCAGCTCTTGACCAGTGGAGACCGAGCTGGGCTCCGGCCTCCACCTCCACTAAGCTGTGTCCTTATCAGAGAACACTCTGCCCTCAGTGGGACCCTTGGCTTCTGTCACTTTACAGTCACACCTGCACAGGTTGGGATACAGGAGAATGCAGTGTGCAGCGTTTGGAAGGTGTGCGTTCAAGAGGGAGGAGTTGAGAGGAGGTTGGGGGAGTCACTCTGCAGTGAAGCCCAGGGACAGCCTTTGCCTCTGTCCTAAGACAAATGGTCCTCTGGAGCAGGCCAGGATGGCCAGGCTGGGGACAGGCATGCAGCAGGTGGGAGAGCACTCGCTTACCATGTGTGATGCCCTGGCTTCCATCCCAGCCCTGCAAACAAAACCAGAATGAAAGCAGGTGGTTAGGCTGTGCCCCTCACAGGCCCACCACAGGGTGTGGGTGTCCTGGAAAGGGTGTGGTTGGTGGGGTGCCTGTGTGCAGCTGAGGTGGCCCTGGGAGGGGCTTCCTGGCTGATCTTGACCAGCAGCGCCCAGGGTGATGGTCTGTAGATAGCAGGTATCTCACTGAGGGGCCCTCGAGGTACCACAGCCACTCCCACACCCTGTGCCTGGCCTTTAGTCACCTACTGTTTCTCCTCAGAATTGTCCTTGATGTTAAATGTAACCAGAGGTCCACAGTCTCTCAATCTGAAGGACAAAAAGTAGCCTCATTCTGCTCTCACCAGGTGCATTGGGCTTTGGACTCCTTGGACAGGCCTCGTCCACCACGGCCCACAGAGCCAGCTGCTTTACCTACCTCTCAATTTGGACCCTGAAGTAAGGATACTGGTGAGGATGTGCCAGGACTTGCACAAAGTGCCGGAAGGAGAAGAGCTGTGCCCTCACAGGCGTGTGCTCTGCGGGGCACACTGTCCTGCAGGCTGTGGGGACATCCAGCTTCTCATCGGCACTCTCTGCTGCCTTCCTCTGCTCCGAGTCCTTCATGCTCAGGATTCTTCCCCCTCGCCTCCAGGAAAGAGGCTCAGTGAGAAATTGTTACGGCCGGGGTATAAATTACTCCCCAAAGTCTCATGTTCAGAGGAAGGGCGTAGCTGGAGGGGAGGGTCCCTGGAAGGCGACTTCAAAGACTGTGTGATCTTGTCCCTGACTCCTCCTCTTCTCTCTGCTTCCCTCCTGCCATGATATAAGCAGCTCTCCCTCTGCCGTGCCCTTCTGACCATGTTTCTGACCATGAACTGAATCCTCTGAAAACCGTGAGCCAGAAGAAACCTCTTCTCTTTAGAGTTGCAGGTGTCATGGATTCTGTTCTAGGAACAGGAAAGTTGACTTACATAGATCCAAGGAGGAGGAGGGGCATGGGCTCTGCAGAGAGCTGTGACAACCCTTTTTAAGCCTGAGTCCCCGGAAACAGGAGAGGAGATAAGGTAGCCAAGTTGTGTTTAGCACCAGCTCTAATGTGTATGAGCTCTGCAGCCTTATTACTCACCTGTTCTGTGCCTCCGTCTTCCCACCTGTGAATCAACGATCACTAGTACCTGTCTGACAGGTTCCTGTCAGGATGGACACGTGTGAACCCCTAGGAAAATTGCCTCGCTTGCAGAATGCTCACAGATAGAGCTCCACAAGGGAGACTAGCAGGAGGGGAGGATCCTACAGGTTTGAGCATGAAGTAGAGGCCAGTCCCTCCCACCCTGACCTACCCATACATTCAGCCTCAAACAGAACCACCTGAGAACTTTCCAGATGCTGTGATACGATTGTGATCTGTAGGGAATTTTTCCTTTCATAAGCAGAACTCTTGGTGAAGAGCTTTGATTAAAAGAAAATAGTATTGTTGTTCTAGATTCTTCATAGTAAGAGTGGAGACCATGCCTCCACATGGAACTGGGCAATTATAGGTTAACCGTGTTACTAGGCAACTATGGGTTAACTAGGTAACTATGCTCTTTGTAGAATGCACCTGAGCGGCCATGACAACTGTAATCCATCACCAAAGGAGTGTAATGGATTCAGAAAGTCCTGGCAGAACTCTTTGCTCTCACCTCTCCACTGCTCTGCTCTTGGTAGATCCTGCTTGCTCTATTCCCAGGGAATCTCCAATGGAATTAAGCTTCACAAATGTAAAAAGAGGTACATAAGGAGCATAAGAAGCACAAACTTCTATTTGGGGCTCATGAGACTGACAAGAGCCACTCACTGAGCTGCCGGCATCATTAAATGCTGCGATTTGCTCCTATCCTCATGTTCAAGAGTTATCTGTGCTGGGGTCCTCATCGGCTCCTGCTTCAGTAGGAACAAACAGTGGTACATACCTGGGATCAAGCAGTCCAAACAGTAAGTCTTGCAGATTTTTGCCTCAAAATTACTGTCTTATGGAATTGCTTTCTGAAGTCAAGTTTATTTCAAAACAATATTTAGTACATCAATTTAAATGGAAACAGAGTCCCTGCAAATATCATAAATGTGACTCTCACAGTAGAAAGACAGTACAAGGTAATGGCTAAAAGCTGTTCACCAGAATCCTACTGCCTGGGTTCTGGTTCTGGCTATGCCTCAGACCAATTATGTGATCTTGAGCAAGCATTTTTTTTTTTTTTTACTATGAAGTGGAAATGAAAATAATAAATCTTACAGCTTGTGCTGAGTGAGGCTTCAGTCGGGAAAGTACAGCGTATAAAGTCACAGTCAGCCTCAATAATAAATAATATTATAGCAGTAATACATAGAATGCAAGGTAGAACAAATGTAAGAAACAAAAGGAAAACACACAGTGTTCACCCTACCTGTACCTTATGTTTATAAATATCAGGTAGGCTCTGCAGCAGTGATGACACCTTCCACATTGCAATGGCTCTAGAGAAAATGTGAGAGGATGGATTGATGGATATCTACTCCACCCACAATGTGGAGGAGGGTCAATCTCTTGAGCTGCCTGTGAGAGAAGGCAGTGGAGGCAGAGGGACCCATGAGGTCTGCTCACTGTGCTCTAGCCACAGCCACGGCTGGTCTCGTGGCCCTGTGAAACATCAGTGGCCAGAGAAGTAGAATCCTCGGGCTGTGATAATTAGGAGCACAAACCCTGGAAAGCTCTGCTCTGTAGTGAGATCCAATTTAGGATCAGCTGTGGACCTGGAGTCAACGCGGTCCATCTTGTGTCCCCTTAAACCAAAACGCACCCAGAGAGCCTTTGCCCACAGAAATATGCCATGCAGGCCTTCTGCTTCTGGAGGAGCTACTTTGGATTCATTAAACTAAATAGAGATGCTTGCTCCCTAAGGCTCCTATCAGGAGTATACCCTCTCCACCAGCCCCTTGCTCCAGATTTTCATCTTTACAGCAGCCCTAGGGGTGGGCATGATTGCTCCTCACATTTTGAGCCAAAGGAGAGAGGAAGTAATAGAAGCCAAAGTTTACCCTGAAGTCCAGACTGCCTTGCAGGTCACTAGCTGTGTGACTGGGGTTTTTATTTTTGTTGTTATTTTCAAACATATTTATGGGGCCTGTTGTCGTCTTGTAACCAGTCTGTGATGAAATTTGCTAAGTTAAGAATCTTTTAGAAGTTTTTTCAAACTAGGAGCCAAATACGGCCTCCAAATTGGCTTTGTTGTGTCTCTCAACTCTTTTTAAAACTCAGAAGCCCTGATCTTCCTCACACCACTGACTGAGGGCAGAAGCTGGGTCGTTTGTTCTGAACAATGTTCACATCCTGGATTGGTGTGTCTCCTTCCTCATGGTACCATTTCCTTTCTTCTTTTAGCCCCCGTGTTTGCTGTCTGTGAAAATTAGGGAAGAGGGATGGCTTGGCTTAGATCCAATTACTCTGGAAAGGAAGAGTCGAGTCATGACGACCCCCATCCTTCCTGCCCTGTCCCACGAGCTGTGCACAATGCCATGTTGCCCGCTCTGTGATGTTCACTGAAGTAGGGGCACAGCCGGCGGGCGCCCAGGTCTGCACTGTGCAGCCCCTCTGCAGACTCTCCTGGAGGACGGTGGCTTGAACCACTTGCTTCGTTAGAGGCTGCCAAAGGTTGTCTTTAGAAATTCACCACCCTTCCGCGGTGATGAGTTAGATGCCTTCCCCGAAGTGAGTGTTCCATCATCCATGAGGGCTGCTGGCTGCTCTTTGCACAGCGCACATACCAAAGGCTGCTCAGGCCCTGAATCCACCCCTTTTGGCTGTTTATTTTCAGAGTAATAACTTAGTGTCCTAGTAAATTGCAGAGGTGCCCAAAAGCTCTTTGTTTTTGGCAGAGGATGAGATGTCCAGGTGGTGCCGACGACAGTGATGACCATGCCGTGCTCGTGGGTTTTCGTGTGGTCGGTGTCTCTCGCAGGTGCAGTCCCCAGTCCTTTGTGGATGCGGCTCCCCGCTGACCAGTGCGAGTCCATTCATGTGAGCACACCACCTTTTTCACGGCACCCTTCATCTTTGGTAGATTCTTTGCTTTGGGGCCCAATAAGATGCCTCAGCTCCTCTTTGTGTTTCCCATCCTAGACTCAAGAGTCACCCTTTCTCCAAATGTCCCTGCTTTCTTCCACAAGTCTATTGATTTTATTAGAAAGCAGAATGCATGCCTCTCTGTGACCAGCAGCCTGGACATGAGTGATGACCTCTATTTCTATGTCCCACCCAGCCTCCCACACAGTGGCTCTGTGTTTCCAAGGGTCTCAATAGATGATGATTTGTGGTCTCCTTATAAAGACTCTTGCATTCTAAATATGCAAATAATTTTATTCCTGGTATTTCCCTGACACAGCTGTGAGTCTGGGAACTGACAGACACAGAGATACAAACCAAGGCATGTGCTAATCAGAGAGAGAGGTGAAAATTCAAGTTAACAGGGTGCTGGAGATCAGGGGGCAGGGAGACTCATGAGAAAGGATTGAAGCTGGGAGGTAGCAATTCTGGCCTGAACACGAGTCAGCTCTGAAGGACTGTCCCCCTTTCTCCGGGAATATCACACTCCTAGAAGGAGAAGAACACAGCTTCCAGAAGGATTCTGAGAGATCAGAGAGGAAGGACGAAAGCCCTGTCTAAGATCAGCTGAGGATACCCACACCATCAATGAAGGGACAGTCACCCCTCACGTCTGTGACTTAGATCTATTGCATGTTGGAAAGACACAAACTGGTCTGATGAATGAACAAAGAAATGTTTCTTCCAAGTTCTCATGGACTTGGGGAAGCAACGGGAAATTTGCAAACATTAGCAGTGTCAATAAACCAATTGCCAATTGAGTTCTCAAATCACTGGATGCTTGGAATCCAGAGAATGTGAGCCTTCCAAGATGGGGCATTTACTTTCTAAATGGGGAAGAAGAGACAGAGATTTGATTTCACTACTCAGGCCCTAGCTTGGCACAGTAGATGACCTTCCAGAGAAACGCAACATTGATCTCTTCTCTTCAGCTTGCACTGGGATGAAAGAATCCTCCCCTGTGTGCCGGGTACTGGTACAGACTAAGGATTGGGAATCTGGCTAAATTTATGCTCTGGGCTGCAGTCCATGTACTGAGCAAGTCGGTTTAATCAGCAGATCTCTCCTTTATAAACCATGTAGTCTATGGCACAGTGCACTTGAGTCCCTGCCACAGAGTAATTTTTATCTGGGTAGTCACTGCTCAGTATTCTGCAAGTCATTGCCCTTGTTCACGACCATACAAGGTTAGGGTTTGTATCTATTTCTTTTCAAGGTTCAGCGTACTCTGTCCTGCAGGATTTCACATGCAATTCAGTGGTGCCAGAGTTCTGGTATTCCCAGCAGAAGAAACGTGGGGGAGTAGACCCCAGGGCTGACATGTAGGAGAGACCAACAGGTGCTCGCTGTAAGAGTTGGTCCAGGTGGGCTGCACAGCATACTTGGTTCCCAAAGCCTGTGTTCAGGCAAAGCCCTAATATATCAAGCAGACAGGAAGTTGGCAGAGAACTCCCGAGTGACTGACCTGTTGATGTCATCTTGTGCCTGCTATGACTGTCTGTCTTCTAAGGACAGAAAAACACATCTGAGATGGCTTTTGAGATAAGCATATCCTGGGCTGTTGACTTTAGATCAGTGAGTTGCTGATTGTCAGGCTACAGGGGACTGAAAGCAAGGACAGGGCTTGCCTGGGCGCATGTGGGAGTGCAGCTGGGATATTGTTGTTTCTACCACTTGTACCTGTCTTTCTCCTGCCCTGTTTGATCCTTCCTCCTACCACACTTGCTGATCCTAAGCAGGGTTGAACAGCTTTTTGTCCGGTGAATATCAGAGCTGAAATGACTTCAGAAGAGACAGAGGCGGCGACTTAGATCTCAGCCTGGGGCTCTCTCTAGGGGAGGTGGCCCATCCCTTTCTGTGTTCCCTCAAGAACAGAATGCTTTTCAGTGCCAGGGATCACGATCATATTAGGCAAGCGTTCTACCCCTGGGCAGCATCCTCCACTGCTGTAATGTGTTTGAAGGCTGCTGGAAAGGGCTAGGGATGGAGCTCATTGTAGAGCATTTGCCAGGCAGGCATGAGGCCCTGGGTTCCATCTCCAGTATTGCAAAAATAAAAATAAAATAACATCGAAAAAGGCCCCCTGGAAAAGATTTGTGTTGTAAAACGATCTGTCGGGAACAAGGCCCCCACTCCTGACCTGACAGGAAGGGACGGTAAGCAGAGTGAGCAGACAGCCGCCGGACAGTGTCCGTGCTGGGGCCTGGCCTTGCTCATCTGCCTGCGAGAGGTGAGCTCCAGCTGCAGCAGCCATGGCACTTGGCTTCCCCGCAGAGGCCCAAATGGGCACTGAGCTCTGCTCCCATGCAGGACCCAGGGAAACGTGCAAGGGAGCAGAGAGGAGGGCTGCTCAGACAGTGCCGCTGTAGGCCGGCCAGTGTGAGCTGTTACACTCGCTTGTCCCGACTCCACCCAGCGGGTGCTCAGCCCTTGCCCGGGCTGAAGGAGAAGCAAGAACCTGCGGCCCTCAGCCATCCCGCTCTCTGCATCCCGGGACCAGAAGGCAGAGTCTCTTGGCATGGAGGAGGCAGGGCTTGGGCAGAGCACTTGGCGCGGGCTGCTGTGGACACCTAGGTGCAGCCTGGTCTCCTCTGTGGAGTTTGCTGGTTTCCGTGTTTACTTTCCGGCCTGTTTCCCGTCTCCTCGTCCTCGTTGTTGCCCTTTTCTCCTGCCTCTGTCTGCCTGTGACCCGCTCAGGCTGTACCACTCCATCCACCGCCGAGTGCCTGCTGTTTACCAGGCACTGCTGTAGGTGCTGGAGGGACAGGGCAGGGGCCGGGCGTGGAGATCTGGGCATCGGAGAGATGTTCAGGCAGGTCATGGCGGAAGCAATGGGGTGCGAAAGAAGACGTGATGGCATGAGAAGGAAAACGGCGGTCTCAAGCAGGAGGTCAAGGAAGGGTGCTTTGAGAAGTGATCACGCAGATCAAGCTGGAATGTTGACAAGGAGTTGGCTGTGTGACGTCTGGGAGAGGGTGTGCCCGGTGCAAAGTGGAGAGACAGCAGGGAGCCTGGCGAACTGAGGCAGAGAGCAAGTCAGCGTGTCCAGGCCGCAGCAGTAGAAAACGGAACCAGAAAAGCTCCAACCTGAGAGCAGGGTTGAGTTTGGTTCTGGTTGATGTGGGGGACCTTGGAGGATGTGGAGCTGGTGAGTGGGGAGAAGCACGGGTCTTAGAAAGCATCTGTGAGCGCAAAGGAGGAGGAGGATGGGCGGGGGTGGAGGTCAGGAGAGGAACTGAGAGGCTCTGTGGACAAAGGCACAGGGACCATCGTGCGCGGAACGGGTGAAAGGGGCTGAATTCAAAATGCGCTGGAAGTTAACTGCGTAAGACAGAGACGGAGCAGCTAGAGATCCCCTCACCTCCCCTTTCTCTCCCTCCTCTCTTCTCCTTTCTTTTCCTTTCCTTCCCTCACTTCCCCTCTGTCCTCCCCATTGGAATGGTGGCACATACCGAAGGCAGTGTGTTGAGGGAAGGAAGAAATCAAAAGCTGTATTTTGCCAGGGCTCGCTCCATTGGGAAAAGGAGAAAAGACCCTTCCTGTAGAAAGAGCATCGTGTCCACAGTGTGGGCAAAGCCTGCCCCAGGACTCACAGTCTGGAGACCTAACCAGGCTGGATTTCAGCCCTCCTCACCCCTTGTTGGCTAACATTAGGCAGGGCGCGAGCTGGACGGAGTATGTGGTGACCCTGCCCTAGGCCATGTCAGATCAGCAATTCTTGTGAGCAACCCAAGTTGAGATCTTAATCAGATGCTGAATATGTAGATCTGAATTTCATGGAGAAACAGGGGCTAGAGATACAGATTTAGGTATCTGGATCAGAAGAGTAGATAAGGTGCCCTAGAGCACGGGTGTAGATGGATGGAGAAGGAAGCTCACTTCCCAGCAGGGAGGACGAGACACACGCTGCAGAAAAGACCTGGAAAAACCCAGGAAGTAAAACAGGAGGGTGACTTGGGTGGCACAGTCTGGGGTGTGAAGGAGCAAATGACTTATGCAGGGGACATGGACCCCACTGGGTGCTGCGAACGAGCCCAAGTTCCACGAGGGTAAGCAGTGAGTAGTGTGTCAGGCAGCAGGCAGAGGGGCTGGGATAGAGAAGGGAATCACAGCGACCCCGTGAGGAATTTGGACGAAAAGAGGAAGGAAGAGAGGAGGCGGCCGGGCTCTACAGATAGGTGAGCTGGGAGGTCACAGGGTGGGAGAGAAGGGGTGGTGACCATGGGCCCTGGGCGGGGAGCTGAGCAGTGGGGGAGCAAGGTGCATGAAGCAGAGGAGTCAGAGAGTGGTACAGGCAGCAGACAGGGGCACTCAGCGAGGGAGGGATGGGGCAGCAGCGGGTGAAGGTGGGAGATGGAAAAACACAGACAGGCGCCCTAAGGATTGGAAGGACAGGACCTTCCTTAGCCCAGACACAAGAGGAGGAAATACTAAGACAGCTGTTTCACTAGCCACGCACACCCTCAAAGATGTTACAAAGGACATTGATTCTCATTAGAAATGACTTTTAAAAGCACTTACTAAGTCCAGGCCCTGTAGTAAGAATTTTAGGTGCTTCATTTTGATTCAATTCTCAGTATGATATTATAGTATAGGTACAGGAGTTGGACTTTAAAGTCCCTGTTTTAAAATCAGTTCTAAAGCTTCCTCTGACTTATAAAGAATATTTACAACACACAGCAATTTAAAAGGACAAATAGACACTATTGAAAGCTCATGTAAATCAATAAGACAAGAAACCCTAACAGGGAGATAAACAAGGAGCTACAAATAGGCAAAAGAAAGACATAAAATAGCTGATAATATGTTTCTCAGCATCACTGAAGTATCAGAAATACAAGTTACAACAATAGTAAAATCCTATTAGCTTAGCAAGTATAACATAGTAAAAGTTGTGCTGTGTCACATTTCGTCAGTGTGAAATCCATACAGCTGTGTCTTGGGCAAGATGCCAAAATTTAGGATCACTTCCTTTCTACCCCATAATTTCTCTTTAAATTTATTTCATGGAAATCAAGAATGCAAAGATGCAAGAATGCAGTTACACTTTTTATTTTAGTTAAAAAAAAAAGGAAACTGTCCTACTGTCCCCCAGTTGAAATTGGTGACATAAATTATGGTAAGCTACACAATGAAATTACAAAGCAAAACACTGGAAAACACAGAGGCTGTTATGCTCCGGGTGTTTCCCAGAACTCACGTGCTGAAGCTTCATCGCCAGTGTGGCAGGGTGAAAAGGGGCCGTGTTAGGCCGTAGGGCCTTATAGGACAGGGGTGGTGAGCATGTGTGTTGCTTTTCTGTTAAGACAAAAGATGTCAATGGATGCGTTGTTTTTCCTAAAGGAAAGCCTCAGTATTCAGGTGTAATTACAATGTTGGCACTTTGTGATAAGTGTGTTTGGGGCTGCAGTGTGGGCCCTTGTCTCTAGAAGGTTTGCCATCACTCCTTTAGTAAGTGATTAGTTCCTTGGTAAGGGCTGGAGGACACTAGGGAGTCCCTCTGCTGTCCGGAACTTCGCCACCCCAGGGCACAGAGTTCAAGGTGACTTCTATGATGCGGAGACCTGGCCCTTACCCCAAACTGAACCTGCTACCCCGCTGACTGTGGACTTTCTAGTCTTCAGAACTGTGAGGAATAAATCTCTGTTCTTCATAAATTGCCCAAGCTCAGGTATTTTATTATAGCAACACAGACTAAATAGAATCAAAAGAATTAACACGTGGAAAACCCCACAATCTATTGTTCAGTGAATAAAGGAAGTTTTAGGTAGTGTACAGCGCATCATTCTGCTGAGCTCTAGCATACATACGCATAGACATTTTTGTATATTGTAAAAAGTGTAGATTAATATACACAAAACTGCTACTGTGCCTTGGTGTGTGGGATTTTGAGGGTTGCCAACTTTGACTGCTTACTTGATCATTTGAGTTACTTTATACTAATCCATATTATTTGTATGGTCATAAAAAGAAAATTAATGTCATGTAATTAAAAGTAGGACAGCTTCCCCAGGAGGGGGTTTGCCATTTGGTTTTCACCTGTCTTTCCCAATCCCCACCTCCCTCCCTCCCCTCTTTCCTTCCATCCTTCCCTTCCTGCCCCCTTTCTTTGCAGCAGTTTCTGGCCTTCTACCATGACGCCGCACCCTGTGTGGGGCTCAGCTGTGCGTCACGTAGGGGTCTCTCTGGCACCTTCGGATTGGGACGCTGCCTCCGGGACGCTTGCTGAGGCATCTGCTGTGTGACCAGCGACACACGCTCTGTACCCGCCTCACTCACAGCAGAGCACATCACCCTTGAGCTCTCAGGGTGAGTTTGTTCACGGGCTCACAGGAGAACACTGGGCATCCTGAGACCTATCGTTGGGCCATCTATGTCCTGGTTCCCAGCATGGAAGTTGCATGGTACACACTCAATAAATGTCGGCTGGAAGGGTACATGAACCAGTGAGTAAATATTAACGTACCTGATGGGACATTTGTGGCTGCTAAAATGATCTCTATTCGAAGCTATTATGAATTAGGCTGTTGCTGCCCAAAGTGTGGTCTGAGGACCAGCAGCCTCGGTGTCACCTGGGAGCGTGTTAGGAATCCAGAATCTGCCACCACCCTGCAAATTGGCCCTGCATTCGTACATGGCCCCCTGTAGCTCCCACGAGCCAGTGGAGACACTGTTCAGAGGGAAAGCATCTATCTGGCTTCTGTTCTCTTTAAACTTCTGGGTTTAATGCTCTTCCTACCTCTTTGGTTCCTAACAGCAAGATTTGAAGGTGGGCGTTGCTTGAAAATGGACCAGAAGAGGAGGCACTGGATGTGTCCAAACTTTACCATCCAAGAGAGACTTTTCCAGAAGGGTTCTTAAAAATCAAGTGTTAAATATCTGAGTTTCCATTTGGGAAACTGGGTCCTCTGCCTTGCCTTCTGCTCTGCTGCTTCCCAGCCTACCCTGGGGAGGTCAGGATGAAGGTGGATGAAGGTGCCCCTCTTCAGGGTTCAGACAGAAAAGGCTCTGTGGCCTGGCCCGTCCCCACTGGCCCACACGGCTGGAGCCCGTGAAGCGGTCCTTGGCCGGACAGCTCTGCACAGAAAGGCCAGGAGGCCTCCGCAGGTGTTGGGGTTACGACTGGGGAGGCCTGCCTGGGAGGAGTGGAAAACAAGCTCTGGACTTCAAGCCCCAGTCGTGGTCGTGAGCCTCCTGCCATGTTCCAGCAGAGAGCTATGGCACTGTTCATAGCCCAAGCGTCCTGGCAAGGCCAGGGCAGTGTCTGCTGGGCTGGTACCCCTGTTTCCCGGGAGGCAGCCTGGTCTGCTGAGGGGTGGGTCGTGATAAAGCGCAGGGACACCACGGCCCTGGCAGTCCAGGAGCTCAGGAAGTAGCTCAGCTCCCCTTGTCTCTGCATCCCCAGCCCGGCCCTTATCCTGCCACTCTCCCTCTTCAGTCTAAAACACAGCTGAGCTGGGCTATGCTTTCCTGGTCAACAGCAGAAACTTGACTTTGTGACTTGGAAAACAGTGCTGTCAGGAGAAAGTGAAAAAGAGATGGTGCTTCCCCATCTTGAATTTGCCCAGTGGAGTTCTGCCAGTTGGTCTGGAATAACAGAGATAAGTAAATCCCATTTTAATTGCACCCAAGTTCACAGGATAATGCAGGAATTTGATAAAGAGGCAAAATACTATTGCAACATGGAGAAAGTTTCTGAAGGTCCAGAAACCCTAGCTGTTTCCCTGGACAAAGGGTCCTATGGAGCATAGACACATCAGTCTGGTCCAGACCAGGGTGGACTTGCGGGCCTGACAGCAGTGGAAGGGGGCTACTATGATCCAGTGTGTGGCCTGTCAATCTAACACCTACTTCACAGTGGCAAAAGCTGAATTCAACGGCTCTGCAAAGAGCACAGCCAAGACTAGCCTACCCCTCGCTGTTGGGAGGCAGTTCCGATCAGAAGCACTAAGCATGCTCTCTCTTTACTTTGGGGATGAAGAAACAGGGTGCTTTTCCTGTGATCTCAAGAGAAAGAGGCGCCTGCCTGCGGGAAGGCAGTTGTGCTGAGAGGGGTGTGGGCCTGGGTGTGCACTGTCACCCTGTTACCTCCAGCCTGTGATCCTGTGCAGAAAGCAAAGGAAGAGGACAGGGCAGGACCTCAAAGCTAGAGGGATCGTCCTGGTCTTAGCTCTTTCAGAAGTTGGCAGGAAGCAAGGTGTAGGACCAATTCTGCCCTCAGAATTCTATGAAGGTGCCCCCTGAAAATATAGGCCAAGTAAGAGAAAATTCTACATCTCTTCAAAATCATGGATTGAAGAAAAGACATTGCATCTTTTGGGTGATGTACTTCATTCAGTAACTATGAAATTTAACTTTAAAACATTAGGCTGGACTTAGAACTCGATGTAATGAATGATGCAGGTTTTCTGTGCTGTGATTTAGCTGCACAAAACCAGAGAATGCTGAACTGGGCCTATTCTGTGTTGGCGACCAAAAAGAGTTCAACAAATCATACAAAAAGCGCAAAATAAAGCCCACATGCACAGCACACATGTAAATTTATATTATAGATCATTTCCTCATCTTTGCAAAGGAAAGGAATTTCCATAAAGTGTGTTTACTGTACATCTGGTATCAGACCTATTCAATATCGCAGTAAAATATTATTTATAACTTGATGGCTACTCTTGTTTACTACATAGATTACATCATCCCATACGTGACATTAAATCAGCGTTTGCCCCACATTTATTGCATTTATCAAGCCTCTGGCTGAAACAGAAAAAAAATCCCTTATAAATAGTAGCACAGAGGTAATAAATAATATGAAATTCCGATCTGCTCTGGGTTGGAAGGTTTTTCCCCAGCTGTGTCCACACTCAGCTCAGAGCAGAAGGCCCTGTCTGTCCCTTGTCCCCTCTGTCTCTTCCCTCTTGTTAGAAGCACCTCTCACGGAGGGGTGGGGTAATATTTCCATACAGGGCCATGTAAGAGGACAAAATCCCTTGTTTTAGTTCCCTTTCCGTCACTATAATGAAATATCTGAAACTGAAAAGAAAGGTGGTTTATTTAGCTCTCAGTCCTGGAGGTTTAAGAGCATGGTAGTGGCTTCCATGTGGCTCTGATGAAGCCTTCATGGTGGATGGAATCACAATGGTGGGGCCCAGGGGAGAGGGAGGGGCCCCCGGTGAGACAGGAAGCCAGAGAGAGGGAAGTGGCCATTGCTGTTCACAGCAAGCCTCTCACAAGGACCATCCACGGTCCATGAAAACTAATAAATCCTCCCGAGGGCAGCTCCCCAATGGATCTGTGAGTATCCCACTAGGTCCCAGCTCTTAAAGGTCCCCCTAACATCACTACACTGGGATCCAGTGTCTGAGTCCTGAGCTTTGGGGGAAAAACCAGATCCAAGCCATTGCAATCTCCTCGAGCTACAGAGCGAGAGGACTCGGGAGCAAGGTTGATCAGGGCTGATGGGGAGGACTTTGCTGCTTTAGTGCTGCCCAGCACCTGTTCGCCTTCCTGTTAGGAACATCCCATCTTGAGGAAGGAGGTGGACTTATTCCTCTCCTATGACATAAGATTTTTATTCAAAGCACCGTGAGTTTCTCTAGTTAAAGGATATTCTTTTGCCACAAGCTACATGAGTTGAACCCTCATAATCTAGAATCCTTTCTGAGATTTGAATCATAGTTCCTCATTGTGGGGAAAACTAAGAGCAGCATGATAAAAAGTACACGGATGAGACTGCCACCAAGGTCTAAACCCCAAGAAAGTGCCCGTCCCTGTGCTCTATAACCTGGTTCTAAAACTCCATGCCTTTCCTCAAATTCTTTCATTGATTCCCTTTTCTGTTAGCTGAGCTGGAATCACTGTCTATTGATTGCCATCCAAGCACGTGAATCCCCGGCCCCAGAACAGCTATCCTGCAATGGTGTGGTCTGGAGCAACTCACTTGGCTCAGCTCAAACAAATATGGAGGAGTCTATCACATGACCTGCCCTGTGTGGAGCCCCCAAGCTGGAGAGATCAGAAGTGAATCACACAGCTTCACGCACCCTCCTGAGCCTCCTCAGAGCTGTATACTGCATGTAGAAGCAATTCTAACTGTACGATGCACGCTGACGGCCACCATCAGCTCCTGTATGGCACATATTTCCCTCACATTAGAAAAAGCTATCAGTCAGTAGTGATATTTTCGTCTCTTCCTGTAAAGGAACTCAGAGATGAATCCCCAGGTTGCTGCATGGATGTCCTCTTGCTGTTGTTTCCCCTCCTCCTTCTATTCCATGCCTTTGCAAAACTATGGGCTGTGACCCAGTTAGGAGCAGCAGGAAACCCATGCCTGTCTCTTTCATCTCCCGGCAGCTCCAAGAAGCAACCACAAGTGGAAGAATCTGCCACTACTACCCTCTTCTTACTCTGGCTCTGGGGTTTTTCCAAGCCAGCACTGCCTTCAGGGAAGCTGTATGAAGACTGGAGAAATGAAAACTCTCATGAAAACAAAACCACATCAAATCCAGAGAAGCTGGCTTGAACCTGGGCTTCATGCAGCCTGGAGCTGTACTACCCACCTCCCCGCAAATCCCTCTTTTTTTAAACATTTATTGAACCACTAAAGCTCTCTGGTATGAATACTAATTTAAGGACAGATGTGAAACAAAGTCCCAAGTACCGATGCTATGTGTAAATGCACCCCAGAAGACAGGGACCAGACACAGCGAACCTGTGATGCTGGCTGGTCAGTAGGGAGCTCAGACCTGCCATGGCTCAGACTGCCTTGCCCTTGCTCCATAGCGACAGGGTAGCTCAGAGGCTGGCAGCTGGGTAGGAAGATACCCTTCCAGGTGGCTTGTTCATGCACACGAGTGGCTGCAGTGTGTCTGGCAGGGGGAGGGGGCAGCTAGAAGGCTGATCTTGGACAGTCAATCTGGAGATCACAGTGTGGGAGCCCCAGGAGGTGCTGCCCACGGCCTGCCTCTCAGTCTCTCCCCTGAGACCGCCCCATCCCCGCTCCCACCAGCAGCAGAAGCAGTCACCAGCCAGCCCAGATTCAAGGGAGGGGAGTCGTCTTCACTTCCAAGACAAAAATCAGGGGATTTGAGGCCACACTTAAATCAACTAGTGAGTAATTTTCTGGAGAGTTATTGGTGAGATGTACACCAAATGTACATGCAGACCCTCTACTCTACACAGAAGAGCAAGAATTGGAAATGGAACCAGTGGGGAAAGATGTCAAAATAAGAGCTTTGAAAGAGCACCCTTGCTCCTAAGAATAAAGTTCCAGAGGGCTGGTCAGGCTACACAGAAAGGAGAAGCCAGGCATGGTGGTGCACATTTTTAATCCAGCACTCTGGGAGGCCCCAGTCCTGTCCGGAAGTCCCGTTGGGGCCAGGCAGGCCCGGCCATCACAGGGTTCTCTCTTCCAGGGAGCACAGGGTGCCATCGGCCCAGGGCCCTGCATACGACTGTCACTAGAGCCAGCTCCCAGGTCACTGCTGCCTGCTTCATAGACGAGCTGGCCCTTGCGAAAGGCCATAGCCAGGGTACCATGTTGACATTTCCCATAGGCCCAGTTGTCCAACAAGAAATAAAAATGCAAGTATAGAACCAAAGCCCAGCAGGAAACTTTCTTACACTATCGCACATGCAGCTCAGGACTGGGTGCTGAGCTCTGTGTGACTGCTGAGTCCAGTCCATCTTGCTTATCCGTTCACCCCTCATGGACTCTCAGGTGCTCTGCCTTTTGCTCGTGTGAGTAGAGCTGTGCACTCGTGGTTTCTGAAGGGCAGCTCTCCTCAGGCCCTGAGCTGTGTGGCAAATGCCACAAGCTGTACCCTGCAGGTGCACTGAAGAAAAGGCTGGGCAGATGCAGCAAACCATGATGTCTCCCTGCAACCCTTCCTCCAGGCTGGGGTGAAGAGGCGTGAGAGGAAAAGTGCCTTAGTGTTCCAAAGACCTTTTTGCAAAGAAGAGCTCTCATTTCATGCAGCTGGAGCTGTATTGCCACCTGGAGCTGTGACACCACCTCACTTTTGGTTGGTTTAGGACTAGTTGCAGTTTCCAGTCTCCTCCTTTGCAAATTCTGCACATATCACTGTAAATCACCTCCTAGGCTGGTTTCCACTGTTTCCTTTTTTTCCTGGATGTACATCCTGCTCTGGTCACAGAGACATGGGGCCATTCCTGCCTTATGCCTCTGAACCTGGGATGGCCCTGTGGTTCTCCCTCCTTGTGCCAGTGTCAGACCTGGCCTGGAAGCAGCCTGGCATCTCCAGCTCCCTCTCAGGGGCCATTTGGAAGCCAGGTAGGGAGGCTGACCACCCAGTCACCTTGCTGTGGGGAAGCCAAAGTTGGCTGCGTGGAGATGGTACAGAAGGAGAACTGAGAAACCAAACAGACAGCAGGGCCAAGCAGGGTGGCACAGCAGAGCCAGCTCAACCCCCTGCCCTGGGGATTGCAACTGAGACCTGGGACTCAGTGGTGGAGGCTGCCTCTTCCTTCTTTCCCTGTCTGAACTGCTAAACCAAAGACATTTAGAGAAAGTAAGGGGTGTTTTAGGCCGCTAAGTTTTGGCCTGTGTTGTTATTCGGCACTAAGCAATGTGAGGCACTCACTTTGGGATGAGAGAAGATTTAGTGTCTGCTGTCTTATTCTTAGCTTTGTGGGATATCAGGAGAAGAAAAATAAAATCTCCTTTTAACATCTGAAGGCACATGTTTCAGGGTAGTCTGAGAGAATGAAGATGTGCTGTTTACTTAACCTTTAGCAACCTGTCTTAAAAGATACGATTATCAGCCTCTGAACCTGGAATTGCTACGGTCAGCAACAAGCTGGCTTCTGACGTTTCAGGGCCCGAGGCAAGAGTTCAAATAGACACGAGCACACACGTACCACGTCCAGATTCTTAAAGGCTATCAGTCAGGCTAACAGCCAGTATATGAAACAAAACATGCTTTACCTTGTTGCTTTGAAAACAAAATAACTTCATAATGACCTTGAGCTTTATGCTCAGTTTCTGAATCTTCAGTTCTCTGAAATTCCACGCTGGTACTCGGCGGCATGGAGAGAACCGGTGCTGACTTTGTGCGCAGCTTTTCCTTTCGCCTCTCCTTCACAGATGCTGCTGAGGGCCTCAGTCACACATATGTGGTCACCGGGACAGCCCAGCACACACGGCCGGCCCCACTCTGCACCAGGAGGGTGACCCACACGGGGACTTCCTGTTTCCAGAGGAGAGGAAAGGGAGACAAAAGCCAGCATGTATCTCCCCAAACTGAGGAGCACAGTGAGGCTTGGCAAATGCCGGTGTCTGTGGATCAGTCCCACAGGCCTGTCCTTACCTCAGAGCTCAGCTACAAGTTTAGTGGACCCTGGGTCACACGGAGTCTCAGCCATTCTTTAGAATGGCTTGCAGAACCTAGGGAAACACCGTCGTCAGCTAGTCCGGCTTGTTAGCGACTCCTGACGAGGAGGCTGGATGGTGGGGGTGCCGCTCAGGACTCCACAGCCAGATGGCCGTCAGGAGGTTAGCCTAGTTGGAAGAAGTGGGTTTGGGGGTCACAACTATACCTGGTGCTTGGCCCTTTCCTTTCTGAGGCTCTTTCCCCTCTCTGCTCTCCAGGTGGCGCCAGGTGAGCAGCTCTCCTCTACCTGCCCATCCACCATGATGCTTCTCCCTCAGAGTCGCCAGCGATGGACTGGGACCTCAGAAACAGTGGGCCACACTGGAACTCTCCTCCTCCAAACTGCGAGTGTCAGCTGTTTTATCCAAGCAATGGGAAAGCTAGCCAGTAAAATGTAAAATTACAGATTATTGTCTTCTGTATAGTGAAAGTTTACAAAATTAAATTAGCCAAGGGAAGAGACACATGGGGAGAAATCTGGGAAGGGTCCCAGTGCAGTTTCTGCTGGGTCATTCTCTCCCAGTGCACTTACCTTCTCCTGAACGCGTGCACACGGAGGATTGCCAGCCAGGAAAGCTCACTCGAGGCTTCGGTGTCCCCAGTTTTATTGGCGCTCTGTCACACACTGCCCGCAAGGTTGGCTTTTAGTTTCCAGCTTCCTCTAGAGGTGTGGGTTGGTACTCCAGGGCCTGAACCTGCAGTGGTAAACCTCAAAGTTCCCTTCATAAACCGTTAGGCTGCACAGAGGCTAACGCCCTTAGATACAGAGCCTCTTCTTAGGCGAGACATTCCACGGGAGCTCAGCAGCTGGGGCGAAGGCTACACTCCTCCTCGGGTAAGTTAGTTCTTCACTACTGAGGCCCGGCGCCAGGCCCCTCCTGCCCGGATCCAGGGAGGCCCTGACCAGAGTCCCTCGCTGAGTTTCACATGCCCACTGGGAACAACATAGCAGAAGAAGCAGTGAGAAGCAGTAGGCACCTCCCCAAGGAGCCTACTGTAAACCGAGGAATTGGAAGGAGGCTCCCAGCACAAGGAGGGATGCAAAGCATGACGGGCCTGTGTTACGGTTTAGGTCTGACCTGCGCCCCAGAGTCTCTCACGTGCAGAGAAGGGCCTCTCGGAAGGAGACTGGGTCACAAAGCCTCTCACTTCATCAGTGGATTCATCCACTGAGGAGGCCGTGATTGGGTGGCACCAGCGGGAGGGAAGGAAGTAGCAGCTAGGCAGAGTGAAGGAGTGGGTCACAGGAGGTGGCCTCGGGGCCCTGTATGATCCCCGGCCGCTCCCCTGGGCTCTTTAGCTCTCCCCCGGTGGCCTGGATGCTGTGGAGTGAGCGAGTCCTCTGCCACACTCTTCCAACAGGACGTCCCTGCCTCCATGGCTGAAGAGCAACGGAGCTGGCTGAGCTTGGACCGAAAACCCCGGAACCCTGAGAAAAACGAACTTCTTCCTTTGTTTATCTCAAGCATTGGTCACCACAACAAAAAGCTGCCTAACAGCCCGGCCAGGTGGTGTGGGGAGGCCTGGGAGGAGCGGCCTGTGAAAAGCCCCAGTTTAGTGACTGTGTGCTCCAGCAGAGACGCTGAAAGGTGGCCTATCTGGGCGAAGGCACGGTGTGGCAGGTGGCAGATTGGCTTTTGTGCTCCAATCCCAGGGGGGAAGCCTGGTCTCACCTTCAGTAGAAAAGCAACAAATCTAGGAGAAAGATTAAGGCAAAGGGGGGAGCTAAAAAGGACAGAAATTTCTGCCTCCTTTGAATTCCACTGCGAATCTGAGAGTCCATGCCTTCTATCTCTGAGAATAAGATAAGAAAGGAGAGCCAGGTGAGTCTGCAGGTGGACTCCTATCTGGCTGCAGATCTCTGTGCTCAGAAGAGGATTGTGTCCACTGGGAAGGCGCCTCTGATGGTGCCACTTGGGTTCCTTACTTTCCGGTCACACTGGATTAGGATCAAAGGACCTTTACAGATGACCCAGAGCCCCCAAGGGATCACTCATGTCCTAAATGGAGGCATGAGGCACAGTCCTAGGACCCTGACAGACCACAACAACAAAGGAATGCAACTGAGATTAATTTACATATCCATGCTTTGTGTCTGGACATACATGTAGGTGGCTGAGGTTGAAAGAGATCTGGTTTTGTAGCAGTTCATGTGAGGAAGCCTCAGAAAGTTCTAGTTCCTTGTAAGCTCTGTGTGATCCATTACAGAGTTGTCCCAAACCATAAATAGGTCCTTGTAGGGCACTGAGAAAGATAAAGCAAACGAATCCTCCATAGTAGTAGAGAGGCTTGTCTTGATGTGTCTCATGTTGCTATAACAGGATAACGGATATTGGTTAATGAATAAAGAAAAGAAGTTTATTTGGTTCACAGTGCTGGTGGCTGGAAAGTACAAAAAGCAGAGCATAGCATCTGGCGAGGGCCTTTTAGCAATTCACAAATGGTGGAGAGAAAGCAAGAGACAGCGGAGAAGGATCAGGTTCACCCTTTTATAAGGATGTTCTTTTGAGGAATCGAATCCACTTTTGTGAGGTGCAGGTGGAGTGCTTCTCTAGCTGTCGTGACCCTGGAGGGTTCTGTCCACCTCACTACCATGGGGACCGACAAGACTCACAGAGCATGAACCTGCGGTGAGAAACCACAGCCAAGCCGTGGCCAGATGCCCTGCCATCCTGCGGGGACAATCACTTCCGGGGGAATGGGCCCAGCATCGGACACCACACATTACCCTGTAGGTCCACAGAGAGCTGGTGCATATAACAATTGCATCATTTAGAATGGGTGGAAGAAACTCAGGGTCAGCGTCTGAGAAGAGGAGGCTTCAGGAGACGGGCTGGCCATCCTGGGGACAGGAAGCTATGTTTAGTCTCTGTAGAGTAGGTGCCTGAGCAGAAATTACTGGAAGAGCTTCGACTCAGAAGAGGGTAGAGTTTTCTCAAATCAGTGCCTTGTATGGTAGTTAGTGTTTCATCCCAGGCAGTGTCCATCCAGAGTAGCCAGGGAAGCCACGGCACCGAACACAGAGGAAGGACCCTCACGGTGGAAATGTCAAGCGCCGGGCAGAGTGTGATGCTCATCATGTCAGACCGGGCAGCTGCCTGCGGCCCGACTGTAGCTAGAGGATGGCTCTGCTCCCGGAATAAGATTACTTTCCGTCCTTGGTTTTGAAGCTTTGTAATAAATCAATAGCTTTGTGGTGCCTGGAATGAGGTTTTGGCTTTCCACGTTGGCAACAACACTTTCTCATCTGACCGTAACGTAACTGGAATAAAATGAACTCACTTTCCATATGGTCAGGTATGCAGAAAGCCCATGTCCTTACTCATGTTCCCTGGATTGTGGCTTTTCTGTGTGTTTCGAACATCTGCACTGCTCAGGGTCTCCCATGTACAGCTGATGAGAGGCCCAGGAGCTGACTTCTTATTCCCATCCCTCCGTAGAAGTCACAGCAGGTTCAGGAACTGGCTATTTTCTAGAAATTGTACCTCTCTGAATTTTTTCAAATACACAGCGTGACACCTGCAAAGATATATCTCGCTGACCTTGTAAAAGTTCGCCTCGGATTTTCTTTTCACTACAAAGAGTACATTTGATGGAAATCAGATGGAGTTTGAGGCCATAAGTGGTGGTTTGCCAGTGGATCTGTATTGAGGGATGGGAAAATCACAATAGATGTGCGTCTCCAGGAAGAGACACTCATTATTGTGAAATGGGCATTTTTCTGAGGCAACTTGAGAATTGGCAAATTTGCCTGAATTTAAGAAAGCTCTGGGGAATTTCAGAGCCTGCAGGGATGAATAAAAATATCACCAAGCACTGAAAAGCCTGGCTTTCCTGAGAATGTGGTGACTCTTCCCCGTGTGTGTTTTTCTTTGTCACTTTGGCTCAGGCGGACGTAGGCGGCAGTGTATGCTCAGAGGCGATCAGGAAAATTAGCAGATGTGCTGGTGCTGATGCTGATAATTCTGTTTCTGGCCTCAGATGCAGGCAGTCTTCTCCCTTTATCAGCTATAAGTGCGTCAAAATGAAGCTTCTGCTATTTGGCAATATGATAAATTATGATTGTATTTACTTTTGCCCCCTCCCCCACCAACTTTTGTTTTTTTGCATTTAAAAATGGCTTTCCAAGGTTAAGAATTTAATGGCCTGAGAAAAGAAGAAAACCTCATAGATGCTCTGTGTGTGTGTGTGTATGTGTGTGTGTGTGTGTGTGTGTGTGTGTCTTTTTTACCCAGTTGACGGCTGTTGATAAGTACTGAGCAGGGAATCCTGATCTCAGAAGCTCAATCAAGAATTCACCCCTGAGGGCCACCTCTGCCCTTCCCTGTCGAATCCTTTCAAGATGGAGAGGAGCGAGAACAACCACAGGCTTGTGTTGCCCCCAGAAGTTGTGGCAGGATGTCCAGGAGACAGCACTGCTGTGTGCAGACACTGCATGTTCAGCCCTAAGAACCTGAGGTGTGCAGGTGCCCTGGGCCCCACCTTGGCAGTGAAAATTGGCCCAATGCAAGGCTGCTTGGCTCCTAAATTATACAGTCTGAACTTAGAGCTAAAAAGGAACTTTGAAAACAACTGTGCTGCAGGTTAAAATCTGCAAAAGCAGACAACAAACAACAACAAAAACCTTACCACTGCCTGGGCTATAAACCAGGCCAGTTAAATAGAAACTTCTGGGACAGGCTCCCAGATCTTTCTTTCTGAGCCACATGCATGCATGACTGTGATGCGCTTGATGATCAAATAACCACAGATCCTGGTCTAACTCTGCAGTCTTACATGCTAAGGTCACTGTTAACAGGACAGGAACTGTAGTCAGAGTCCTCAGGTGTAAACCTCTTCAGTGCAGGCCAGGAATCCCTCAACTGAAATGCCTGGGTCAGAAGTATTTTGGATTTAGAGTTTTTCTCCCTAATATTGAGTATTTACTTACACTGAGATAACTTGGGGTGGGAACTCGAACCTAAACCCCAAAGTCACCTGTGTTTCATGTACAGCTTTCCACCAGCCTGTGGGTAACTTCACATGGTATTTTAGTGTCCCTGCGTTTTGGCTGTGTCCAATCAGAGAACATTGGGTGTGGGATTTCCATTGTGATATCATGTCAGCACTCAAAACATTTCAGCTTTTGGAGAGTTCGAAATTTCATATTAGGAATGCTCATCCCACAGAAATAACCTCAATGGGAAAACCGTAAAGCTTTGTTTTAGTGTCCTCAGTTTCTTTTTCCGTGTTCACCTCTCTGGTTGGGTGCCCACTCCCACCTGAATCTTCTGTGCCCTCACAGTTGCTCTCTTTCCTGTTCACCTTTGGCACTGAGGAAAAACTCCTTTGCTGGGACTGCGATTGGTGTGGACTTACTAACGATGACTCCGGGAACGCTGTCCTCTGGACATGTGTTTGAACACATTTCAAAGCTTGCAAAGACCCTGTGCTTCTCTGCAGTTTCAGTTTTATTACCTGTAAGTGGAGTCTGGCGTTCAAGAATACGGTTCCCTGGTGCAGGTGCTAATAAAGGGCAGAGGAGGGATTCTAAGTGCAGGGACGGCTCTCCCATAAACCCTGAAGCCACGCAGGTGGCCACGCAGTGGCCTGTGACGTGCACTGCCTAGAGTGTGTCCAGCCCACGACACTGATGTGGGATGTGCTCTGTGCCCTCTCGGGGGCTCGTGCCACCCCACTTCATGCTCTCCCACTGAGCAAGCCCCTTCTGCGTCTCAGGAATCCAGGTTAGCTGCAAGCCACCTCAGCAGGAAAAAAATGGGCTGAGACTGTTCTCCTAAAGGAGAAAATAAAAATCATGCCAGAGAGAGAAAATTTGTAAAATGTACAGACTTAGCCATAAAAAACAAGCTGGCAGATTCTTTAAATGCTCTGATTTTCACACATAGAACTTCACAACCTAATATTTTCTATAAGGATTTTTGGGAATAAGAAAACATGAAAACTTTGAACAGGTAGGTCAAGTCCTGGAGGTGGGTGGGCTGGGGTGGAAGATCATGGGGGAGGTGAACGTTTCACACGTCGTGCCCCTGACCCCTGAGTGTTTGTACCTTCGTTTGGCTGAGGCTGTGAGACTTCCCACAGAAGCATTTTCTGTAGGCAGGAGGGGTGGTGGGAGGCCTGAGCTGGCGGGACAGGGACTCCTGATTGGCTCGCTGGTATTTTTGCAGCAGCCCCAGGCTTGGGGCAGCTGCTCTTAGACTTTGGAAAGGCTCCTGTGCCGAGCATGGAGGATGAGTGAAGGGCTGATTTGGAGCAGCCCATAGTCCCAGGAGGATGGTGGGAGGCTGTAACAGCCACACGGACTAGCTGGGGAAAGGCCGGGAGGGCTTTCTCCCTCTCTGTGTGAATGCAGACTGCTGTATCTGTAGAAGCTGGGAATAAGAAGCACGGGACATGGGTGAGATACTTCACTCCGGTGGGCTATCTTGGCGTGCAAGGAGTTCATTCCGTGAGTGTCTATTCCCACTGCCCTTGCACCACATGTGCAACCCACGTGGGGACGATGCATTCGTCCCTCAGCAGAGTGGGCAAACAGAGCTCACAGAGAAGGGAATGCAGGAGAAGCAAGGTGTGAGGAGAGCAGGAGGACGGGGCCACACAGATGGGCTCTGGGGGAGAAGTCAGATCTCAGGCTTCCTGTCCACGTTGGTAGGGGCAGAGGACACAGACGGGGAAGTGTTGCCTGGGCTTCGGGGAGGGGCGGAGATGGCCGGATGGGGAGTTTATTCTCAGGCCGGACATCCTAATAAGGCTTCTCCCATCCTGCCTGAGCAGAGCCTAGTCCGAGACAGGACTCCTTGTTCTCCCTGGCAGGCACTGCAAAGCCCGCAGTGTTTAGGATTTCTGGCATGTTCCAGGCAGAGGCTCCACGTGACCATCCGCAGAGCTAGGGGAGAGGCGCCCCGGGCGAGGGTGGAGGAGGGCGGTGGAGGTGGCCAAGCAGGGCAGAGGGGAGGGAGCTGCAGGGTAGCTGAGGGTGCAGGACGAGAAGCAAGCTTCCCATTTTGGTCGCTGGCACCAGGTTAAGGTGAAATAGACTTGAGGCGAGGGCAAACACTGGTCTCCAGCTGGACACAGTAGATGTGGTCACACTTCGAAGGGGGAGAGTAACTGGGCGGGCGAAGGGAAGGGCTTTAGAGCAGGGCCTCGGAGCCGAATGATTTTTCTGTACTGCTCTGTAGTAGTCCAAGCAGTTCTGGCAGGAGCCCATGAAGCTGGCCGGCCAGGGGTTTCCAGGTCCCTTCTCCTCCCTGCTCAGGAGTCACAGGGCAGAGGCTGCCTCCCTGGGCCAGGGAATCCTGGGTGCCTTCCCCATTGTTGGCTTTCTGCGGCCTGAAGCTGCTCTCCTCCCTGGTGAGGTTGGGGCCTGGGCACCTTGGGTTCTCCAGGCTCAGCCTACTCACACTGGACTTCTAGGGTGCTGTTTTGTCCCGGTGTGTCTCTAATCTGCTTTGTGCGCATGACCCTGAAACGATGGCGTATTATACTGACGATAAAGCATTGGGTTTGATGGTTGCGTTTCCACGCAAGCACATGGCAATCTTTGATCATGTCCGTCCCTCGCATCCCTCTGTTTCCCTCTCTCCCGCATTCCCTTTCTCAGTCATGTTGGGTTTTGTGGTTTTTGTGTATTTCTTTGCTTTTCGGCACCACTTAAGAGCATGCTTTGAAGATAAACGTTCCTTAAGAGCTGGAGGTCAAGGCCGGTGACAGCTTTGTTGTTCCTTCCATCTTCATGTCTGAATCAGGTCAGGGAGGGGTGCTGTGTCCTTGGGGGTGGGGCTCAGACTTTGTCTTAGCCCCATCTCTGTCCTGAGGGACACAGTTACTCAGAACCCAGGTGTGATCACAGCATGTCGCCACCTGCCTGATCCCGCCTGGAGCTTTCTGGATGGGGTGAGGCACATTCCTTCCACGCATTCGTCCGGGGCACAGCTCCTTCTCAGGGCTGCGCTGTGCTAGAGAGCAGGCTTGGGCTAGCAGCGGACCCCAGAAAGCCTGGGAGCCCCTAGTTATGGGATGCGGCCCCACTCTGCCTGGCTGTGGTACTGAGTGAGCTGCTCTGCCTCCTGGGCCTTCGTTTATGATCATCGCAGTGAAGTGGGGGTGAGACCAGCAATGCCAGACTGTGCTGGTCGGGGCCTGGTTATCCCAGGGAAGCCTGGGCCCAGGGCTGGGAGGGAGGGTGGCACGAGCCACCACCCGGCTTTGTCCACAGCTATTGTCAGAGAATATGCTACGCTGTAGCATGCCGCACTCTACTGTAATTAGTGTAACTTCTATGCTACGCTCTCCAGCTGTACCGTGCTGTTCTGTACCACACATATATGAGGTGATGGGTTTAGGGGTAACTCGTGCTGGACTAGGCAGAGTCCCGCTATCTGAATTATTTGAAAGCCCCTGCATTAGGTGATGTCTGAGGCCCTATTTACCATCACAGTCCATGATCCTGTTATTCACAAACCCTCCTGAGCAATACAGAGAAGATGAGCAGGGTTAACTTTGCTTATGAGAAGCCTGAAAAAAATGCCAGGAATTCACAGTCAGAATAATATCCTTGATTCTGCCTTTATCCGGAGGGCAAAACAAGCTCACTTGATGGATTGTGCAAATCTAGTCAAACACCAAGATAGGAGAAACACTCTCACCACCTGAAGGTATTTATCACTCCAGACTGAGTTGATGTCCAGGTCACTGGATCATATCTGAGCAGGTGAGGCTGTTGGCAGGGCCCCGGAGAGCATACAAGAGCCGCAGGGCTATGTCCTAAATCCAGGTGATACTTGAACATGGTGATGTTTACCAGGAAAGTCCAGTTCTCTGACACACGGAGATCTGAGAAATCCCACCCTAACACAAGGAGGCTCCCACGTTCAGTCTCAGGAACGGAGGAGCTGCATGGCGGAGGTTAAACGCAGAGGCCAGGTAGAGCCTGTGCAGCCGGCCGAGGGGTGCTGATGGGGCTCAGCCAGCTAGGCCCACTGTTTTCTAAGACCAGTAAATATTTCACCTTCCTCCCTCACTTCCTGTGTGAGATAGGCTGATAGTGGGGCTCATCGCCAATTACATTATACTTAAAATTGTATTGTGAGACTCTACTAATAGGCCTAAGGAACAAAATCTGAATTTCAAATTGCAAGGCTGCTATGGTGTGACCATTGATCCTGATATGTCAGCCTGACTGTATTAAGAAGTAGCTAGCAAATTAGTAAAGCACGCTTTTGGGTGTCTCTGGGTGGGTAGTGGAGGCACGGAATCGGGTACTGAGGGCACCGTTGCCCCCTTTCTCTTGACATTTCGCCTCACCTCTCTGCTCCCCGGCTGTCGTGCACTAAGCAGTCGGTTCCCCACACTCCTCCACCCCGATGTTCTCCTTGGAGCCTGCTGACCATGGACTGAAGACCTCAAAGTGTGAGCCAAAAAAACCTCTACTCTTTTCAGCACTGGGGGCTGGGTGTTCTGTCTCTGTGACTGCTACAGTCTGGATTAGTGACTCCCAAAAGTCTGTGTGTTGAAGATGAGGTTGCCAGCCCGTGAAACTACTGAGAGGTAGTGGAACCTTTAAGGGATGCAGCCTAATGGAGGGAAGCTAAATCAATGGGGTGAGCCATTTAAGGGGATATTGAGACGCAAGCCTTTCCTGCCCTTTTCATTTCCTGGCCACCGCAAGATAAGAACCTTCTTCTGCTGTGTGCTCCCACCACGAGGTGCTGCCTCACCGCAGACCCCAGAGCAGAAGCCAGCTAGCTGTGGGCCGAAACCTCCAACTTGGAGCCCAAATAAAACTTTCTTCCTTGTCCTAGTTACTTCCTCCCTGTGGGACAAATTACCTTACCAGACACTCACAACTTACAGGAGGAAGAGAGTTTATTTTGGCTCACAGGTTCAGAGGACTCAGTCTGTGGTTGGCTGTCTCCATGACAGAAACAGGGTGGCAGAGAAAAAGGTGCCCGGCCCATGGCACCTAGGAAGCGGAGGAGCGTGGGACAAGTACACACCCTTCCAGGTCACAGCCCTAGTGACCCACGTCCAAGCAGGCCCTCCCTGCTAACAGCATATTCAGCTACTGAATTTATCCATTGTTGAATCTGCTGATGAGTAGAGCGCCCCCTTGATCCAGTCACCTTCCACACACATAAAGTTGGGGTGACATCTTGGATCCTAACCGTACACCTCCCAGCCTCCAAAGGACTCATGTGCATCTCACTATGCAAAGTCCATTTTATTCATCTCTAAGAGTTACCAAAATCTTAACAGTTCCAGCACTGATGAAAAGTCCAAGTCCAAAGTCTTCTCTTTGACTCAAAACAAACTCTTAGCCCCATGTAAAAATAAAAAACAAAGTGAAATACTTTAAACATATACAGGATAAACTTTCCTTCTAAGTTGATTATTTCAGGTATTTTTGTCACAGTGATAGAAAACTGGATAACACAATGGTGCGGGACCAAGGTGCTTGGCTGGCTAAATATTTGTATCCCATGGTGACTTTTTATCTCTATTTTCTTCAAGAAATATTTATTATAAGTTCATCATATGCCTGACAGTGTTCTAGAAGCTTGGGCTACATTAGCGAGCAAAAGAGATGGAATTTTCTGCCTTTGAAGAGCTCTTGTCCTGCAGGTCCACATACCTGTTGCTTGCTCAGTGTTGCAGCTACTGTGAGGGGCAGCTGCCTGGGTATCTTTGGGGAAGATCACAGCCTATAGCTCAGGAGTGAGTGTCAGAAACCTGATTCAAAGGCTTCACGTCTCTCTTTAGGTAACACTTGGCTCCTTGTCTGGATCTGCTTCACTCTCTTTGAAAGGAATAGTAACTGTGTCAGGCAATTTTTGGCAATGTGACTAAATACCCAAGAAAGACAATTCAGAAAAGGAAGGATTTATTTTGGCTTATAGTTTCAGAGGCTTAGGTCCATGGTTGGCTGATCCATTGCTTTAGGCCTCTGGCAAGGCAGAAACATCATGGCAGAAGGGCAAGATGGAGGAAAGGTACTCACATCATGGTAGCCAGGAAGAAGAAAGAGTGAGGGAAAGAGCTCCAGAGAAAATGTGCACCCTGTAAAGCCTCCTTTCTTGTGACCCATTTCCTCTAACTAGGCCCCACCTCCTTGTAGCCGTTCAGCTATGATATGAGCTCATTGCTGTGTTTCCCCATCTATGCGATGGAGTCCTCGTTATTCAATCACTTGTAGGTGTCTCTTACAGTCTAGTTGATACCCGAGCTTAAATGCCCAGGATCGGTGTTTATCTTGGAGGGCTGCTGGAGGATTGAAGGAGGCTTCCCTCTTGATCCTCAGCATAGTGTCTGGCACACAGTCAGGCCGGTCCTCAGCCTTTGTCTGATGGTGCCTCTGTCTGGTCGCCATGGGTGCCATGTCTGTAGGGTGTGTGAGGTGAGATGTCTGTATTCCTCTGCCTGGTGCTCGGGTGAGCAGGGCTGAGGAGTGGAATGAGCAGATGCTTCCAGGTAAGTGGCAAAGGTGTTGTCTACTCCCAGGATGTGGTTGAGGCGCTGCTTTCACCTTCAGGATGACTCATTCAGAGCGTTTCTGGTTTCCGAAGCCTGTGCTGGGTGAGAAGCTTCATGCTGCCCTCACCTCCCAGTGTCCCCATTTGCAGCTATCTGAAGCCTGACTGGCGTTTCAGGGTATGGTCTCACCTTGACCTGGCTGTGTGACCCAAGGTTGGTCACTTAAACTCTCTGGGTCTCAGAGTCTTTATCAGTGGAAGGTCAATAAGAGTTCACTACTGAGAAGTGCTAGGAGGGTCCGGAAGGTGGAGAACCACACTAATCTCCTTTACTCAAGCCCCACAGCATGGCTCTCACCTTTCTGGGTCTTTGTTTGCCAAGAATGTTTGATCTTAGTCCATTGGGGCTGCTGTAACAAAGTGACACAAACTAAGTAGCTGATACACAGCATCACTTTGAAAGCTGGGACATTCAAGGTCAAGGTGCTGGAAGATCAGGGTCTTGGGAGGGGCCGTCTCTGAGCAACCATGGCTGGTCCCTTCTGGCTGTGTCCTTATGTGGCAGAAGCACAAGGAACTCTCCATGGAGACCTGGGAACCATAAAGTATGTGGTTTCAACTGACAGCACCAGCAGGTTAGCACGTCACTGAAGCCAGGGGAGTGCGGGTATCTTAGGATAAACTGTGCACCTAATGACTGGGGTGACACAATGAAGCATTAATACCCAACACAGGAAATGGCTTGTCTGAAGGGTCAGGTGAATTACTTTAACCCTTCATTTCCAATTTTTAGTGAGGATCTGGTTATAATCAATCATGTGACAAGGGTCACCAGATTAATGTAAGCAAGTAGAGTCAAATGATAAGAGGCTAGAAGTTAATGAGGGCTAATGAGAAAATAGAGAGCCAATGTCATGAGCATTTCCCAAGGCTGCCTGTGGGTCGGAGAGGAGATCCATCTCATTGTACTGGGTTTCCATTGGCCACCACATGTCATGGTTCACAAGTTAGTGGACCTCAAGTTTCTCTTCTGTGGCAACAGTGCTGAGGACACATTTACATAATGGTGCATCGGGCTGTGGTGTTGATGAAAGAAGGTCATGACCCTACGTAAACCAGGCCTTCCAGTATTCAGGCTCTTGGGTAGCTCCTTTCTCCTAGGCTGATCACGTGATCTATTTTAACCAATAAACTGATGGCATTTACATTCTCCCAATTCTGGGCTTTAGCTTTAAGTCAGGTCACCACGGCCCAACCAAGTTGACACAGAAAATTAACCTTACACCATCTGCTGGCATCAAATGGGCTTTTGATTTTGCCAGTAGGGCAGTATGTGCTTCCTGGAGAAATAACTACAGTAGGAATAACAAGACTTGCATTTTAATGTAATTGTTTCAACTAACATCAACACCAATGAATCTGTTCGTTCCTTTAAGCCTCAGTTTTTACACTGGGTTAACTTTATCAGCATCACTATGTACCTTAGCACTCTACTAAGCTGTTCCTTTTTTCCCCTTTGAGACAAAGTCTCTGTGCAGTTCAGGCTGGCCTTGAGCTCACAACTACGCAGCCCAGGCTGGCCTCCAAGCTGTGAAGATACCACTGGCTCAATCTCCCCAGTGCTGGGGTTACAGGCATGGGCCACTGTGCTCATAAGGTGCTCATTCTTCTGGGCAAACTTCACACTCACAAAATACATATCTTTAAATGCCCTAGGAATTGGGGCTCCGTCGTTTTGTGCCACATAGCAGAGCAAATTCGTTCTGAAAGAATCACAGGTCACTGGGGTAGGTAATTTTATTTAAATCTCAAGAGCAAATACTTACGTGATTTCCATGTAAACATCTTCTGTAAACAGCTTTGAAATAATAAGAAATATTCCTATCCGAGGAAGAAATTCCCTTCTAGAGGGAACACTGCATATGTGAGGGACAGCACTGGGACCCTGAATGCTCTTCTCTCAGGTAAGCCCTCACCGCACCTTCCCCTCCCTGGAGCAACTGGGTCTGGGGTCCTTGCTCGTGTGAGTCTGATAGTTCTGCCCATCGGCTCAGGATGAGGTGTGTGGCACGAGGGGTTCCCATCAGACGGAACCTTGGAAGCCCTTTGCAGTGTGGTGGAAGGAAATGTCACCTTTGTGCGGCCTGGTAAAATGTGGGTGTAGGGCTTGGATTGATCACCGTCCTTCCGTGGGCAGAGCCTAAGGACTGAGCCCCTCAGAGCAGCCTCAAAGTTAAACCCATTTTCTCCTTGCACTTCTAGTTAAAAGATTTGATAAACTCCTTTTATTTTGTAGGCCCTTGTGAGTTAGAATTTCCATTACTTCTAACCTACAGCATCCTAACTGATACCGGATATGCTCCGGGAAGAGGTAAAACTGTCAACCTCCACCCTTTGTCCCCCAGAGTTAAAGGACCCTCTCAGAGTGAGATCGCTTTTCTCTCCAGCAGTTTGTGATTTTATCATTCTCTGTGGGGCCCACCTGGAACCAGAATTTCTGCTTCTAACAGGCTTGAGGGCTACACCTCTGAGGAATTCACCAGATACCAGGAAAAGCAACTCAGATTGCAGTTTCAAAACAGATTGAGTGCAGAGCAGAGCAAAGAAAGGCTTCTCATAAATACGTTGTGTAGAAATCAGCTTCCTACAGTGTGTGTATATTGTTCTAGTTCACTTTGAACAAGTTCAGTCCCTCTTCTACCAGTAAACTTTTTTTATTTTGAGTCACAGTCTCAAGTTATAGCTGAGGGTGGTCTTGAACTTACTTAGGCTGTTCTCATACTAGCTAATCTCCTGCCTCAGCCTCCCACATGCTGGTTCATGTGTCCCTATTCTTGGCTCCAAGAAGTCTTATTTTTGCCAAACCATTAACAGCCTGGTCAGAGGGGCTCCTTGTGTGTCATTCTTTTTAAGACCAACAGTATTCAGATAGCTTATGTCCTGTGAAGGACACTCACGTAAGGTACTGTTCAGCGAGTTTTAAGAGACGTCTGTAGCCATGTGATCAGTGCCTCAGTTAAACGTACAATACCTGTCCCCCTCAACCCCTGCGAATCTTTGCGGTCACCTCCCCCGCTGCCAACGCGCAGCCACTCTGCTGCTGTCTCTCAGGTTTGTTGTGCCTATTGGACAATTCCATCTAAATGGAATCAGATGTCCTGCAGACCCAGCAAAGCCCCCAGAAGGCAGTCTTGGCCACAGAGCGCACTGACCTTCGGGGACGGCAGCAGGAAGTGTGTCCCCTCGGTTCACCCTGTCAGCCGGATGATGTAAACGCCCTGCTCCTGCTGCAGCTGGCTCAGGATTCGGCCACCCTGACACACGAGGCAAGCTCTGGTTCCTCTTTATCCGGCAGCTGGATGCTCTCTTGTCCCCTGGACCCCCTCCACTGTCTGTCCCCTCTTGTCAAGAGTTTATTTTCATTCTTCATCTTGTTCGCCTCCAGATTTAACAGAGTGTGAGGGAGAGTGATCGGCTTGTCTTTTAATAATTTCCTCTTCTCTCTAAGCCTGTCTGGGTCTTCATCCATGTGCAGCACATGTTTTACAGACAAGTAGACGGAAACAGGCTTCTGGAGGCAGCTATCATTTGACATATCCTCGTTACTCTTCACGGTAAAAATACTTCCACAAAAGAGCAACTAGTGGTAAGTGAATTTGTCTGCAGAACAGAGAAAATGAATACAGAGTCCAGTTAGGCCCGGGAACATCCGCTCTCCTCGGGTTTCCTGGCACAGAGCAGCACAGGTGGGGAAAACCCTAGGCCTTTCACAGTGTGCAGGTGTGACTGCTAAGTCTAACCTCCAGACTAAATGGCTGGAGAGCCACCTAGGGGATCAACAGGCACAGTTCTGGGCGGCTGCGTGGGCTGTGGGGGTGTGGCCTTGGGTCTATGTGTCCGTCCCCTTCCCTTCTCTCTGGGGTCCTCCTGCCCTGCTTCCTGGTTGCCATGAGTTGTGTGTCGTTGTCCGCTACACCATTCTGCTGTGATGTGCCTGCTTTGGAGCCAATGGGCCACAGGCTGATTCTGAAACTGTGAACTCAATAAACCATTTCCCCCTGGGGTAATTTATCCCACCTACTGGAAATCTGTCTAATACTGAAAGTGGTCCAGGGTACTGGTTCTCAGACTAGGAATACCAGTGTCTCCCGGTATATTAGATTCTATCGCTGCATGACACAGTAGCCCCGAACTTACCGGTTTAGATGGAGTAAACGTTTATTTTTCTCACAGTTTCTATGGGTCAGAAATTTGGGGATCAACTAAGTGGGAGGTGCTGGCTTGGGAACTCAGGAGGCTACAGTCTGGATGTCACCTGGGCTGCCTCCCTCTGAATGCTGGACTCAAGCTAGAAGACCTGCTTGCCAGCTGGCTGTCCAGTGGGGCTGGTGAGCCTGTGCTGAGGCTGGCAGGAGGTCTTCCCTCTGGGTACAGAGCTGCACAGAAACTCCAACGCTTCTTAGCAATTGGTCCTAAAAGCCCATCATCGCTTTTATTGAGTATAGTTAGGCATGCGTCACTAAATCTGAGGAAAATAAGTCTCCACCTTTATTAAAACTTAATTTTATTGGTACATTAATGTATACAATATAGTGACATTCGTTGTTGGAAATTTCTACCTTTACGTAATCCACGTGGGTTCTTATTTTTCCCTGTTCCCCTGCTCTCCCTTCAACCCCTCCCTCCCTCCCTCCCTATCTACAAAGACTTTGCTTCCATTTTCTCATATTAATTCCACACTCTTCTTCCCTTTTCCCTACCTGTCCCATTTCCCCTTCCCCTTTGTCCCTCCTCTACCTATTTCACGTCACAGTTGTACATCAAATAATTTGTGGATATATTTTTAAGATATCATAAGTGTCCAAGAAGGGCAAATCCTCAGGCCTCATCACAGACTTATGGAGTCGGAAAGCCTAGGTTTCAGTCTATCAATCTGTTTTTGAGGTGCTATTGATTCTAGGTAAGTTGGAGAACTACCAGGTTAGAAAAAAGAACATTGAGAAAACCTCAACCTATTTATGGGTAACTGAGGTGAAACCTTACAATGGGTTCTACCTCCTAGAAGCTGAGTTTTAAAGAATCTACTGGAAGATAATGCCCTTACTTCAGTTAAGCCACACCAAAGCTGTGGTCGCTGGGGTAATAGCCCTCCAAAGATGTCACAGCCCAATTTCTAAATAGCAATGTGACCTCATGGCAAAATGACTCTGCAGGGGATTCTGTGAAGGATCTGGGGGTAGAAGGTCATCTCAGATCATGGGTCTGGCATATTACAAGGACGCTTAGAGATGGAGGTGGGAGATTAGGGTCAGAGGAGGGAAGGAGGTGTGCTGATGGGAAGAGAATGAGAGCTAGGAAGATGCTACAGTTCTGGCTTGGAAAATGGAGAAAAGGACCACAAGACCAGGGCTATGCCAACATCTAAGAGCTGGAAAGTCAAGAAAACTCACCACCATAGGCCTGGGAAGGAGCACAGCTTGGCTGGCCTATTCTGGATCGCTGAGGGCCACAACTGTAACCCAGTACACTGGCATTGTTTTAAGGCACTAAGCAGTAATTTGTTTCAGCAGTGATAGGAAACTAATACAAAAAGTTTCTCGTGTGCACCTTCCTTTTGGTGGAGTGGGGAGAAGACTAGGATGGGGAGATGTCCTGCCTCTGCAGATGTTTCCACAGAGAGGGTGGCAAGACAGTGCAGATCTTGGTGTCCCCAAAGCCCTATGTGTTAGGCACTTGGTCCTCTGAGAGTTGGTATTGGGAGGGCAGGAGCCGTTAGGAGTGAGACCTAGTGGGAGGAGTCAGGTCACAGAAAAAGGCCTGCCCTCAAGGGACACAGCCCCTTCCTCTCTCGCTTCCTGCCCTCCACTAGGTGAGCATCTTTGCGCTACTAACCGTTCCCCCTGGGCTTAACTATCTCTTGCCAGCCCTGGGCTGAAACTTCCAAAGCTGTGACCTCGAATATGCATTCCTCTGTTTAAGTTCCTTATTTCAGGTATTTCGATATGATAGCAAAGAGCTAACTACAGCTATTTCTGCAGACTCCGCATTTGAGTCACCACCACAGTAGTCCATGTCCTTATGTAGTTCTTTAAATTTTCATTCAGATTAAATAAATTATGTAAAATTTGTCATTCCTTTCCAGTCCTACTACCCACATTTTAAGGGCTCAAAAGACAACATGGCCAGTGGCTCATTCTGAGAAGTAGAGAAATAGAACATTTCCACCAGTGCAAAAGGTGTCCTAGTCTTTGATTATTCCCAATTCTAAAGAAGCCTTGTAACAGTCTCATTCCATATTTTGGACATGGCTCCAATTACAAGTTGGTAAAAACTGGAAGGAATCAACTAATAAAGAGCAAAGCTTTGTTTGGGCTTGTGGTTTTCAATATTTCAGGGTGTGACCCATTGTCGTCTTTGCTTTAGACCTGAGTCAGAGTCACACATTTTGGTGCAAGTAAATGAGGCAGCAAAGTCACTTGTTTCATGGCCATGAAGCAAAAGAGAGAGCAAGGTCCCACAGGCCCTCGAAGGGACAGTTCCATAACTCAAAGATGTCCCAGCAGCTGTCTCTTCAGGTTTTTGCCACCTCCCAGTAACCACACTGGGCGCTAAGCCTTTACCACACAGCCTGTGGGGGTCACTTAACGTCCGCACTTGGCAGTGCTGATGGGTTCTGTTAGCTCCACCCACCTAGGTTAACAGTGACCAGAACATGGAGGGTGAGGGGAGTAAAGTCCCAGAACTTTACTATTTTTTATTACTCTATTGAGCTCACTGTACCATTTAATTCAAAGAAAGATGTGGTGGCTTTAAAAAAGACAAGAATGTGAGAGCCCTAAGGGTAGAGCGAGCATTCCCCCCTTTCTGTAATTCCAGCCAGATTCCCCTTGAGGTCCTTTGGACAAGATTCTTTCTCACATAAGATCATGCCAAGAAGCAAGAAATCATTTGTACTTGAATATTTGTGAGGAATAATCATCTGAAATTTCAAAACCATGACCTAAAAATTATTTTAGAGGGTGTAGCTAGTTTGAAAAGTAGTATGTTGGGTTGATCATTTTTAAACCTAGGATGAACTCAGCTTTTTTGTTCTTCTCTTCCCTGAACATGATACTCTTTTCTGTTTAAAGACAAACAGAAGCACATGCGCACACACACACACACACACACACACACACACACACACACACATGATGCTTCTGACCTAAAGCAATAAAGTTTGGATAGAACTGGGGGTTTGTGGTGTTTTCTTTCCATTGTATAGTTCTGAGCCCCTCCAAAGCCTTCTGAAGAGAACGTTCAGCCGCTGTCCCTAGCAGAGCTGGACTGGCTGGGTGACAGGCTGCATACTCTCAGGTGAGGCAGCTGCACCTGTTCTACAGAGTGTCAAAAACATCCATGGCTTCGAGGTCACACTTCTGGCCTCTGACAGTCATTTCATTTGTCAGATGCTATCTCGCACTAACTACATATAAATTCCCCAAGTGAGACACGTCCCTTGGGAAAGAGTCTGCCTTGTGTCTCCGGCTCTCTGGACAGAGCAGCTGCTCCTGGACACCTGCTGGCTAGGTGTCCACTGCTTCCCACAGACAAGGACCCCGTGGCTCTGGAGTTTGCCTGGGCTGTATGGCTTCTTCCGATTAGGTTTTCTCTTTTTTGAAAACCCGGGTTTTTCTAGGTCTGAAGTTGCGTCTTTCTAGATCTGAAGTTGCTTTTGTGATGGATGTAAATAATTGGAATCGAGAATTATCAGCTTCTAGGCTTAAAAGGGAACTCCTTCATAGATAATACCAGTCCCAGAAAATGATGCTACCTCTGACATTAATCATTATTTCCTCTTGAATTACAAATGTGTCTGTAGCCACTAAAATGGGAAGTGCACATCCCATTTTAAAACATCTCTGAACTAGAGAAGGACTGGACTGGGGACCTTTCGCTGCAGATGGTAAAGATAACCCTGAAGTGCCCTGGTTAGAATGGGCCGCTTCGAATAGGCCCTCAGCAGTACGATATGCGGGCGTCTATTTCATAGCCTTGAGAAGTGCAGTCTTTGCTGTAGGCCTTTGAAGGCCTTTGCCTTCCTTCATGACTCGCTTCCTTGGGGGATATTGGAGGGATCTTGGCACTTTGGAAGTCCAGCTGAAAAGGGTGAGTTGAGGATGTGTTTCCTTTGTGGGTAGGTCATGTTGATGTGGTTTACTTGGACGTCTCCAGAAAACCAATAGGACTTTAGGATTTTTCTATTTCTGCAAAAAATCTGGTAGAGGTTTAGAGAACCACAATAATTAAGAATTTAAAAAACCAAAAAAAGAAAAGAAAAAACCTGAGTAGATCTCCAGTTGAGTAGTTTACCTTTTAATTACCAGTCCTGTTCTAACCAGCAGGACTTTGTAGTCCTTTGTAGTGAGACAGCTTGAGAATAAGGTTTTATAATCATGCTGTGTTCTAATTTCAACTGCGCCGAGTGTCAGCTGTGTGACTGTGGATACATTATTTTCCTTTGAATATGTTTTTTCCCCATTAATGGGAATGCGAATACCTACTTCCCAGGGTGGCTGTGGACTTGAAGTCCTACAGCACACATACACCCATAAGAGGGACTCGAAATTATAGCCTTTTAAAGATCACACAGTGGGATGTTTCCTTTTCATGCGCTTGCTCCCCTCTGGACTTTCTAAACTTCAGTTTTACTGGTACGAGTCTGCGGTACACGGTGAGACGCCCACCGTGGGAGTGGGTACGGAATATAGCACATCTCGGTCTTTGTCCCTCCCTTACCTCCCTCCACCTCTCGGCCCCTTTCTCTTTTGCAAAAGATCCATCTCTCTGCTTGGATGTCGAAAGTTCTGAGTGAAAGGAAAGACCGACTTCAGAGGTGCTGGTGGTGAGCGGCCAGGCTGGCTTGAGGCCCAGCTGCCCAGATTCCCAGATGGAAGCATGGGGTCCAGAAGATCCCTGCCCTGCGCGGACATGTGACAGAACTCAGGTCTACACCAGGTCTGTGTGACCCTAAAACCACACGCGCACTCCCGCTGGTGCAGGCTGTTCCCAACGTCAGGATGTGTCCACCTGGCTCCAGTCCCCACCACGAAGCCCATCGCTGCCCCCAACTCAGCCTCTGGCTGCAGCCTTAGTAAGGCCGTGAAGGCCGCCACTGTGGGACTCTCCGACGCCACCGAAAATCTGTCTTGGATCCACTTGTGTTCTCCTTTCAGACGATTATGAACTCTTACAGTTTCCCCAATAGTATCTTTTCATGAACTTAAAGAATTAAGGATAAAACTTAAGAATCTGTCAGGTCATCCCATGAGCAACCCAACCAAACTTCTGGAAAATTTCCCACTTAAAAAACGGTCACTCTTACATGATAAAATATATTATGAAATAAAGACAGATAATAGGAAAAACGATATTACGATCCAGCATGGACAATGTATCTTGAAGTGTGCCTTGACTTAGTACAATTGTCTTGCATGCCTTATATGATTTTTTGCCTATCGGTCTGCTTTTCAATCTGCACATATGATAATTAACTGTATGAGGTCTTATAACATAAATAAATGAGTCTCATGCTGGAAAAATAAAACGGAGGTGGAGGGGAGGTGAAAAAGAAGGGATTTGAAATGTACTGCATAGGTGTATCAATCCCCTACCCTGACTGCAAACATGTACTAATAAAAGTGCAAAAAAGAGGGAGGAGGCAAAAAAATAAATCCTTTGGTTTGGTGGCTCCCAATGGGGCTGACATTAGACCCAGCAGGAAAGCATCCACACAGAACCATGCTCAGGCCCAGTGAAGACCAATAGAATTGAGGCCCCCAGGAGTAGAGAGGTGGGCACTGGTGGGTCTTGAAAGTTCCCCAGGTGGGGCCAGTGCAGAGCGCTGAGACCAGGCCGCGACCACATGGCCATCTGCAGCGATCCTCCCCGGGCTGCCTTTCTGACACTCAGAAAAAAATGTTCTCATTCTTAACCAAGATGCCTTTTGCAGAAAACAAGCTTCCCTGGTGGTTTTACACTATCATGTGAATGTGTTAATTTGCAAATTTTTAAAGGGCAATTTGTTATTATATTATCAGAAGCTTTAAAAACTATATATTCCTTCACCTAACATTTTAATTTCTTTTCTTTTCTAGCATTTTAATTTCTAAGGCTTTATCACAGAGGATTTAAGCAGCAATAACTGGAGACAACCTCGGGTCCAATACCTATGATTATCTCAGAAAGTGGCAAGAATGCAGCCAGTGATTTATATTCAGGTTCCTGTCGACCAGCACAGGAAGTACAGCAGTAAGAATAATAAGAGATAATTTCTGGTTAAAAACATGTAATTTCCGTATGGGCAATGTGTTAGCTAGCTTTCTATCACTGTGACAGAATATCTGAGATAATCAGCTTGTGTGGGGAGGGCTTTAGTTTGGCTCATGTTTTCAGACGTTGCAGTCCATGGTTGCTTGGTCCTGTTACTTGGGCCCAGTCCACAACCATCCCACCCTGAACGCGCCTGATCTCTACTGTTACTTGGGCCTGTAGCCAGGAAGTACATGACGGTGAGGGGTGTGGTGGGGTAGAGCTGCTCTTCTCATGGCAGTGAGGGTTGGGGGCTCTGATACCCCTCCAAGGGCATTGCCCAGATCCTTTCACTCGGCCTCACCACTTAAAAGTTTCACTTCCTCTTCCAGCAGCACCAGGGCTGTTCACCACACCTTCCACACACGGCCTTTGGGAGACATCAGATCTAAACTGTAACAGGTAGGGAAGATATGGACAGAGTTTACTTTCAAACATATCATATAGTTGTTATTACCTTTCTGAGTTGGCCAATGACTGATTTGTTTTTCCTTACAGGGCTAGGACTCAAACTCAGCCCTGTACACTGGCTAAGAGTTTTGGACAGCTTGAGTTCCATCCACAGATCTGAGGCTGACATTTAAATAATGTTCTTTGGGGTGTCCCAGATTTTCTGTGTAAGTACAGATATCGCTCATTTAACAACTGAGCTCTATTCCTGTGACTGGGTCATTAAAGGAGGAATTGCATATAATATGTACATTATTCAGAAGAAAGAAACGGCCCAGGAAACTCCAACTGGATGTCTTTGCTGTTTCCATATAACTTACATGCAGAAGTAATGTGTAAGGGGACATAAAACTACAGGGCTGCACTGTGCAGTACAATCGGCAAAGGTTACAGCCCTGTGTCCTGGAGGAAATTTGCACTGGCGTTTGTCTGCCGTCTCAGGAAGAGAACGTTGCTCCTCTGGCTTGGCGTTAAACTCAGCTGTCTTCAGGCTAGATAGATTAGGACATTCTCTCGTTTTAATGAAACTACCGGGACCCTCTTGGCCAGGGTCATCGGGTAGGAGCAGATGGATTTTGGGGTGAGCTCAGGCTGGACAGAGGACAGGAGCCTCTGTCAAAAAAATCCATGAGCCAGCAGAGCTCGCCGTAGGACCCAGCGGAGTCTGCGGAGCGAATACATTAAGAACACGCTTATTAATATCCGCAGAAAATAAAAACAGAGGAAGTCGAATTTGCGCTTTAATGAGAAAGAACAGGGGCATTTTGTCTTTTCAGCTGCACAGTGAAAGCTGGAACGACGTGAGATGCAGGGGCAGCGAGGCCACAGCCCAGAGGAGCAGGAGGCTCAGAGACTACGCTGCGGCTCCCGGCGCCGGCAGGTCCTCCGCAGCTGTGTCCTGTCCTGTCCCATCCCACCGCGGCACCCAGAGCGGCTTTAAAGCGGGGTGCTGGAGTGGAAGCCTAGCGTTTAGACGTATGGGAGGAAAAGCTGCAGCAGCGGATGGACCAGAAGTCCAGGTGTGCTGGGAACAGAGCAGACGGGAGGGAAGCGCTCTGGGCAGTGTTCCAGGCTCCAGGGAAGCTCCTCCTGGGTCCTGAGAAGGCGAGGCAGTGATCAGACCTGGGCTGGAGGGCGAGGCTCCAGTTGCAGGAGACAGAGCTGTGTGGCACACACTGGAAACCCTGGCACTCTAGGAGGCTGAGGCAGGAGGATTACAAATTCAAGCCCATCCTAGGCAATTTAGGTATTGAAAGAAAGAAAGGAAAGAAGAAATGGAGGGAGGGAAGAAGGAGAGAAGGAAGAGAAAAGAAGGAGAAGGAAAGCAGTGGCTGGGGCTGGGGCCTCAGTGCAAGCATGGGTTCAATCCCCAGTACCGGAAAGAAAGCAGGAAGGAGTGAGGAGGAGGCCGGCCCTGCATGGGTTTGGGAAGGAACGTGTATTTAGGGGAGCAAAGGCCCCCAGCGCCATCAGCAGCGGTGTGGTGGCCAAGGGAAGAGCAACTAAACCATCCTGGAAGGCTCAGGTGCGGGCCCAGGCTCCTCCGCCCAGCGGAGTCTGCACAGGAGTGGATCACTGCTGCTCTGCGGGGGAAGGGCTCAGTCTCCGGGTGTCTGTGACCCACGACGGAGATCAGAGGCCACCTGACCCTCCCTGGCGGACGTCCCTTGGTTTCGCTGGGGTGGCGCCTTCGCGAGGCAGAGCGAGGGGCAAGAGGACGCCCTCGTCCTCATTGTTGAAGACCATGTAGGCGCATTCGGCCTCCTGCTGCAGACGAGTCCCTCAGGACTCCGCAAGAGAGCGTCTCCGCCTGTCATGGGTTCAAATCCCAGCCAGGACAGGAGTCTTCAGTGGGGCCAGTGCGGGAATCAGGAAAGCACTTCTGGGTCCCACAACAAGGTCGGACCTTCATATTTTGCACAATGTGACATTTTTATTAGCTTTGATCTTTAAAATGATTTCATTAACGTATTCTTTATCCCGATGACAGCTTTTGCTGGGCTCCCTTTTACACCTGTCACCTGAGGAAGGTGCTCACTCGGCTCACTGCTCCTGGCTCCCCCCAGCCCCAGTGCTCGGCAGCTGTGGGGACTGGAAGTCACCTTAAACCTGACTTCCACCACCTGGAAATGGGGCGGACGGTGCGGCCCATCTTAGGTAGCATTAAATGTAGCAACGCCCTCAAAACTCTTATCTCAGGCGCTGGAGTGAACAGATGCCCAGCAAATGGTGCCTTTGCCTTTACTAAGTTGTCCTGTGCAAAAACATGCGTTGGAGCACACGCAGGAGACCTGAGCACGAGCACGGCCCACACCTCCTGAGAGGATCCCGGGCTTGAAGAGGGAACAAGGGCGGCGGAGGCAGCCAGAGAGAGCCACGCCCCAAAGGCAGAAGCAGCGATCCTGGACACTCGCTGATGTTACTTACGTAGCCCATTTTGGACTGGGATCCAGACTACAACTTGAGATTGGCTCCAGGTTGTTATGAAAGAAAAACACGAGCAAATCTGTGCTTCCCGGGGCAGAAGAAACGTCTTTTGCAGAGGAGCAGCCAGGACGGGGGTGGCTTTGGAAAGCAGCAGCTGCCTACAGCACGCCTGGACCTGCAGTCGCCAGGAAGAGGCCAGTGCTGCTGGCTCCTCCCCCGCTGGCGCCCTCTGCCCTGCACATCCGCAGCCCCGCAGCGCCCCTGCACACCCACGCGCCACACCCGCACATCCCCTCACACGCGCGGGGGTTCCAGGCAAGGGCTGCGTAGCGCGGGTTCCAAGAGTTGCATCCCTTCCACGCATTCTGGAAAACGAGCTTTTGCTTTCCATAAACATTTTGCTGTTTCCAGAGAGCCATCATTTCATGTCCAGTACAAGTCTATGGGGCTGAATGGGTTTCATGTTTACCAGCAAAACTGAAATAATCGTGTTGGAAATTGGAAATCTTTCATCAAAGAGGTTCATTCTGGATTTGAGACTTTTGTAGGCTGTTTCCTTTAAGGCTGTATGTATTGAAAACTTCTGTCATATTTTCTAAGGCAAAATTCAGTTCTAAAAGAAATGGCAATGAGAAGTTATTAATGAACTTTTGAATTTCAAATCTTTTTCCTACTTGGATTCTGGAAACTGATTCTTTCTCTTTCCTGTCCTTCCGTCCCTCCCTCTCTCTTTCCCTTCTTCCTCTTCTTCTTCCTCTTCTTCTTCTTCTTCTTCTTCTTCTTCTTCTTCTTCTTCTTCTTCTTCTTCTTCTTCTTCTTCTTCTTCTTCTTCTTCTTCTTCTTCTTCTTCTTCTTCTTCTTCTTCTTCTTCTTCTTCTTCTTCTTCTTCTTCTTCTTCTTCTTCTTCTTCTTCTTCTTCTTCTTCTCTTCTTTCTCCCCCCCCCACTCTCTCTAATGGGGATAAACCCAGCACCTTTTCACTGACCTACATCTCCAGCCATTTTAAAACATAGTTTTGAGACAGAATATTGCTAAGTTGCCCAGGCAACTCAAACTTGTGATTCTCTCTACTCAGTCTCCCAGAGCAGTGCTGGAAATAACTTTTGATAGGCTAAATATGGTTCCACAAAGATGTCCCAGTCCTATCCTTCAGAATCTGTGAATATGTTACCTTTCCAAGGGACTGTGCAGACATTATTAAGGGTCTTGAGATGGGGGTGGTTATCCTGTACTAATAGAGTGATCCCAAACAAATCCCATACATTTTTCAATAGAAAAATTTGCCCTGCATGGTTAGAGGAAAATGTAACCATAGACAAAGAGGCTTTGCTGGCCTTGAAGATGGAGGGAGGGTCCTAAGCTAAGCTGAGGACTGTGGGCAGCTTCTATCAGGTGGGAAAGACAAGCAATCAGATCTTCCCTAGGACCTGCGGGAGGGAATGCAGCTCTGGAAACACCTTGATTTTAGTCTACCGAGACCTGTGTTGGAATAGTTAATGGCTGTGTTACTTTAATCCACTGAGTTCATGGTGATCTGTCGTGGCAGGAATGGGAAACCAATACATAGCAGAAATTATGTAAGTTTCCATTAGTCATTTCCGTGACATACTATAGATTTGTTAGACATTTAAGAGCAAATCATAGCACAGTAATTTCTATTTTGATATTTTCATTGTTGGATCCTCTATCCTAATTTTTTTTTCTTTTCTTTCTTTCTTTTTTCTTTTTTGTGGTACTGGTGATTGAGCCCAGAGCCTCACACATGATAGGCAAGTGCTCTGCCACTGAGCAACAGCCCCAGCTCTGTCTAATTTTCTTCTTCTCATTGTTCTCAAGATTTCGTGGCCCACAGATCTTTGATGGGCTCGTAAATATGGAAAAGGAACCTGAGGTTATTCTCCAAGAAGCCTCACTTTTCAGTCCCGAGAGGGGAGGACTCCGCTGTGCGCCAGGAAGTGCCCAGCAAGATCACACGCTGTCAGCACAGGAGCCGGGCTGTGCAGAGCACCAACGACACCCTTGAAACCATCTTTAATGAAATGTAAACACTGAGTAGCATGAGGGCCACGGTTTCTGGGTGGGTGGATCAAACTTTGGCAATAGAGACTTAGAGGGAAATTTCTCCAGTTTAACGGCCTCCAGATGTTCTTCTGGTCCCAGCTGAAATTTTTTTCATCATTTATAGTTAATATTTTTGTCAGCAGCAGCCTTTTGTCATAATATCTCCAAATTAGTGGTAGTGACCTATAGTCATCAGCCAATCCCAAATAAGCATTTAACCTAGGGGGTCACGCACGTGTTCCATCACAGTTTACTTAATGAGTAATTCCTTACCGGGGTCCCCATGAGGATGTTCTGTCACACGATCCTGTCTGGTGACCAGCAGTTACTGAAGTCTTACACAAAATGTGACATCCTGCCTTGACAACGGCCGGCATCACTCCCAACCCCTAGAGCATGGAAACAAGGCTGTCAGATGGCAGCTGGGGCATGATTTGGGGAGACTAAACTTTTCTACGTGGAAAAGCTCTTTCTCCATTTATTTAGTCCTTTATGTCTTGTAATAAAATTTAACTTTCCCCATAGAGATCTTGTATGGTCTTTGAAAAGCCAAGTATTGACACTCGTAATTTTTTTTTACTCCTGTGCATAGTAGCTTCTTTTCTGTTATATTTTGTTGTGTTGTGTTGTGTCGTGTTTGAGACAGAGTCTTGCTATGTGGTTCATACTGGCCTTGAGCTCACTATGTCTCCCAAGCTGACCTCAATCTCACAGAGATCCACCTGCCTCAGCCTCCCCAGCTCTGGGATTACAGGCATGCGCCACCATGCCTGGCTTGGAGAAGTTATTTTTGAGAGGCACTCTAAATATAGATTAACAAATAGACAATTCTGTTATCTAAAACTCTTTTGTGACTACCTATACTTAATAAATAAGTAACTATTCAGGATCTGCCTGAGCTGTGACTTATACAACATGATCTGAAAATAAACAAATGACTTATATTCATGCTCCAATTTTCTCTTATTTAAGAACAGGAAGAGCATGGCTTACCATTCTGGGAATTGCTGTACCATACACATCTCGAATTTGTAAGGAAAGAGCTACAAAGTACACATGGTGAAGCTGCAGCTTGGGTCCCTGCTGGTTATGTCACAGGGACCGGTGAGTCCATTACATTGGACAGGTTTTTGAAGAACCTGTGGCTGCTTGCTTATTTGCGAAGTACTTGGTGTCTAACTTGCTAATAGGGCAGGTCCAGCCACCTGCTGTCCTCAGCTTTTCTTGAGGGTTTCCATCTGTGTCTACGTCCATTAGCATGACTAGATAATTTTAGAGTTTGACTCACCGGGCATTTGGCTACATGGGTAATTAGAGGTCTGGATAACTAGCCCCTCGCATCACTTAGCAACCGGATCATTTATAGCTACTGAAAACTAATAGAATCCCTTGAGCATTTGTGTTTTTAATAAAGTGATAATAAGTGATTTGAACTGCACTGCCCTTAATCACTGCCTTGGCCACCCACCTGGTAAGAGTTCTATTCCTTCTAGGGAGCAAAGATCCTTTCACCAGAATTGTTAGAGCCAAGGAGGGATCTTAGCACAGAATGTGTCAGGTGGCAGTTAGGCATGACTTGGGGGACTACATCTTTAGATTGGTAGGTGAAATTCTCCATGCCGACACTGTTTCTCCATTTATTTATCCCTATGCCTTGTAGTAAATTTACCCTTCTCCACAGAGGTCTTGCATTGAAAATGCAGATTTCTCACAGGAAAAGAAGTCCTGATGTCCCCAGGTTGTTCCCAGCTTCCTCCTCATTTGTGGTTCGCAGAAGCAGAGGCCAACCCTACCCAAAGTGATTGGCAGGTGCGTGGTTGGAATTGACAAGCTGTAAAACAATGTGAATTTTGGCTTTCGCAGTCTGACAGTGGATTAGCACCTTAAAACTTAAATCGCAGGCTCATTGTTGTATGGCTTACAGTAGGTGTGCTCTGCACCACTGGCCCTCCGCCTCTGTTGCTTCTGCATCCAGGGCATCAGCCAATAATGGTTGGAAACGGCTCAGGAGAAGCTACATGCACACTTTCTTCCCGCATTGTCCCCTAAGCAATACAGTACAATAACTATTCATACATTTATGTTATGTTTGGTATTGTAAGTAATGTAGGGATGATGTAAAGTATACAGGAGGATGTGCTTAAGCTACACACAAATACTACACCATTTTATATATATGGAATTGAAGCAGCCACAGACTTTGGTGTCTAAACAGGGGTCCTGGAACCAGTGTCCCACCAATACTGTGGGACAACTGTATAAAATCTCCTCAAACTGCCCTCACTTCCCTTCAAAGCCCTAGACCCACTTACATCTGTAATGTTAGCATCTAAAATGTTACAGAGAGCTTTATAATCACCAAAGCAAAGAGCATTAGTCTCCAGTTCTCAGAAAGTCAAAGCTCTGAACAAAAAAGAGCCTCCTTTTGCCAACAGAAGTCCTGCCTCTCCCTCTTACAGTCAGTGTGAGACAGCTTGCCAGTCCCAGGAGATGGGGAAGGATCTGGCCTGATGTAAAATATGAGAAGTAATGAGACAGAAGTCCTGCCCGAGATGATACAATGGCTCTTGATATGTTATGAGAGGAAAGGGGCAGAAGCCCTGTTCTAATCCCAAACACGTCCTCCTGTTCTCCAGCCTCCCAGACCGCAGTGCCCAAACTGGTAGTCATAACAACCATTGCAGTAATGGGAAAGGGAGCTCACTGAGCACACTACACACCGCATATACTGAAATCCTCAGCTCAACCTGAGAATGAGGAGCCATCACTACGTCACCCCTCTTTCACCGATGAGTCTGAAATGGCTCCGATGTTTCACTTTTGGATCAAGCACTTTCTTCTCTCTCCTTTTGCTTTTCAAATGCCTTCATTCATTCTTTCAACAAAGAGTTATTGAATATGTGCAGTATCCTAGGCTCCCTTTTAATCTCTAAGTTCTTAAGAACCATGTGGTGAGCTCAACAAATACCTTTGTTCTAAGAGAAGAAAGAAGAAAGAGCTGTGGGCCTCTGAGAAGACAAGAGAATGTGACCCTTGGATTCTCTGGCCTCTGTGCTTTATGTCCTGGGGGGTCTCCGGTGGAGCTCTGTCAGGTTACCTTTTCACCTGGGCTTGGAGAGTAAGGTCTGGGAATGTGAAACATTTTTACCACAGGCTTTCTGCAAAAACCCACAGGGGAGGAGGAGCCCTAGAGTAATGAGGGAATTCTCACATCTGAGAAAGCTCATTAATGGACTAGGAATCTTCCTGCTCCTGTCAGACGGGCTTTCCAAGGTCTCGTTGTCTAGCTCCAAGGCTGACTGTGGATGGAAGCAAGGCATCCTCTCTAACTGGTCAAGCACGCCTGCTTGCCGGCCTTACAAGGCAGCTCATTCTAGTGCCAAACGAGTGTTTTTCCTGATGCTGCATTAGAATTTACCTCCACGTGGCTTCCAGTTGTTGGTCTCAGCTCTGTCCTTTGATGCCTTGAATACTAATCTGATCACAAGTAATAAATCACGAACAATAAACCTTATCTCTCTTTCATAGGAATGCCCTTGTCTATCAAATCAGAAATCTTGTCCCTGCTGAGACTTTCATGTGTTATGCGTCAGCTTTCTTGCATGTGTTATGATTCCTAAATTCATTATCTCAGCTGGAGCAAGAGAAAGTGGGAATCAATGAACTGGACACACTCAAGGGTTGTTGGAAGGAACTGTTACCAACAAGCACACATTAAAATGACAAGAGGCTGTGAAGGAGGAGGGGCTGGGCATCTCCTTTGGCCAGCAGGACGTGGACAAAGAGCCTTAAGAATCCACGAGATCTCTGGGGTCAAGGATCATGTGCTGGTATTTGAGCCCCTCAAGAGTGCCTTGGACACTCAGAAGAGTCTTTATAAAGCAGGCTGCCATGACTAGGAAAGTCCTGGGACACAAATCTAATTACTGCTTTCCCTGGGCAGTTTATGTAGCCATCCTTGGGGAGAAATTAATTTACAAGAAGCACCGGGGCTGGGTAGAGTTGAAGTTTATGGATTTTATGGTGCTTTTATCTCTCATGAAAGCAATCACCACAGACCCCCAGTCCCATTAAACTCATAACTTGTTTTTTATCTAAGTTTGGTAAAAGAACTGTACTTGAGAAAAAGCTACCAATGGTACCCTGGCAACACTTGGTCCATCCACTATTACCAGGAGGAATCCGCCTATGCATCTGCTGTGAAAATAAAGGCTGATTGTTCTCAGGGAATGTTTTAATAATAAAATCAAAATACCTAAGGGAAAAACGTATGGGAAGTAGGCTACCAACCAATATCAATAATGGAAATTTGTTTTTACTATTTCCTTCACACAACGGTAAATTATTTTGTTATTTGGCCTCTCTGGTACTTTCAGAGGAGTTTGTTAAGTACATGAAGCTTGATCACAAGTCTTGAAGTTTTGTAACTGTATTAACATAATGATGCAAAAGTTACTTTTTCATAATTTCTTCTGCTTAATAGGATGAATTTTCTTCTTTTACACTTAGCAATGTTAATGGCAGCATTCACTGGTGCTACATTTTTAACCCATGCCCAGATGGTAGGGTGGATAGGATCATTTCCATGTTACAGACAGAGTGCCTAGGCTGAGAAACTGAAGCTGAGAAATTGTGCCTGGGTTCCAAGTAAAATCCAAGTCATACACCAGCCTTCCCTCCAGCACCGCTCACATTGTGGTATTCTTCAGAACATAAACTAACCCACACAGAGGCAGAGGAACCCACATAAGCACATTTGGATTCCAGAGAAAATGGAAAATATTAATAACATTAACTGGCTATGCATTTGAAGAGTTAAAAAGAAGAAAATATCTCTTAAACAAAAATCAGAAAGAAACACATACATTCATCTCTGAACATGTAACAGACTAACCTATGAACAAACTAAGTTCAAACTTAGTTTTTAGGGGATAACGGCTCTGGGTAGTAGTGAGCCAGTTGGTGTAGTGTAAGAACTCAGTCGTACCTGATTCTCTAGGTACCTAAGCAGCTTCTAGGTGTCTGCTAAGAATGAGGTGCATAAAGTACTTTTATTAAACAAAATATTTGGGGGTCAGATTTACATCAGAGTAATGGAAAGCAGGACTATTCGTGGGACTTAGCGATAGCTATGTCAAAGCCACAGACTTGACTAGTCTCAAACTGGCCTCCTAATTAGAGAGTAAACTTGGAGGAGAGTTCATCTAATTCTGTGAAGGTTTGAGATAAGTCCTTGTTGACTGGATATTGTACTCTATTTCACTTTTAGGTAGGATATGTGTTAGTCTTGGCTTTCAAAGAATGATTTTACCCAACATTTGCAAAGAGCTGCTCTTGGATCGATTCATTTCAGAGGATTCACTTTGTGATTGTCCTGCAGTAGCTATGAATCTCCAGCAAGTGGACTGAGTTCTTTCTGATCCATCTTATTTTCCTACCCTTACTATCCATCTACCCCAATTTCACTCTTTATTTTCTTTACTTGTGCTATACGTATCCCCTGTACAGTATTTAGATACAGAAAGAGCGTGGGACTAAGCCACTTGGCTTCATGGAGGTATGATGCTTTCCTGTTTGCTTACGCAGCAAGTGGCTGACTCTGGGACCCTCTGTGGGACCCTCAGAGAAGGACACGGGCGGCAGCCCCATACTCTGCAGGAGCCTCCTGCAGCTCTCCCGAGCAGACAGCAGGAAGTTATTTAAGAAGAGCAGCAAGAACACCACAAGAGGAGGCTTCTACTGGCAGCTAACGTGGGAGACACCTGCAGGTGCAGTAGGATATGTTGTGACAGGAAACTCTAGCCTTCCGTGTACCCTTAAAACCCACAAGAGTGGGACAGTAAGAAAAGCAACAAGGGGCAAATGTTCGAGTCTCAAGGAAAGGAGGTGTTATTCTCTGTTCTCTTTGGGCCAGGCAAGGAGACAAAAGGCCTGGGGGAATCAATCAGAAGTGGCTCCTCACTTTTCTAGGGTCTAGCTCTTGGGAGGTAAGAAAATCTCCAAACAGATGCCTGGAGTTCAGCACCACATCAGCTCTCATGGAGCAGCCTCCTAGGATTCCCATGGCCATCTTTGCCCAAGCAAGGCATGGAAAGAGCTGGGCATAAGGAGGCTCTGATAGTGACGTAATTTGTAGGCTGAGTTCTGAGACCCAAGTCCCACTCACTAACAATGTTGGCGTGAACTTATGATGTCCCCAGACCCAGACCTGTCCCAATCTCCCCACTTTCTATCTCATCCACGATATTTTGGCCCACAGAAATCAGTCCTGTTCCAACACAAGGAGCGGAAGTGATCCTGAATTGCCAGAGATAATTTTTAATCCCAATGGAGACTCAAAATAGACATTGAATTCAGTCTTAGGAAAACATGTGCCATTTCCTCCCCTCTTGACAGTGGATTGAGACAATTGCTTGCTCAGGTTAGCAGTGATGATGACAGCCATGGTGGGGGTGATGATAAGTGTATTGGTCACATTTTCACTGCTGGGACCAAATCCCTGTCATGTACATCTTAAAGCAGAAAAGGTCTATTTTGGCTTACAGTTTCAGAGGTTTCAGTCCATGGTCAACTGGCTCTCAAACAGAAACTTCATGGTAGAAGGGCCCGGCTGCACTGCTGACTTGTGGTAGCCAGTACGCAGGGCTGGAAAGAACCAGAGAGTGGATACAAACGTGGAGGCAAGATAATAACCTTTTAGGTTACACTCCAAGGACTTACTTCCTCCAGCAGCACATTCCGCTATGAACTCAGTGGATCCATCAACTGATGAGATTAGCACTCTCATTGTATGAGTCTCTGAGCAACACTTCATGTTTAAACTATGCCAGGAAGTAACCTTCAAGTGTTGACTTTGTATCCAGCCATGCTGCTGAATTTGGTTATTAAATCTAGAAGTCTTTTGGTGGGATTTTTGGGGTCTTTTATGTGGAGTATCATGTCATCCACAAATAATGATAATTTAACTTCTTCCTTTCCTATACTTATTCCTTTTCTTTCTTTCTCTTGTCTAATTGCTCTGGCAATTAGTTTCCAGAACTATATTGAACAGGAGTGGTGATAGTGGACATCCTTGTCTTGTTCCTGATTTTAGAGTGAAAATTTTCAGTTTTTGACTATTTAATGGGATGTTGGCTGTTGGCTTGTCATAGATGGCTTTTATAAGATTGAAATAAATACTATATATTCCAGTTTTCTGTAGGATTTTTATCATGAATGGTTATCATACTTTGTGAAATGCCTTTTCTGTGTCTATTGAGATAATCATTGGTTTTTGTACTTGATAAGGTTTATTACATTAACTAATTTGCATATGTTGAACCATCCCTGATTCCTTGGGATGAGTCCTATTAGTTCATGGTGTATAATCTTCTTGATGACTTGCTGCATTCTTTTGGGGGGGCTGCTGATTTGGGCCTCTGGTTGTGGGTCCGGGGCCAAGTGATCAGCCAGCAAAGCTCTGGATGTCCGTCGCTGGCCTGCTTCGTCTCCGTCACCCAGGTGCTGAGGGATTTCCACACTGGGAGCCCTGGGACGAAGACAGCCGAACTAAGGCTGCTCTGAGTGCCCCACTCAGTTGGCCGCTCCGGGCCCTTGCACAGCCTCCTCTGTGCACCACTCTGGCACTTGTCGCACCTCCCTCAAGCCAGTGGGAGTAGAGGAGGATGCTTCTTCCCCTCGCACGGCGGTGCCTCTCCTGCCATCTCTGCAGGTTCCAGGCAGCTGCTGCAGCACACAGCGTGTACTTCTCCCTGGGCGTTTCTGAGCTCGCTCGCTGTCCGTGTGTTCCTGTGGGTTTGATGCTCTTCTCTCTGTGAACCGAGCATGGGAATCCAATATTGATGAGTCCCAACTCAGTTAGAGATTGATTGTTATCTCCTCATAGTCAGAGAACCAACTGGTGGACCATCAGGAGGGAGCAGCTTCCTGGTCATTCCCCGCTGGTCTGCATCAGTGAAAAATGCTGCCAGGCTGCAGCATTTTCTGTTCTTAATTGATTTTCTCCTGGGATCTCCAACGTGCCTCCTCTTCTATTCAGCCACGTTGAATCTATCAATGTTAATCTATCAATAAGTCCCTCTCATGGAGCATTTATTAGGCATCATTATTATTATGACTCCTCTGCGTGTGATATGGAAACTACTAACTTCCTACTTTTGAAGACATCAAGGACAGGGAGGTTAAATAACTCACTCATGTCACATGGGAGAAGACAAGATTTGAACCAGGGTGATCTCAATGTCCTTTAGCAACACACACCATGCTTTATGAATGAGTGGGTCTGAGATTCTTCCCTATTCTCAAATTAAGGCCTTCCCAGGGGAGCTGAAACCACTCCTTCTTGTTTTATTAACAAAACGAGCCAATAGTTACTCATGTGATCCTTATCTTTCCTCCATTTCCTCCTGTTTCAAGCCAAAATGACCTCACTATGACCTGAGGTTTTCTTTAGTCCATGATTTTTTATTTATCTTCTGCCTTCATTTCTGGGCTTAATCTGGACCAAGGGTGAATATGCGGTGAACATTCTAGAAATCCTGCATTTTTATGAGTCCCACATTAACACATCCCGGTGGCAACCTTGGAAATTTCTTTCCACAAGTAACACCCACTCCTGTAATTCCCAGGATCCCGGTTCTGGGCCACCTTTGCTTGATGGTCTCTCTTCCGGGGCCCTGGGATATCAGCTTCTTGGCCTTATGAATTCTAGTCCTTTTGCTAGGCCTGCTCTCTGTCTATCAAAATTACGGTGACAGAGAAGATAAAAACTCAAAGACAAAAAAGTCATTTTTCTCTCTCCAAAACTCTGAAATTCTTTGAGGCTTTCATTCTCTCCTGCTTTTTCCAGATAACAGTGAAAAATGGCTGCTGCTGCTGCTAATGCTAATGCTTATGCTGCTTTTATTGGCTTGGCGTTTGGGGTCATAAGAATGTACATATCTCCCCAAGGAAGAATTCATTTGGGGGATTGGCTAAGATTGTTTCCATTTATTTTTAAAAACTTTAGTTATAAAAAGAAGAAAGAATCTGCTAAACTAAACTATGTCAGATAGGAAATAGAGAGCCGAGACCCCATCCATTTGGGTTAAGATCTCCTGGGATGCGTGTAGTTCAATCTGTGGGTCCCAGAGAGTTGGCTTGGCTTAACTTTAAATAGCTCTATTTGAAATCCAAGGACTGTCATATTTAAATGCATTTCTATTTGAGCTAGATCACACAGTCAGTAACTGATTTTGTTCCGCATTTTAGTCATTCACTAGCTGTTCTCTCTCTTTTGGGGCCAGATTCTCAGTGAGAGGTGTATCTAATGTGTCTCTTTCTCATCCATGTCTTCCCTGAATCTCCTCTAATCTGTCATTTATCTTCATTCCTCTCCAGAAACTGTGCTCTCGGAGACCACAAAACCTTCCTCGAGGACAGCAGGAAAGACGCCCAGTGTTGTCCATTGCCTCCTTGAGGCCTTCGGATGTCAGCGCCTCTTGACTCTGGGTCTCTTCAGGCCCCCGAGGGCTGCTCCTCTCTCAAAGGCCGCCCACCCTCAGGGTGCTCTCCTGGGCGTGGCCCTTGGCTCTGGTGAGCTCAGTTTTCTCATGTTAATCTTGGCTCAGTCTCCCACCTTCGGCCTTCAGCATCATTTATGTTCTGCCCACGTCCCTTCTCCCACAGCTGTCTCCCTCCGGTGGCGCAGCCAGCATTTCCGTCACCTTCTGTTGGTCTGCTTTACCCTGGCACCCGAAGCTCAGCAGTCCACCCGTCCAAGCCATGTTCTTTCCAAGTTCACCCCCTCGCTGGAATTCTCTCCCAATGGCATGCTCATTCTGTCTCTCACTGGCCCCAGAAGACTCAGGCTTCCAGAATCGTCTATGACATTTCCCCTAGACATTAATCTCCGAGGGTTGGGGTCGTAGGCATCTCTTCACCGCTATCTCCCTGGAGCCTAGCCCAGGGCTGAGCACATTTTGAGTTCAACACATATTTGCTAAATGACTGAGTGAAATTTCCCTTTTGTTACCCATATTCCCTCAGGCATCCATCTAATGAATGCATTAACCAATCTACACATGTGTATTTGAGAAGCCCCTGGGGGGATCTGCTGTGGGTTGAGCCACATTGCCTTGGCTTGAATCGCATCTCAGCATTTCCCTAGCAGGGTGACTTTGAGCCTGCTGCTTAACCTGTCCTCTCTCAAGTTCTTGGCCTGTAAAACAGGGAAACACTAACGCCCACCTGGGCATGGGATGCTGGCAGAGAAGGCATGAGCTGGGCCTGTGGAGGCCTGGAAGCCTGTGAAGTTCTGTGAGCAGTGATGTTAGGGGGCCCAGCAACCACAGCAAGCACAGCTGGAGGCTGAGGGCCAGCACAAGCATAGCAGGAGAGCCTGGTAGGAAAATGGGTTCCAACTCTGTCGCTGCAGGGCCCAGGGTTTTCTTGAAGGGGTCTGGGAGACTGCACCAGTAGGCGAATTCCTGGATAGCACAGTGGGAAAAATGGATTTGAGCCCTGGGCCTGAGCAGCTATGAACAGAGCAGCTCTCCTGGTTTCAGTTTTGCCTCCTGGCATCTGGGTAAAGCCTCTTTGGAGGAAAGAATCCTGCTGCTTAAAAAAGGTGTGCGCATCCTGATACAGGCCCACCAGACAAACTGAGGCATCCAGGCTCTCTACTGCGGTGATGAAAAGGGTGTGGAGTTTGGATGGAAGAATAACTGGACCAAAGCCACACTGTGTTAAGACCGTGCTCTGGGGCAAATTTCCAGTGATGAATGCCATTATATTGTATACCTTCCATGTGCCAATAAAATTAATTTTAAAAAAGACTGTGCTCCTTATACCTTGTTTGGCAGCAGTGTGTGCAGTTGGCTGGAAAAGGGAACAAACACATCTCCAGGCAGGAAGGATTCTGCCAACCCTGTCTCCTGCAGAGCATCCTTCTAGCAACAGTGTGCCTGGCTACCTGCTGCCCTTCCTGAATACTGGGCAGTTCCCAATCCCTGCCTTTACCCTTGGCCTCACCATCAGTGCCAGCTCTCCAAAACACCTCCCTTCCTCTGGGTGTGGGATAAAAAAGAAATTCACTTGTTGGGGATGTAAAATTCAAAGTCTTACAGAATGATGAGCTGGTCTTTCTGAGTCTATCTGCTGCAGTGCTGTCCAGTCTGTCCCCAGCCAGCTAAACCTTCTTCTGGGACCTACGCCTTCTACACAGGGTGTGCGCTTCCTCTTGCACATTCTGTGTGTGCCTGGTCCTGGGCTGCACCTTCCCACCCCTACCTGTGCTCAGTGTGTGTCCCCGTAGACCTTACCCAGACCCCACAGCTGTTTTGACCATGTTTGGTCTCTCTCCACATGAACGCTTGAAAGCCCTGCCACCTAAATCCCTGCCCAGGCACTCATGGGTGTTTGTTCAGTTGTCAGCATCACCTAACATAGCGATGGGTCCACTGAACACCAACAAACTCAAATAATTGCAGTCAGGCTGCATTAGGAGCAGTTCTGGTTCCTTCACTCCCAAGTGGGAGCATTGCCTGAGCCACCCTGCAAAGCCAGAGGCCACCTGTGTCCTGCCCACCCCTCTCCCTCTGTGCCTCAGGTCCCCAGCTCAGCTGAGGACATTTGTGGGGCACAGGATGGGAGCATACCAGAGCCTGCACAGCTGGCCGTGTTTGGAGAAATGGCTCCAGTCCAGTGGGCAGCTCTGCTCCAGTTCTGGACACCAATTAGTAGGATGGAGATTCACAACACTGCCCATAAAAGGATCCAAAAGAGATTCGCCTGGACAGCCACAGTAGTGAGGGCTGTGTCCCCAGCAACTGGCGGGTGAGGGAATTGTTGCACTGGAGGCTGTTAAGAGCCATCTACAAGGCTGCAAATGCACTTCTGCCAACCATGGGCAAGAGTCACAAGAGCAGTTCTCAACTTGCCATTGAAGTGGAAGTAAAAAGGCCTCCTGTCCCTCACTTTGCCCACCCCTGGAATGGTAGGGCCATCAAGGCATGGCTTGTCACACTGATGCCATCTCCTGCAAAGAAGCTTTCCTTGCCCTGTGAGGGCCGGTGTCCCAGTGACTTCCTCTTTTACAACACAGTAACACACTTGGCTTGAAGTATCAGCAACAAATTGTGCCCTGCAACCACTCTCAGCTGGGCCAGGTAGAAGACAGGCCAGGTATAAGGAGCACCAGGCTTGGTCCTCAGGAGCTCCAAACACAGATGGAGAGATGAGACACACTAAAGATAAAATAAAGGATAAACAGTGATTCCAGAGAGCTCAGGCTAACCGCCAGAGCAATCTAGGGAGGAAGTGAGGCATTCGGAAGGGCAGGTCCCCACAGGCTTCCTCATCAGCTCAGATGCAGGAGCGAGGAGGGAAGGAGCCGAGGGGTCCTCTGGAAGGATCAGTGCATTCCAGCCATGGTGGAGGCCAAGGGTTAGGCCTGACTTGCCCGCTGCTCAGAAGCACATGTTTCCGCGAAGGTGTGTAGGAAGTGTCCTTCCCCTGTGGGCGGACTGCGGTGGGAAGTGTGGTTTACAGAGGAGGGGACCTCAAGGCCCCACAAACACCTGTAGAAGCAGCACGGGAAGGGTTTGTCTTTTCCTGTCTCCACCACATGGGCGATGCAGGCTGTGCGAGCAACCCAAACCAGTGACAAGATCAGATGTTGGCAAAACTCATCTGAGCTGCAGATTCAAAAAGAGCTACCGTCACCATTTCTGCCACAGGTGGGACTGGAAAAGGAGCCTCGTGACAGCAAAGCACAGGGAATAACATGGGCTAACAGGAAGCAGCCTCCCACTTCGCCTGGGTTCACTGCCAAGAGGCTGTACCTGTTGTCATCCACTGCTCGAATATTTAATGAAATTCAAGAGCAGGAGTCCTCAGCACAGCGCCTGGCTCAGCACAGGAGCTCACAAGCGTAGTCTAAAGAACTGAAAGTTCAAATTAAAGGGTAAGGAGAAGGTGGCGGGCTGGACTGAACTCCAGAGGAGTCCAGCTTCAAAGCAGCTGGCCACAGGATGCTCTCTGGTGGGCTGGGGCCGGGGTGGCCCCCGCTCTCTCTCAGAAGTATGACTGGGAGGAACCGGGCAGGGTGGCCATCCTGTCCAGCAGGGTCTGTAGCAAAGATAGCACGAGCCAGCAGTGAGCTCTTCCGATGTGGGTACAGCTGTGGGGCAGCAGTCACTTACTGGCCAACACAGGCACCCTGGGGTGAAGGCCCTGCGAGGACACCAGGGCTCTCAGCATCTGGGCATGGAGCAGGAAGCGTGGGACCCAGGTTAGTTAGTGGTCAGGTAGGAGACAGATTGGGACAGGAAGAAGTCATGGGTGATGCCTTTGTACTTTCTGTCCGGAGAAGACTTTCATAGTAAAAGAGCAAGTTTTTAATCCCTTTTCCCCCCAAAGCAGAGGATAGAACATTCTAAAAATACTTTATTCTAAATCTTCAAAGTTCTGGACTTGAGGTTTTTGTTTGTTTTGTTTTTGTTTTGCTTTTAGCTTTTTAACTGAGAATGTTTATCAGTGTCACAGGGCAGGAAATTTCAGAATGGCCCAGCAGTGACTGAAAGCTGAGATGAATTATTCCAGCCCAGTGAGCTCAAAGCATCTGTCTCACTGCCTGGGGCTCAGGACTGTGGGACAGACAGAGCCACAGGTCCCCTCCTTGGCTGGAGATACAGCAGTTTGCTGCCTGGGCCTACCTCAGGGGCTCCTTGTCTTCACAGCCTGCCTTACTGGGGCTCCCTGCTGTCTATCAGGGGCAGCTGGGCCGATCTGTGAGAGGCCCTGGTGCATTCCTGGGGGCTCATTTCTGCTGGCAGCTAGGCCAGGCCGTGCCCACTGTGAGACAGGAGCACAAGCTGGTACATTATTCCCGGGGCTGGGAGCACAAATAAACTGCAGCTGTGATGCATTCGGTTGGATCCTCTTGTCCAATGTGCTTACCACAAAAAGATGTTGTGCTCTGTCTTACTTCTAACGCAGAAAGTCTGGGAAGAGAATTTTAGAGAACTTTAAAGGAATTCCCAGCAAGTTCTGACAAACCAGTGAAAAGGAAGTATTTTGCTTTGAAGTCTTGGGACACAGGAGGGGTCTAATTCCTAAGGCGCAGACCCTGGTGGGAATGTTTGAGCCAAAGGGTGCGAGTCCCCACGCTGGTTGGACACTGTCACGGAGAAGTCCTGTCATGGGGACAATGCGCAGTGCTTTCTCCTTCTGCTACTGCCTGAATGTGGTGGCTTAATGACGGATTGCACTGATTTCAAAGAAAAACCTTAATACAGTGTGGGGAGGGGGTATATGCACAGAAGCACCAGGTGAGAAGGCTGGAAGGCCCGCAGTGTTCCCCAGTTTTCCCGGAAAGGGCTTGGACAGGAAGAGTGTCTACTTCCCTGGTTGGTGGGCTCTTGGTGGTGTCGAGCTGTGGACAGCAGTTGCCCAGGGCCATCTCGGGATTCACTTCCAGAAATTCCAGTGTCTGCTATGGAGCAGTTTGCTCCACAAATCCAAGCCCGGGAGCCGACTATAGGAGCTTCCATCCCGCTCGCCAAGTCCAGGACCAGCTTCTGGGCCAGGACATTTCCATGGCGTGTGATCTCATTGGAAAGGCATGAACCTCTCATCCACTGAGGGGGATTCAGGGTCTGTGAGGCCAAAGCCAGTTCATCTCAGAGATCAGAAAAAGAACACTAAATTACAAACACAGAGTCAAGGACAAGACCCTAGGAGGCACCGTGTACGGCAGAGGCTGGAAAAGTCACCTTTTCAGGGTCACAGGAGCAAATCATGTCTGCCTCAGCACAGGCTCTCGGCAGAGGGCAGCCAGCCTGTGCCCAGCCAGCTGGCCCTTTGGAAATGGAGTCACATAGCACACGGGGCAGGGACCATGGCTCTGGTGGACTGAGAAAACTTCGATTCTCCCAAGGACAAAAGGTTCTCCCGGTGTCTCAGCAGCAGCGGGCAAATCAAAGGAGGCACGTGTGCTGTGTCCTTCAGGAACACACAGTCATGATCCCGCACTCTCCTTGTAGTGTGGCTTCCCCCCAGGTTCTAGCAGGGTGCCCAACACACAGCCAGCTCATGGACGAATGAATGCTGAGGTGAAGAAATAAATTAAAAGGAATGAACAAACTAAAGTCCTCCACGTGATTCCCCCAGAGAACCTGACATTGTCAAAGAGAGCTCAAAGGTGAAGAGGGATCCCTTCCTGTACCCAGGAGACCATCATATTCCTCTTTTTCCTGGAGTGCAGTAATAAATCTCTCATCATTTGTGAAGGGAGAGGGGCTTCTCTGGCATGGTGTTCAGGGATAGTGAGGGGCCCTCAGTCCCGACCCTTAGCAGACTGGATTATTCCTCGAAAGAGAAGTGAGCACTAGGGAAGCTGGGAGACTTCATCATGCTTGCATTCATCTCCCCTGGCCGTAGCCTCTGGGCCCCTCTCTGCTGACTCCTAACTGCGGGATAGGACAATGGCGCTCATAAGGGAGTAGAAGTGGAAGGCCTGGGCCCTGTCTGTGAGTTAAGAGAGCGGCAGAGCTGCACAGGTCTGTGGAGTCTGTGTGGAGGGAAATCTCCCTTGGGGATGAAACTGGCGAAAGAGACTCCAGTAGATCAGAAGGAACACTGTGGCAGGGGCATGAGCAAGGTTCAGAGATCCATCTCTCAGCCCCGGGGCTGGGGAGCCCCCAGAAGGGTCTTCACGTGCTGAGTCCAAAGGCTCCGTAAGGACACTTCATTCTACTACTGCACAGAGGCTGTGTGCAGGGGAAAGGGCTCCACAGCACAGGGCATCAGGGCTTCCGAGAGCAAATCCCACTCGTGGAAATTCATAACTGCATCTGCACATCAAAGTCTGAAAAGTTCACACTTGCAAAAGTGAAACAAGCTGACTCCGCCCTGTCTGGCTTTCCCTGAAGGTTCTCGGCCACGGAGCTGTTGCCTGAGTGACACCTGCATGACACAAGATCGCAGAGCCAGTGCTCGGCAGGCTGAGGGGATGGTGTCCTGAGCTGGAGGAGTCGTAGATGCCCAGGTGGGCTGCGCTGTACACAACTCTGCCCTGACTTCCGCTTGGGAGTCTGTGGAGGAAATCTGGGGAAGAGACGGGAGAGAGAGAGGGTAAGAAGTCCTCAGGAGTGCGGCATGTGTCTCCAGGACGAGAGAAATGGAGACAAGATGTCCTGCTGCATGCGGTGAAGAAAAGCTGGTCACAGGGAGACGGGACCAGGTGATCGTGGTAATTATATTATGACAGACATCGATAAGGTTAGGAATTTACTAACGCGCTGCAGTTTTACCATTACCGTTTACTATGTTATTTCTGAGAGTGAATTCTCATATCTATCTGAGGTTTCATTGCAAAGCTCCTTAGATTTCTTTCCCTCCTTGAAAAAGCTCCAGGAAACATTTGGTCACCTTAATGTGGCTCCCGTCACAGAAGAGTAGCGTGGCGTGTTCCATCACTCTTCTGGGAGATGGGTGGCAGCACCCAAGCCCTAGGCAGGGACAGGCTCTGAGTCCTTGGCCCCTCTGTGGGGTGGACTGAAAGGACCAGGCCTCTCGATTCCTTAGGGAAGGACCGGAGGAAGTCACAGCACTTCAGGAGCCCGCGCCTAAGCTCCTGAGCAGGTTCCCTGGCGAGCTGTGGAGCAGGCAGGACTGGGCCACGCGAGTGGACCCAGGGGCATCTCCCTCCCCTGACTGAGGAACTGTGGGCCTGTCACGCAGATCTTCACAAGCCCTGACAGGCCAGCTCACCTTCAAGGAACTCGTGTTCCCCGTGGCCTTGGAGCTCTTGGTGTGAACTCTTCTGAGGATGGCAGTGTTTCACCTGCGCCTTCCCCACCATCTTGCTTCTGGCAACAGGCTCACTCACCCAAATCCCTCTCCTGTCCTGTTGTTTCCATCCACGAGCGGGCTCCTGGAACAAGGTTTGGGGACCTTGACTGGAAAGGCAAGGCACAGAACCACCAGGCAGACTCCGGGAAGGTTTCTGGAAGGCTTGCGCTTTATTCAGGTAATGCACAGGCTTATATAGGGTAAGGCGGGGTGGAGCCAGGGTGGCGCTACTGGATCGCTATTGGATAGGGTAAGGTGGGGTGGAGCCTGGGTGGAGTCAGGATATTGGCACATCCTTATTGGCCACATGTTAGTTTTTGGATTGTATGTTTTAGGGGCTGGGGCGAATGGAGTTAGGACTTTAGAGGTTTTTCAAACGAACAGTTTATCTGTCTAAGGTCAGATCTCTACACACTCGAGGGGGCAGATTATTCCAGCCCTAATAGGCCTCGGACTTTTCTCATTAGAGATGGGTGCGGTGCTCCTGACTCAGCCAGACCTAAAGTTGATCCTCACTTTCCCAATGGCACCATCTGCCTGTCTCACTAAGAAGTTTTCCAAAAACATGAAAAGAAGGCAGAGGGAGACATGCACGTCTTTTCAGTGTCATGCTGAGATCGACGTAAAGACCCACCCAAGGACAGTGCAATTCCTTGTGCCTTGCTGGGCTCACATTGCTCAGTTTACTGCTGCTTAGGACCTGGACTCACTGGAGTTACTGGGAGATTTGTGCCAGGCAGGCAGAGAGCAAACTATTTCTGTCTTGGAGAAAACTCTGGAGAGATGGTCACAGCCAGACATAATCCAGTTTGTAACGTGTAACCCGGTGGCTATATTATTCCACCTTCTTCCTGCATGGGTACAAATATACGCACCTCCAGTGTTCTCCAGCCAGCCTTTCCTGCTGCTCCTGCACTACTGATTTAAATGAATCTTTGCTAGAAGTTTATTATCCTTTCTTGCACTTTAGTGCTTTTGACATTTTCTAAACTCGATAGTTTTGGAGATTATCACACAGAGTCCCAGACAGGCTCCACTGTGGGTGAAATTGAACCACACTGTTGAAGAACAGCCCCGTGCCTTTCTTCCCACCATCACCAGAATACTATCTTTGCTGATTCTTTTTCTCTGGTTTATTTGTTGGTTCTTTTCAAATTCTGATTGTTTTTGTTTTCGGTTATTGGCCGAATCCCTCAGTCTAACGTACAGGGCTTTTCCCAGTTAGTCCCAGGGCCTGGAGGGTCTGCTGATGACCTTGGGTTACAAGCTGGCTCTGACAGAGACTTGGGATCCACTCTGTGTGTCGGACCCTCCCAGCTGGGGTGCAGGCCTCTATGGTGCCTACCGCTGCTGGTATCCACTACACAGCTGCACCTCTGTGTCTGTGGGAGGTGGGTCTGCACCGAGCTGCGTTCCCTGAGCCAGGCCTTGGGATGCTGCTGCTTGGTGATGACTGTGGGCTGGAGTGGAGGTGGGAAAAGCTGCTTTGCTGGTCTCTTGCTTGTCTATTTGGAGTCAAGCTGACCAAAGAAAATTTCCTGCCCAATGGAAGAACAGCTCTTTGAAATCTGGGTGGTGAGCTTTAGTATTTCTGAGTCTGCTTTTAACTCCAGCTCAGACTGAAGAATTGCAGTTCTGAACTCGCAGTGGGTTTGTGAGTCTGTAATGGAGAATAGCTGCTATCACTCTGTGTCCATGTGGTGTATGTTCCAACTTCTGGAGGATGCTCATAAATTCGATTTGAAATTCCCTTAAAAAATTTTGGTTCTGATGAATTTAAAGGTTGACAGACATTTTTTACCTCTACCTAATATTCCCTGAGAGTTCAGGAAATAAAGGAACCGAACTTGGAATACTTTATATGGGCTGGTTTTTAAGGAAGAAAAAGCTGAGCAAGTGGTGCACACCTGTCACCCCAGCACTTGGGAGGCTGAGGCAGGAGGATCATTCTGAATTCAAAGTTAGCCTGCAATGTACAGTGAGTTCCAGACCAGCCTGAACTACATGGTGAGACTCTGTCTCAAAAAAGCCAGAGAGAGAGGGAGAGAGAGAGGGCCTTTTCACATGTTCACATACATAAGGAGAACTGTTCAATAGAGCAAATCATTTCAGTAATTTTGTGTAGAGGCAGCTATAAGTCTTTCCCATGATTTTATCATTTTGGAGTATAATTCAAGCATATATTTACTTTATTTGAAGATTTAGATTTCTTTTGAAGAAGTTAATTACAATTATAATGTAATATTTCTAAGCTTCTTGCAAAACCTGATTTACTGGGGAGATAAAATGACATCACTTCTATGTAATGTTGAAAATTAAGAAAAAGTGTAAAATTATATTTTACTATTTTGAATTATGGGTCTGAAAACTACTTTTTACAATAGTAATATTCTTTAGTATACAGTTTAAATATGATTTCCAATATCCTTAGCTTAAAACATTGGATTTATATATAAAATGAAAGCTGTTAATGCATAATTTTTTGATACTTGAAAAAATTTTAGTAAGATTTAAAATTTTTAAAACCTTGGTCCAACCATGTTTTCAAATAATGACCTCTTTTTCATCCAGATATAATTACACAGAGTTCTTAGATACTTAAGGCTATACATGAAATATACATGTATTAAAAATACATTTTGTTTAATCAGATATATCATTTTTTAGCAAGTGGCTCACAGTTCATTCTGCCCTGAGCTCTAAATTACACAGCTGATCCTACATGTGTACACATGCATGTGTATGAGGTGTGATGGAAAACTACAGTGAATATTTTAAAAGCTTAATACAGTAGAAGCCACTTGGCCTGTGATCCTCCTCAGCTTCCTCCCCCCTGGACTGAGCACAGTTATTCGACGGCTCTCACAGTGGAGCAGCTCTGAGAGCGGTTCTGAGAGTCCCATTTCCTGAGTGTCTTTGGTGGTGCTCTTGTGGCTGCTTTGATCCAGGACGTTTCCAATCCGTGGTCATTTTGTCTTCGGAGAGGGGCCAGAAACTGCACGGTGCCAGATCCGGTGACCGAGGCGGCTGAGTTTGCACTGAAGTCTCCATAGCACTTTCCATCAGGCGGCACTCGGCCCCAGTGTACACTTTGTTTTTGGTCACATCTTGTCATGACCCGTTTTGGGATACTTTTGCTTATTATGACTATATATTATAGAGAAATTGTTTTTTTGGATCTGTTTATCAAAAAATGTTCATTACTTACTACTAATAAAAGTGAAAAGGGCTGGGGATTTAGCTCAGTGGTTCTGTCGCCTGCTTCACAAGCACAAGGTCCCAAGTTCGATCCCTGGTACCAAAAAAGAAGTGAAAAAAGGGATGTACATGAGTGTGGGGATCCTGTTATTTATTATTACAAATTTGCTGATCTAAAATATTCGTATAGGACAGGGTTTTCAATTGTATATCCAACAGATACAATATGTATTCAGGGTGCTGATGTGGGATTATATCAGGAATAATGACAAATAAATAAATATGCAAGGTCATGAAAATTTCAGTTTATTTTTCATGAGAAAAGGGATGATTTCGTGTCAAGAGGTCATGTGACACAACAGAGTTTCACCAAGGACCCTTGGGTGGCAGTGACATGCTGGGGATGGTGTAAGGGATGTTTATTTGGCATGGGTTATAATATCTGGAAATAATAAATCTGAAAAAAAAGAAAAGATGTTAAAATTTTCCAAAGTTTACTTAGTTCTTACAGGTCCATCAAGGTACTTTTAATAGAAACTTGTTTTTTTTGTGTTTTTTGGTAATATATTAACATAAACTGGAATTTGATTTCCTTTCAAAAGACTATTTGGGGGTTTAGAACAGTTAGTGTATTATAATAGGCAGTGGTCAAAGATTGTCTTTTACTTTTGTCCTAGTCCACAAGGATACCATATCTGATGAAGCAACTCTTTCCCCATGTGATGGCTTTAAACCATTGATTATTTACAAATTTTTAAAGCTCCTAATAGCTGAAAGCACTGTTTCCTAGAACTATACTGTCTTCTCTGTGAATATTTTAAAATAGTGTATTGCCACTTTGACTAATAATTAGTCAACTTAAAACCATATGTTCCTTGGACCAATGATCTTTTTAAAGTCTCCTGTAATAAGTATCAGTTTTGCCCTGCCTCCAGCAAATATTTTTTCTTTTCAAATATTTTTCTTATTTTGCACTGAAGCTGTATATATATCCCAAATGGGAAATTTCAAAGATTTATTCTTGGGTGGGGGATTTAGCTCAGTGGTTCTGCTGCCTGCCTCACAAGCACAAGGTCCCGAGTTCAATCCCTGGTACCAAAAAACAAACAAACAAACAAACACCAAAGATTTATTCTTTCCTCTTCTAAAAGGAGGGCTAATAGGCATGCTTTGCTTTGCTTTCTCTTCCTTCCTGCCTTCCTTTCCTTTCTATACTGGAGATGGAACCAGGGCTTTGTGCGTGTTAAGGCAGATCTCTATATCCCTTTTTTTTTCCTCACTGAGTTTATTGGTACATTTTAGGGATACAGTACAGTTATATTCATCATTGGGGTTTTGCACCTTTACATGACAGGTCTTGGTCCTCACTTTTCCCCTTGTCCCTGCCCTCCCTTCACCCCCTCCTCCCCTCCCTATTTACAAACATTTTATTTCCATCTTTTCATTTTCTCCTATTTCTTTTCCTTTCCCTTGTTACCTTTCCCCTTATCCTTCCCACTTTCCCTACACCTTTAGCCCTTTTCTTCCCATTTCACAATGTCAGTTATCTCATTAGGATCTTATGTACTATTACAGTTTATTCACACCAGAGAAACTATTCGGTATTTGCACGTGTGACTTATTTATTTCACTTAGGAGTATATCCTCAATATGTATTCATTTTCCTATGAATGACTCTAATTTCTCATTCTTTATGGCTGAGTAGTATTCCATTTTATAGAAAAACCACATCTTCTTTATCCAGTCTCCAACTGATGGGCAAATGGGCTGTTTCCAAGATTTAGCTATTACAAACTGTGCCACTATAAACATGGGTGCACATACGTCTCTGTGATATGATTCTTTTAGTTCTCTTGGAAAGATACCCAGCAGAGGGATGGCTGGGTCAAATGGAACCTCCAGTCCAAGCTCTTTGAGGTATCTCCATATTGATTTCCATAGTGGTTGCACCAGTCTGCACTCCCACCAAAAATGGAGAAGGGTTCCTTTCTCCCCACAACCCTGCCAACATTTGTTATTGTGTGATTTCTCGATAGCAGCCATTCTTTGTGGGGTGAGGTGGAATCTCAGTGTTGTTTTCATCTGCATCTCTCGAGTGACCAGTGATGTGGAACATTATTTCATATGTTTATTTGCTGCTTTTACTTCTTTGTCTGAGAAATGTCTGTTCATTTCAGATGCCCATTTATGAATAGGGTCCTTATATTTGGGGGCTGATTGTTTTGAGTTCTTTATATATTCTAGATAACAGTCCTTTGTCTGAGGAGCAGCTGGTAAAATTTTTTTCCCACATTGTAGGTTGTCTCAGCTCTGTTGATGGTTCCTTTTGCAGTGCAGAGCTTTTTAATAAGATGAGATCCCAGTTGTTGATTCTTTCTGGTAGTTCCCGTGCTACTGAGGATTTGTAAATAAAGTCTCTTCCTATGCCAATATCTTCAAGGGTTCTGCCTAACTTATCTTCTAGCAAGTTTAGTGATCTCTACATCTTAAATAGTTATAAGACCCATATGGGCAGACAGTCAAATCAAAAGAGAACTCAACCTTCCAAGGTCGATTACATACAAGTTACATATTCTTGATAGAAATCTAAGCCTATACTGTTTTCCAAATATTCTTTGAGCCAGCTTTTCTACCTTATTGGTTTCTTCATTAATGAGTTAAATAAATATTCTTGTGTATTCTAAAATTCTACACATTTCATTTTCCCGACTCTTCCTCCAGGTCTAGGGGCCGTCTGTTGCCCTGCTCCTGACAGCGCAGGCAGCCGGTGTCTCCATGATGTGTGGTGGCCGTAGGTTTCCTTTATTTACCTGGCCCGGGCCTGCTTGCCCCAAATTCCAGACTCCCTCACCTTCAGCCACAGAGCCGTGGAGCTCGTAAGACCCACTGCCGTGGTGAGGGGAGCCGGAGGCTGGAGGGGGGCGAGTGGCTCTGGTGGGCAGTCACATTGTCATTCTTCCTGTCTAGATGTTGTCTTTTCAGGTCTGCTACAGACCCTATATTTCCAGGCTGCAGGCACCAGATGTCCTGCCCACCCGCCCTCGGCTGCCTCCCCAGAGGTGAGTGGGTGTCCTCTAGGCTCTCCTTGATGGGAATGAGACAAAGGAGGAATGTTTCTGGAAGCGAATATTCTGGAAATTGCCAGGGAAAGCTGTTCAGAGGTCAGGGGTGCCTTTCTGTGTGTCTGAAGCTGCTGTAAAGAAATCCCTGGCCCTTCAGCTCTGGCCACGGCTTTGCCGGCTCAGCTGGGAAGGCAGGGTCAGTGTCACCACCTATGAAGGGCTCTGCTTGCAGCCACCATTTCTGTCACCTTTGGCAGACGCACTGAGAGAATGTCCGAGAAAGGTTGGGACAGGAACTCAACGATGCAATTCTGAAAGCCCCGTGGTTTCGATGCTGGTCATTTCTTGTTAGAGCTTTGTTTTTCCTCTTTGGTCACAATGACTGGACTTCCAGGGGATTATTACTTCTTACAAACTGAGGGAATTTTCAGAGCCAAATTTTAGGTCTTTCCTGATTTTAAAACAATGGAAGGATAGTGGGCTTGGATTTGAAGAGCAGCCAGGGACATGACACAAAAACTATTATTGTACTTCTAATGAAGCAAGGCTGATTTTGAAAATGAAGGTTTTGCAGTGGAGAACAGTGTCCCACTCCACTGGAGCCTGCACGTAGAGCTTCTCATAGCATCGTTTTAACTTTCAGAGAAGATGGGAATAGTGAAGTCCAGGGATTACATCATTGTCCAGAGCCAAGTTGGAGCCAAGGAGGGGCACACAGCAGCAAAGGCAGCCCCGTCCTCCCCAGTGGTTGCGTGGTGCAATGAGCAGAGCCCTGGGCTGAGGGCAGGAGCGGGGCTCACTTGAGTTCCAGCCCTGGATGGCCCACAGGAAGTCTGCCTTTCAGCCTCAGTTTCCTCACCTAAGATGAAGTCATCACTCCTAACTCACCATACTGCTGTGAGGATAAACAGGATGGCAGTAACAGCTGAGATAAGCTGAATATTGTGGCACACACCTGGGATCCCACTACTCTGGGAGGCTGAGGCAGGAGGGTAGCAAGTGCAAGCCCAGCCTGGGCAACTTAGTGGCTTAGTGAGACACTGTCTCAAAATAAAAAATAAAAAAGGGCAGGAGTTGCAGCTCAGCCTAAAGGCCCTGGGTTCAATCCTCAGTACTGCCGTAATTAATTAATTAATTAATTTTTAAAACCTACTACTATTTGGGAGCTCACCATGTACTGGGCACTGTGTTGAAAACTTCAGATGCATTCTGTTATTCAACTCTCACAACAAACTCTGATTCAGCAACTTTTTCTTTAACCATCCTGCTGCGAGGGAGACGTGCACAGAGAGGCTTACTTGTTGCTTGGGATGATATTTGGCCATAAAAACATTGTCACCATGACTGCTGAGGTCTCTTTGCCAATACCCCACACACGTTTCAGGACAGCCACTAGTATATTTTGCTGACCTGGCTTGCAGTTTTTGATGTACATCCTGTTTGGGAGAACATAAGGTAAAAGTCAGTTGCATTGGCTATTTTATTGGATTAAGGCAAGGGTCATGAAGTTCCAGTAAAATGATTTTTGAAGGCCTATTAACTTAAATTATAAGATATATTTAACCCATTGAGAGAAATCAAATGTCACGAGCACGACAAAAATATGCAACTTAAAGGAGCACTCCCCAAGGTTACCGTGTTAGAAACCCTTTTCTACTGGAGGTTACATGAGGGGCCACCGTTGGCAGAATTCTCTAGGCCGCTCTGTTTATGGTGGATGTTGTGTACGATTATGCTAAAAAATAAAACATGGTGTCCTCCTGCGTGAAAATAGGAGCCACTAGGCCGTAAGGGTGCGTGCACCTTCCAGATTCGGCAAAGGTTCGGGGCATGGTCTCTGCCTCTCACATATCATCCGCGGGGGGAGAGACACGCCTGAAACCCCAAAGATGGGGAGCGCGGGGAGGGCCACGTGGAGCCGTCCGGTCAGGCGGAGACAGGGCAGAGGCGGGGTGCTGCTGGGTGGGTGGAGCTGGAGCTCGGCGGGCACTTGGGAGGAGGGCTCCATCTTCTTGCCTTCCAGCTCCCTGGAGGAGGAAGGGAGGAATAAAACGGTACTCTTGAGGTGCGCCGCGGGATGACTGGACGCACACACACCTCGTGCAACGCTCACTGCCTTCACGTTCATCAGTACATTCACAGCTCACGTAGTTTCCTGTCTATCTTTTGGGGACAGCGCTCGTTCAGTAAGTCTCAAGGACATGATACAGGATTATGAACTAGAGTCACCACGCTGTACATTAACTCTTCAGAATGCAACCAACACATAACTAAAAGTTTTTACCTTTGACCAATATCGCCCCGTTTCCTCTGTTACCTTTATCTCACTGTTGCTATGAGTTTGGTTTTGTAAAAATGCACACACAAGTGAGACTGAGCAGTATTTACCTCTCCGTGTCCGGCTTATTCCACTTAAGGCCCTCTGGGTTCACCCATGTTGTTGCTAATGTTTTAGCCATGTTTCATCTTGGCTAAAATATATTCCATTATGTGTATGCACATGTACTGTTTGCATCACATTTTCTTTATCCATTTGCTCTTCAAAAGACACTTACGTTGATCCTGTGTCTTTGCTGTTGTACATGATACTGTAAGACTCTTTGAGACTGACTTCATTTCCTGTGAAGGTGAACCTACCTGTGGGTTTGCCGGTTCATACGGTAGTCCTGTTTTTAATTTTGTGAGGAGCCTCCATACTGTTTTCCACCAGAATTGTGTGTGGAAGACTAAATGTATTTGGGACCCACAGGGAGGTGAGGGAGGGCGCTCCAGGAGGGAAGCCGTGCAGGCTTAGAAACTGAGGGCGGCAGGTGTAAAGGGATGGGCAGAGGGTGAAAGCAGACTGGTGTGGGAAGTAAAGCCTTCTGAGTAGTAGTGGGTCCCACCAGTCATTGAGTTATAAATCATCTCCTATAGTTCTCCCATTATACTTCCTGCCTCAAGTCCTGGCCAACTTGCAGTCTGGAATAAAATCTTAAATATCAAAATAAATGCAAAGGGGAGGGAATGCGGAGCGGGGAGAATGTCCGTGTGAATCAGGGTCAGTCTTACAAAGCGAGGCTCAGGACACAACCTGATTTGATTTCTGCTTCTGTCGCCCTTTAGCCCGGAACCTCACTGCGCTCCGGCTTCCTCTGGGGCAGCCCTGAGGGCCCTGGAAATAGTCCTCCCGGGGGAAGTGAAGGTCCTCAGTGCGGCTCCCTGGCTGCACCCTCCTGGCTTTTCTCAAAAGGCAGATGCTTATTTTCCCACCAAGTCTCCTGGCTCTCTATTAATACGAGGTTTTAATGACTTTCCTTGTTTGCTTGTGGCACATGAGGCAGGCACTTGTGAACTATCACAGGAAGTCTGTGGGATCAAAAACGACTGTGGAGAACTACAAAGAGGTGACGGGACGGTGCAGCTGTGTGTGTGTAAACAGACAGGGCCCATGTGGCTGCCTTTTGAAGTGTGAGCTCGCAGTCAGTGTGCGTGGAGCAGCCCAGAGCTGGTGTGGAAAGGCTGAGTTCTTCTTCCCCTGAGCGCCTTCCACACTGAAAGCAACACGGCAGAACTGAGGACAAGAAAGATGAATAAACACTGGTTTCCCACAGAGCTGTACCCTGACGGGTAGTCTGTGATGCAGCTTGGACCTCTTCCATCCGGAATAGTTACAACGACCAAGTTTCAACCAGAAAGAAATGCAGAGCAGCGGCTGTGGAGTGGGGAGGGCACCAGCCCTGCGGTGCTGGATATCAGGGGTGTGGCGGAGGCCGAGGCTGTGCCCTGCCTGTGTACCACAGCACTCGTAGGCTCCCACCTCCTCCGCCCTAACTCAGCCTCGCCCGCAGGAATGTTCGTCCCCCTGTCTCTGTTCCGACCCCGACCATCCCTGTGCGTTCAGCGCGGACATGGTGTCCCAATCTGGGTGTTCGGAGTGGACATCGGGAGCCGTGTCCCAATCTCTCTGATCTGCAGGAGACACGGACTTCTTCCCTGCGACCTCGTGTCCATCCCCTACCCGCTTCTATTGTAACAGGAAAGTCTGCCCCCCCTACATGGCTCAGTGGTCCTCCAGATGGCAGCGGGGTCCCCATTTCCCTTCCCCACCTGCACATGGGGTTACAGTGACGACTGGGCTCCTGCCCCACCCTTCTCACGCTCAGCAACTGCGTGCTGTTCCGGAAGCTCTCCCGGCCTCCGGTGCCCTGCGAAGAGTGTACTCTCGGGTGTCCCTGATGAAGACGCCCGTCTGACCGAATCCTGGAGTGAGGACATCACAGGCCTCATCCCTCAGCCTGCCTGTGAGTGTGAGGAAGGGGCTGTGGATGCTTGGTACAGAGCGTGACTTGGCCAGTCCTGGCTGACGCACAGCTGACCTGTGGCTTCACATGTGTCCTGCTGTCCTGGGGCTCGAGTCCTTAACACAGCACCGAAAGAACTGTGCCTCTGCTCTGCCTTTCTTGCCTGCCCACCCGGGGTTTACCCGAACTCGAGCTCCCTCTGCCGGCCACGGTTCCTTCTTCAGTGCTCCCCGAAGTCTCTGCTTCTCAGGTCAGAAGTCACCGCCGCCCCAGGACTGAGCCCAGCACCTTCCTTTGGAGGAAGACTGTCAATTGTTCCTGCCCGGCATTAACTGCTTCTCACTCGGTCTACTCCCCAAGTGAGGCGCTCATGGGTAAGTCTGGGGCTCAGTGTCCCCCAAAGCCCAAGTGTCTCTTGACCCCACATTTGGCACTATCGGGAGGTGGGGACCCTCGAAGAGGGCTTCTGGGGGGTGTGGCCACTGAGTGTGCACCCTGAGAGGACGGCAGTCCCAAGCTCTGTCCTCTTCCCTCCTGTCACTTTCCAGCCGCAGTTGAGTGCCTTCCACACCCTCCCGCCATCACGTGCCTCTTTCCGCAGGGTGAGTGGGGCACGGCAGCCCCGCCACACCGTCGCTTTCCCTTCCTGATTATTAGCTCCTGACATCTGCGGCTCTATTTGGAGTCCGTGTTCACCCTCCGTGGAGTCCAGTAAACTGACTGACATATAGCAGCTGGGCAGGAAGACTTGTGAGTGGAGTTCTATCATGAGCGGACTTCAGCAAATGCAGGCGGTGTTCGGGTGTACACCACACCGTGCCGGGGTAGGACTTGAATCATCTTTTCTCTTACTGCAAAAGTAATATCTTCTGCAGCTGCTTTGGAAAGGTGACCTCAGTGCTACTGAGGTCAAACACGTTTGTCTGATGGCTTGGTGATTTCAGCCCCGGGCATACACCCAACATGAATGCAGGACCATGTTCAGTGAAAGACATGGATGTCGCAACACACCTGCTGCTCACGGGGTGCTTTCCAGGTGCTCCTGAGGAGTAGGATGCATGAACCAGTGGAAACCAGATCACCCAGGGGAAGGCCACGTAGTGATGGAAATGAATGATCTGGAACTTCAGCGAGAGCATGGATGAATCTCACAAACAAATGTGGAGCAAAAGAGACCAGAAATGAAATCATATGCGTCTATCCATGTAAAGTACAAAAATTAGCTAAATTTATATGCATTTTTCAGAAGTCTGGACAGGCACTGCCCTCGGGATAGAGAGTGCCAGAGTGGAAATGGGGGTCTCTGGGAGCTGTTGATCTTGTTTCCTGACTTAGGTGCTGGTTCCATGGTGCACAGTATGTGAAAGCTTATTCTGTGTGTCTGTGATAAATGTCTGTATGTTATGCAACAATGAATATTTTTAAGAGGAAATGCATTTTTTTAATTTTAGAGATGTAAATAAATGGGAAAAATGATCCTCTGAACTATCCAATCATAATCACTATTCATGTCTTATTTATTTCCTTTGATCTTCTCCTCTCTATATTTTTAAACACTAATGAAGGCAACATGGCTGGTTCTGGAAGGGGACAGTGGCCAGGGAGCCCAACCAGTGTGGCCCTGAAAGAGACAGCACCATGACAGCATCCTTCACAAGGGCAGAGGGGTACCAGGGAGGCACGATTTCAAAACTGAATGTTAAAGATATTTGGAGAAGAAGAACAAGGCATGACTTAAGACGCCGCCATAACTGAGGGGTCCAAGATGGCCATTCAGGTTGCCTTTCTCCAAAGACAACCTAACGTGGGCATGGACAGGGCAGCAGAGTCAGCTGGCCATTGCCTGCTGTTCTACAAGACCGTGAGTGCAGGACCAATATCTGTTTGTTTATCACCATATCCTTAAAGTCTAGGGCTGTGCCTGGCACAGAGCTGGAGCTTAATAATGAATGAGTATTAAATTAAAAACCATCTGGCATCACCTACATATTCTTATAATTTATTCTATCAATCCCTTATTGCTAGATATTTAAGTAGTTTCTTTCTTCTCCTTCAAACCATGTTGTTATGCGCAATTTATCACTTAGCAATGCACCCGGAAAATATCCTGGTTACAGTGATTTAGCTACACAGAGTTTATGGACTTCTGTAAAGAAACTCCAGACATGAATGGCTGTATGAAGACATCAGGGCACACAGCTTCCATCTATGAATGTATAAGATGAATGCTAGAGCTCCAAACAGCACTTCAGAATTTCCACACAGGAAGTAGAAGGACCACTACATTGATCAGTAGCTTTAAAAATTCAGCTGCTATTTAACAATAACCTAATTCAAGATTTAGCAACAATTCTATTATTATTACCTCTATCTCACCACAGGTTTCAAAAGCAAGACTCTCAGTAGATATCAAGTTTTATCATATTAACAGTAACTAATATCTCAGCACCACCAAGATATAAACTCTTGAACAAATGATCCCTAATGTCCCATATCATATAATTGTCCACTTGACTGGCTTGAGAGATGACTACGACATGAGTAAAGTATACTTTAGGTGTGTTTGGGTGGATCATGGGGACGATATCTTGTCCTCAGCCCTTTCTCTCTGGCTCTTTCTCTCTTTCCTGCCTCCTGGCTGCCCTTTGGCCATGACATTCCTGCTTTGGAGCCAACTTATCATGGACTAATTCCTCAGAAACCATGAACCAAAACAAACCCCTCCTCTTTTAAGTTGTGTATGTCAGGTATTTTGGTCCAGCAATGAAAAGCTGACCAATACATCAGCCACTTCTATGGTTTAACGGGGTATAAAGATCATGTTCAGAGACTGGCCCTTAGAATGAATGGACACTTCTGTGCCCAGAGAAGAACAAAGCAGAGACATTTTGTTGCCAGATCTCCAGAGTCCTGTGGTTCCCACTGTGGAGTAGATGCTGTCCACTGGCCTCTACATCTCCACAATACAGTATGTTTCGTGGACTAGTGGCTTCTGTCTCTATGCGATTTCCAAGTGAGCTCAAGGACAGAACAGCCAACTGCAGGAACAACTTCACTCAGTGCCCTGAGGGGTTCCCCCTATTGTGGGTTTACAAACCTGCTGCTTCCAGGTTTCCATTGGAAAAGCTAATTGTAGCAAATCCTCAGGAGAATCATACCTCTCTCTCTCTCTCTCTCTCTCTCTCTCTCTCTCTCTCTCTCTCTCTTGTTTGTGTTTTGTTATTTACAATGAAGCTCTGCTCACAGTGAATAAACTTTTGGGAAGACACTACTTCCTCCCTCTCTTTTTCACATCACTCACAGTTATGGCTGAGTCTAGATGCCCCCACCCCACCCCACAGTGCCTCATGTCGTCATAGGTGGGGCTTTTTGGAGATAGGGGATCTAGAATGTGTGATACTGGGATGAAGGGTGCTACACCTAGGGCGTGGGTGGCACCACCCAAAAGGTAATTATCCTGGATAGAGTGTAAAGGGGCGGAAAGAAGCTGCTTGCTGCTTTGCTGTCTCCTGCCTGCCATGGACCGTTTCCCCTCTGTCATGCCACCCTGCCACAGAGCCAGAAGACCATGTTCTGAAACCTCCACAACCTGTGAACTGAAACAAACCTCTCCTCCTAAAACTTTGGGTGTCAGGCATTTAGCCACAGCAATGAGAAAAGTAACTAAGATACCCACTAAGAAGAAAAAGAACTGTAGGGTAAATGAACAGTTTTTTGAGACCTTTAATTTTTTAAAAAATTGTCTAAAGCAGGCTACAAATCACTCTAACTGATTCCAGTTAGATGTGAGTCTGGCTTGGATATTCTCCACCAAGCAGAATGGGCAAGGTTTTAGCCAAGACAACATGTGCTGGGTGTTCAATGCATAGGTTAATGATGGACTGAGTGAGCCCTTTTATACCAGATCAAGCAGCTTCCAAAGTGAAAACAATAATAGTAATAATTGTGGCTCTCTCTCTTTTCCGGTGTTCAAAAGTACAATGTGTACAGTACTCTCTGAGTCCCAGGGACTTGCCTAAATAACCTCCAGTGTAATCCAATTATGGATGGGTCCACACTTAGAAAGTCTAGCAGGAAACCACGAAGCATCCCTTTGATTAGATTCCAAGGCACTAACTACTCACCCTGAATCTCACAGGTTCTCTTGCTTTTTTGATACCTGTAGCTCTCTTTGGAAAGAAAGGTCCTTGTCTTTATACCTTTTTCTAAGTCAATGTTCTTAAAGGAAGCCATTGGCAAATGGAATTTGCAAATGTACTGAATAGGTCACAGGATTGAGAAATCTAAGAGACAGATCCAAAGACTTCATTGCCAACAAAGGGTGCCTTGTCTTGAACTAGCTCGGGAAGGGAACCACCATCCCTCTTGCTGGTCTGCAGTCCACATTTTTCTATGCCCACTCAGCTGGCACTGGTCTTCCTTTATCCCTGAACTCCTGCTTGACTGTGCCCACTACTGGTGAGAGTGGTTGGTTGAATCCCTATGTCTTTGTAGAAGAAAAGAGAGCACAGTGTGATTCTCACCAGCCCATGGCTAGGTTCTCTGATGTCCTCCAAGCACTGAGGTATTTAAGTGTCCACCGTGCACCAGGCACAATAGGACACAAGTCTCCTTTGGGGAGGACATTTATGTCCAGGTTGAGAGAAACAGGTCTAACTCTTTATTTAACTGAAGAAATAGGAGGACTCCTTGCCCAACTTTGATGCCAACCTTCTGCAGATTGTGCTAAGACCGCAGACTTGGGACTGGGGCTGGGACTCTGCATTTTAACAAGCTCTGGGTGAAGCTCTCCTGGTGGTTCATGGACACAGTTGGAATAGCAAAGCACACAAGAAAAACATGTCCTCAGGGTCAGCCAGGAGGTGTCCAGATCCATCGTGGTCCTCGCGAGCTGGGAAAGAAACCTAACCGACTCTTGACAGTCCTGGGAGTCACCTAGGCTCAGAGGAGAGGGGCCTTTGTCGGGCCAGCTGCTGCAAAGCCTAGGGGACCAAGCGTCCCTGTCCACCTGGGATGGCCAGCTCCTGGGATCAAGGGTCACCTTCTGTAGTATTTGCCCAGCAACACCCAGCCAAAGGCACAAAGTAGCTACATGTTATTACGTGACAGATTGGCCATGTTTATACTTTGTGACAGCGAAAGTGACAGGAATATACTTCATTTCTTGTGTTAGTGATGGTTTGGAAAGGAAGCAGGCATGTTTTAGACAAGGCAATCTAGTTTTTCTTAATATTATGATGCTATCAAGCTTACATCACCGCCTCATGGTAATACTTGTTGACCAAAGCATTTCCTGTATCACCCCAGACATTTTAAACTTCTAAGCACTGATTCCAATACGGTCTGTGAAATGTCAGAAGCACTCAGTCAGGGCCCGGGAGCACCGCGCCTCAGTACCCCTGGGCCCTCGCCACGTTCCGGCATCCATCATATACCATGTCCCTGCAGAATGTCTGAGTCGGCCACAGCCTTGGGGACCCAGTCACATCCCCTGTGGTCGTGTTCTCTCTCAATCTAGGGGTAACTGACAAATAGATGACTGTTTAAACAAAAAATGGATGAGTATTCCAATGTGAGGAGCATCCGGGTATTTTGCTGGGCGTAAATGGCAATGTGTCTTTTACTGAAGGAAAATTTTAATTTTCGCATTCACCAGATGTTTTGATCACCCCTCGTGAATCTGCCATTTACAGCAATTTCTATCAAATAAAAACGTGATAATGCGTCCTCGTCTACCTGATTCACCAGATCTGGCACCATGGGACTCTGGCGTCTCAAGTTGATGCAGGACACTGGGGCAGACGTGATAGCATGACTGAGAATTTAGGAAAGAGGACTTCAGGTTCAGAAAGGCAAGAACGAGGGGGTAAATGTATTCGAAGTGAGGGCAAATATTTTGAGGGGGGTTAATAGCCGTGTGTCTTTTACCGTAATCAACTTTTTCAAAAATCTAAGCGTTTAGGGTATTTTTTAAATCACATTCTCTCTGTGAGCAAAATAGCCTGAAGGCAGAATGGTGATTGCTGGGAACTGGAAGGGTACGGGCAGGTGGGACGGGAGAGCGAGCCGGCAGTGATCTCACGGGCTCTGCACTCGCTCGGAAGTGTCACACACGCAGTCAACGCACACACAGCGCAAGAGCTCCGGGCGCAGCTTCCTCTTCCGCAGGTGGCAGACCGAGCCCTCGGCTGACGTCTGTGCTGCAGAAAAGGCTTCCTTTCTTCACTGTGATCAGCTTCCTCCTCGCCCACTAGCAATGGCAGCTCCCAGCACGACAGCGTTGCATTTTCTGTCACACCTGGTGGGCCAGAAAAACTCTTATTAAATTTGACATCTAGTTTTCCTGCAAGAAAACCTCAAGTGTCCAGTCAGGGCCAGCTGTGGCTTTTCTCAGAGAGACCCTTTCTGCCAGCTGATGTCATGCATGGCCTGGGCAGGGAGCCCAGGAGCACAGCCCCCTGAACAAAGAGCCCGCAGGTGCTGTTCCTGAAGACTCTCCCAGACTTGTAAACCCTTACCTGCCTCCTGCAGCGGGACTCTGAAAACCTGTGCTTCCGGAGCCCAAAGTAGCCCCTCATTCCTCTGCCCTTCTCTCTCCCCCAGCTCCCTGCTCCTCCTTCCTCTCTTCTGTGCTCCATTTTCCCCTCTATCCCTTCTCTCTCCTTTCTTCCCCCTGCTTCCTGCTCCTCTCTCCTCCCTCCTCTCCTGCCCCTGACCTTTCTCCTGCCTGAGGTCTTACAGCCCGCAAAATGACTTACT
>NW_022900931.1:31609834-31671464 GCF_012274545.1 Fukomys damarensis | reverse complement strand
CTCTCCCCCAGCTCCCTGCTCCTCCTTCCTCTCTTCTGTGCTCCATTTTCCCCTCTATCCCTTCTCTCTCCTTTCTTCCCCCTGCTTCCTGCTCCTCCCTCCTCCCTCCTCTCCTGCCCCTGACCTTTCTCCTGCCTGAGGTCTTACAGCCCGCAAAGCATGACTTACTATGAAGCATCCCAGGAAAGCCAGGCTCCCGCTCTGTCGGCCCCAAGCCATGGAGGAGCAGGAGCAGGAGCCGGCTTGGAAATCGGCAGCCCGGTCACACGAGGCCACTGCAGGGCACCCCCAAAGCGACCCTTGCACAGCCTGACACGTCCGCCATGGCCTCGCCAGGCAGATGACACGGGCTGAGGTCCTGACCCTGACACTGGTCGGCAGCCCGGTCACACGAGGCCACTGCAGGGCACCCCCAAAGCGACCCTTGCACAGCCTGACATGTCCGCCATGGCCTCGCCAGGCAGATGACACGGGCTGCGGTCCTGACCCTGACACTGGTTGCGTGGTCTCTCTGCGCCCACATCCATTCCTTTGTGCCAGGAGAACACAGCCTGAGGGTGATCCCTGAGGGCCAGTGACAGCAGTGTACAGCTGCTTCCCAGGGTCTAATACACAGCCACAGTGAGCGCTCAGTAATCCACCCTTTCCTTAGAAAGCCGAACGGAGAAAGCAGCAGGAGGCCCTGGACAGTAATAAGTCACAGGAACAGAGCTGGCAAAACCATTGGAGAGTGGAGGGGTTGATGCTCCGCCCCTGCCATACGCCCGGCTCCTCGCCGAGGACAGCGCCTTCGGAACAGCCAGTGCTTGAGGAGAACCGCTGCGCCTCTGGGCCACTTGGTGGACAGATTCGGAGCCCTTAATGGAGCCCGTGCCAGGTGTCCCCCAGATTCAGGGTGCACGCTGTCCGTCAGCTTGACGCCGTGTCTCCAGGGCGCAGGGAGCCTGGCTCTGCTGGCACTTGGAGGTGATAGTTGGCACTGACAGGCTTCTTCGGTCGTCTGTCTTTCCTAGGCGGGCCTTTCTTTCCCATCTCAATTTGCAGGCCCCTGAGAAGCAACTGGCCTTCTTGGAATTTCTCTTAGCAATTCCGGCTCTCCAGCTGTCACAGCTAAGCCACTGTTTTCACTCACAGGAGTTTGGTTCCCAGGGTCCCTGTTCACTCTGCCGACTCTCACCCTGGTGTGAGTCCCAGGACCGGTCCAGCCTGCAGAAGTGTGTCGGGGAGTCAGGTGCCTGCTCCCGACCCTGTCTCCCTCCTGTTCTGCAGTGGAGCAGCTTCATGGCCCTGAAAAGCATGTCTTGCCCCCGGGTGAAATCGCTCTCTGTCCTCACTTGGACTCCGTGCAGGGTTTTTCAGTTTATCTCTCGAGGCCCAGCCTGAAGCCCGCCCATTTATTTTCAGACAGATTTCCACGTGGACCAGTCTTCCTGGCTTGGAGAAGACGAGTTCTTACGGAAGCCCCAGCTCCCGGGGGTGCACAGAGCGAGCTCTGTGAGATGAAGGTACAGGCAGGGTGTTCACGGCATTTCCTTCCCCTTCCCTTCTGCGACGTTCTTGTTTGGGTCCTTCTTAGAAGGAAGATTAACGAGGGTGTGGCCGCAAACACATGCCCCAAATGCCTTCTCTTGAAATTTTCCAACACAGCACCACTATTTTTAAAAGTTGCATGGAGCTGTGCAACAGCTGAGCATGCAGAACACTTGCGTGCCCAGGCCCTGCTCTGTGCCCATTCTCCTGCCTGGGACGCAGCACCAGCAGTCTCCCCAAGCGAAGGGGAAATAGGCGTTCAGACATGAACACTTGCCCGAGGCTTGGGAGCCAGGGGAGTCACAGCTAAAGACACTTTCTCTTGACACCTGTAAGGCCATGAGAGAGAATCTGGCCAGGCTGTAGTCTCCTGGTGATAACTAGGAAGGGGGAGCACAGATCGGTTGGATCTTAAATGTCCCCCGAAGGCCATATGCTGAGGTCTTGGTTGCCAGTCCATGGCACGGTTAAAGAAGGTGAGACCTGTGCAGGGGGGTCTTGTGGAAGGAAGTTAGGCCCTTGGGGTGATGTCCCTGAAGGAGGTGTTAGGAGTCCACCTGCTCCGCTCTGTCTCTCTGTACCATACGCTTCCGGCTGTGATGCTCTACAGGCCCAAGAGCGACAAAGCCCAACCATGGACTGAAACCTCTGGCACTGTGAGCCGAAAGCCACCTTCAGTTGCACATCCCAGGTGTTCTGTCACAAGGAGGGATGCAGAACTAACAGAGTAGGTCAGCACGCCACACACGGGGGTCATCTGAGGTCAGGACAAAGCTGAACAGCATCCGTGCCTGTCCCATTTCTCGTTTCTATCGTCAGCCCCACCCTGCGTCAGACTGCGTCCTACTCAAAGGTGAGAAGGCCCTAGAAGAGGCCCCCCTGCCGTATCCCCTGCTGTTTGTCAGCACCCTTTGCTCTGCAGCGGCCTCTACAAGAGGCTTTTGCTGGTGTGCATGGGATTGCTGTGGGTGACATTCAGCAAGTGGGCTCACACGTAGCACATCAACACAGAGCCACTCAGAACTGGGGGAACTGGGGCCACAGCCCCTACAGTCACACATGGCCGAGAGAATAAGGGTGGACACATGTGATGGGAGATCCGGGGATTCCACCTGGGCCTCGCCACCAGAACCCCAGATGACAGCCGGATGACAGGAAGAGAGCCCACCAGGAGGACTCTTGAGGGGAAGGCACTGGGCTCTCCTGGCTCCCTCCCTAGAAGTGGGGGTGAATGGGTGTCAGGGCCCCTCGTGGGAAATCCAAGGAGAAGCCAGTGATGCACTGTAAGGTACTGAACTGGGTTGAATGTCAAAGACACTCACCCTGCAGGATTGCCGGGCTTCAGGAAGAACTCAGATGGAAAGAAACAGAGCCCTGTTGTGATGAGTAACTTTGGGAGTCAACTTAACTGGGCCATGGGATGCCCAGCCAGCTGGCTAAGCAACACCCAGACTGCCAGCGTGGCCTGTGCATGTGCTCACAAAAGCAATGAGGCAGCCGGCAGTCTCTCCCACGATGGGGAGGCATCAACCCTCTGAGGGCCTGAGGAGGATGGCCAGGGAAGACCAAGGTCAAATTTTCTCTATACCTCACTGCTGAGCTGGGACACCAGCCTTCTGCCCTTGGTGGCTCTTGCTCCTGTGTCTCCAGTGTGGACAGATACCTATGCTTTCGGCTCCCTGGTTGCCAGGCTTTTGCATCCCTCCTGCACTTTCCCGGTTTTCCAGCTTGCAGATAGCAGGTCATGTGTTTTCTCATCCCATGCAGAATTGTGTAATGTGTATCTTTTAGAGATTTGGATTATGAAGGTGGAGAAGTACAATGAAATGACATCAGTAGGCTGCACACAAGGAAACGTGTGTATGTGCATTGGTTCTGATTCTCGGGAGGACTCATCCATGCCTCCCACCTGCTGTGAGTGAAGCGGCCCACAAAACTATGATTGGTTCTAAGAGAAAGACCTGGCCTGCTGCGAATGTTGTAGGCCAGCAGAGGACTTTTGGGGTTTGTGCAAATTACTGATATACAGCAATTTTTGGGTGATCACACAGTCTCCAGAAAGGAGAAATGGTGAAATACCTCTCTTAGAATGCTAAAGGTTATGTCCCTTAATCTTTCTTGTTCCAGCCCAGTTACCCCCTCTTTAGTTTCCAGAAATCTCATTCTAATTCTCTCAGATTAAACACCAGTGTCCTCATAATGGCCTGCTACACCCCGAGTGACCCGAGTCCTTGTATCTCTCTGTTGCCACTCTGTTCTAGGCCCTCAGCTTCTCTGTTCTCAGATATGAGCTCTGCGCCCCTCTGGAGGACTTGCCCCCGCTACTCCCTCTTGGAGACACCCCTCTCTCAGACAGCCATGCAGGTCCTGGTCGCATTTGCTCTGGCCCTGACCAAGTGTGTCCTCAGTGGGCTTCCAGCCAGCAGTCCCAGATTTCCATGTCCACTTCTCTACCCCCACCTCCCTGCCTGCTTCATCTTTCCCTTTTCTGAGTGCTTCACACAGTCTAACATCTATGTGTTTATTTATCTTGTGTATTCTCTCCCAATCATGATACAAATTCCTTACCGTATCTCCAACCCCTACAACAGTGCTGACAGATGGTCAGTGATTGTTGTAAACGTGTCCTCTCACTGACAGTCCCTTCTCTCTCTGAGCCCATAGGGAAAGCCAGCAGGGCTGGAAGCAGCTCTCTGGGGCTCAGATGACCTTGGCAGCTCACACCGTGCACGCTGACCACAGCCAGAGTTCCCAGGGACTTGTCGATAAGAAGCCCTCCTTGCAAAAACCAGTGTGCAGGAAATACCTCATCTCTGTTTCCAGATCACTTGCAGTTAGGATAATGGAATCTCACTCTTTTCCCGAGGTTGTGGTCAGGCACCAAAGAGCTTATGTCATACCCATGGATAGTGGGCATCATTTAACCCTGTCACCTGCTCACACAGGTGCCACCTAGAATGCCCAGCTCTGCGTCTGGGCTTTGTTCTTGATCCATGAAGGAAGCCAGAGTGAAAGCCTCTGCTTCCCTACAAATGCCCCTGAGCGCTGGTGGCTCTACTATTTCCACAGCACTCGGACCGTGGATACATGAGGTGACTTCAGCCTGCGCTGGAGCTGAAACACGTCCAAGAGGAGATCCTGACCCTCAGCTGGGCCTACCGCACTGGTAAGGCCTCCACCAGGGAAGCAGCAGGAAGCACCCTGCCCAGCTGACATTGCCAGGGCCTCATCATCTAATGTCCCCTCTGTCACTCTAGAACAACAGAGACTTCACTGGCTGGTAGCACAGGGAGAAATCACAGCAGGAGGAGGACACTCCATGCTGTTGCCGGCTTTGGGGATTCCGGGGATGTGTGTTTGAGGAGCAGAGAATGACTTCTAGGTGCTGAGAGAGACCCAGGCCCACAGTGGCAAGGGAAGGAGGACCTCAGTCCTCCAGCTGCAACCCTGGAGTGTGCCAGCACCCCGACTGGGCTCAGAAGCATGTCCTCACCCCAAGCCCAAGTAAGCCCCAGCTGCATGCACTTTGGCCTCCACCCTACGAAACGCCTGGCCCCAGGACTCTGGAAGTACTGGTCCCTGGGAGGTGCTCACTGAACTTCATGTAAACGCTTCCCCTCGGGTCCTCCTCATCTTGAAAACACACAGTGGCAGAGCTGCTCACCAAGTATTCCATGCGCTTTCTGCATTTCCCAGCTGTTCTTCCCCTTGGGCCAAGTTTGCGGGCTTCGTTTTCCTTGATGGGCAGCAGAGGCAGGGATGCGTGCCCTTCCTGGGATGAGGGCCTCTCTCTTGCTGGAGACCACGGAGCCCCTTCGTCCAGCCCTGGGGCGCTTATGGAGCCAGGGGCTCCGTCAACTCACACTCCTAGAGTTTTGGACTTAGCATTCATAACGAGTCTTACCCTAACTCACACACACATTTCCCCTGAGAATGCCGCCACAAAAGCAAACAAAGTAGACAGCCTTCTTCATTGTGTAAGTTCCTTCAAATATACTTAAGTTTTTCTTTATGGCTGATGATCAATTGTCACCGGAAAGGTGGGTGGTCAGAGGAAAGAGTTTGCACCCATGGACAAAATAAAATCACCCAGGTCAAAGACATCACTGAACTAGGTCACAGGAGGCATACCCGCTTCATAAACTCTACGTGCACATGTATTGCTGCAGCCCTGAACTTCTGAACCATTTGGCTCCGTTCCAGAACCTGCAGCGCTCTTGGCTGTGTTATCCTCCCCGATGGCCCCGTCTTTGGCATGGGTATCACCACTCCCGAGTCAACACCACTCTCTGCATTTCCTCTCCACAGGTCTCTTTGGTTGTTGTCTGCGCTCCTCTCCTGTATCACTCCGACTGCCTTGCAGACAGCGGTTCGCTTTGCTCAACTGCCTGGCGAGCACCAAATTCCTTCCACAACGCTCTGGAACGCGTGTGCTTCCTCGAGGAGCCGTCTCTCTTCCTCATCTCTGGCGTAGCTCTCTGTCCTTTGTCGTTCTAGAGCCACGTGGCCTTCTGTCTGTCCACGTGTGTGTCCATGTGTTATCCTCTCCGCCAGGAGTCCTCAGGCCTCCATGTTCACCGAGAGGTTCTGTCTCCCTCCTCTGCTGGGCTGTTTGAACGGTTCCACTTCTGGGGTGTCTTCCTTTGTTCGCTCATCTTTGCCCTCATTTCTCACGTATTCTATTTTAGACCCTAATATGCTTTGACATACACAATCGCTTTGTCTTTGTGATGTTTTTCTTCCCCCATTAGATGAAATTTCCCGCAGTTTCAGAATTCTACAGGATCTGAGCTTTCACTCTACTCCCAGGCTGCAAGCTGCCTAGTCACAGCTTAGTGAAGCTGACAGAAGACACAGGACTCCTGGGCCAGAGACAAAGAGGCTTCATTACAACACAGAAAGCAGCTAGAGCTTCGTGCTCTTTGCATGGCTGGCCCCTGTCCTGAAAGCCCCTAAGGACCACAGAGAGCTCGGGTGCTGCCACATGTGCAGGGGTGGCGTTGGAGCTGAGGGACACTTCGCTAAGAGAACCCCATCTTTTAAAGTGGAGTCCAAGCCAACCGACCAGGCCTTGGCCTTAGAGGGAAAACGTCTCTGTTACATTGTACAGAAAACAAATCTGCCCTTTCCTCTGAAGGAAGACGCCGCCTCTACTTTTCAAGCTACTTGCTGTGTAGACACCCTTGGATGGCAAGAGGTACAGAGGTAAGAAGCGAGGGAGAACCGTGTCCTGAGGGACGGGAACCGTGCCTGCTGTTCCCTTCCTTGGTGGTCTTCAGCAGAGGCCTCGCCCTCAAATCAGCCAGCAGTCTCCGGTATGAGGCACAGAAACAAAATCGCTTTTCTAAAGGATAAAAGAGAATTTTTTTCCAAATTTGGGTCTTGAGGAGGTTAATATATTTACAGAATTCATCAGGATACATAGATGCACACACACGCTTGCAGTATAAGAGTGGAACCTTTCTCTCTTACTCCTTCCTGCACCCCAGACTCCACACTGATCCAGGGTATCACTACCCGTTTCTTACGTTTATTGCTCAAGTTTCTATGCACATTCCAAGATATAAATAAATATATTTCATTTCCCCCTTTTCTACACAAAATGCAGCTTGCTGTGCACTTCCTTCGTAGTTTGCTTTTCCGATTAACTAGATCTTGGCGTACATACAGTATCGTGTTTCATTTACTTTAAAAGTAAGTGGCGCACTCCACTTGTAAATGGCTTATTGACCATTTCTCTGTTGATGGGGAACTGGGAGGCTCCCAGTCTTGGCTAGAACGGTACAGTGGGTAGCTAAGTGAATGGGTGCATGTGAGTTAAGTCCCCAGAAGTAAAACTGTGAGGTTAAGGATATTAGCATCTTGATACATGTTGTTCATTTGCCTCCCTGAAAGTTGTCCCCAAATTTGAGAGGACTGTTTTTCATGGCCCTACTAGGCTCATCCAGGTCCTGCTGGCTTGTAAGCAAAGTCGATTCCATAACTTTAGACCTCATTTAAATAAAAGCTTGCCTTTTTTCCTTTAGAAATAATGAATAATAACTTGTAACTAGGGTGCTACTAACCAACCTAGTACTGTTCATGGGAATAACTCATATTTCTGGTCTTACCCTGAATAAAAAGTTTACAAAGAATATAGTTTTTAAAATGTTTATTTCCTAATACATTATAATTGCAGCATTTAGATTAGGAGAATAAAACCTTGCATAAAATAACTTTTTTTTTTTTTGGAGACAGGGTCTCACTGTGTAGTTGAGACTGACCTGGAACTCACTGTGTAGCTCAGGCCGCTCTTGAACTCACAGAGATCCTCTGCCTCAGCCTCCCGAATGCTGGGATTACAGGCCTGCGCCACCACACCTGGCATAAAATAACTTTTTAAAGAACAGAAAAAACATAGAAATCCTCTGAATTGTGGGAAAACCAAATATTAGTTTCCCTATTCCTTAGATAAGAAAGTACAGTGGGCCCTCAAGTTGCAATCGGTCTGACATACAAACAACTTAGGTTAATTAGGCTAATGGAAGACTCATCTGCCTCCCGCTATCTATGGTGTGTACCCAGTTAAACATCCAGATCTGAGCTGCATTGACTTACAACCAACCTGAGTTACAACCAGCCCTCAGGAACCAGTTGAGTTTGTAAGTCGAAGGTCCACAGTGAAGGCACCAGCTGGAAGGAATTCTTCCCCAGAATCCAGACTGGTCCCTATTTGGCACCTCCCTTGTCTCATTTCGACTTTCTCTGTTCCTTGTTCTATTTGTTTCTGCAATAATAGCAAAGCTTCCCCAGGCACAGATGCTTTCTTAGCCACTCTTAGGAAATCTACATGATTTCTAGAGTCCCAATAAAATCAGTTGAGAAATCAGCATGTCACCTTGTAAGGTTCTTGTAAGAATCAAAGCTTGCTAATAATCGTAGGGACTGTACAAGTTGAAAGCAGGAGCTTAGCATTAATGTTTCTGGGCAGGAACAAGGGGAACAGAAGTCATAGCCATCTAATCTGTCACTCCTCTTGTAGATTAATCTGTCACTCCTCTTGGCCACGTGAGAAGTGTGTGTTACTGGTGTCTTCTAATAGCCGATGCATCATCTCAACAAATGAGGAAACAAAGTATCACTTTGACCATATAGCACACTTAATGCAAGTGTTACCGGGGATATGTCAAGAAATACGTTGTGGAGTTACTTATAGCTAAAGCTATAGTTGTATCTGACAGATTAACCCAGCTTTCACGTCTGAGACTTACTGTCTGCCTCTCTGGCAGGTCACTGTTGATCTTGTCATTGGTGAGGAGCCGTGCCAATGTGTCTGTCTATACCACTCTCATAGAATTTGTCACCAGAGCTGGAAGAACTGCTACGTCGGTGGCACTCACAGGAGCCACACCGCCTGGTTTTCATGTCCCTGTGTGGTCCTCTCCCTCACAGACTGCAGGTTTGATCCTATAAAAGTATCTAGATCCTATAAAAAATATCGAGATCCAAGGGCTTAAAAAAAAAAAGGGACCTGCCCTACACCTGTCCAGTAAAAAAAAACAACCTGATTGGCTGAAGTCAGCATTAGCCTATATGGCTAAAGCTTTGCTGAAGACTGGTGAAGGCTCAGATGTTAGAAGACTATATTCTCAAGTTAGTTTGTAGTTTGTCTGCATACTAAGTTAGGTTGTAGTTAGCTATGTAAGGAGACAGCTTTGGGCCAAATCTTATCATCCAAGTATGGAAGCAGACTTGGGTCAAAATTATCAATTTAACAAAAACCAGCCACTGTGTGCTCAAGAACCTACTCAAGATCATACGATGACTACCTGACTTGACGGCTGCCTTGACTACTATATGATAGGAAGCCCTGCAGTATGAGAGGCCAGTTCAGATCTAGAAGAAGGAAAAGGCAGCAAGCTTTGGCTTTCTGTATCTTCTATCACATCACACAAAAAGGAATTCTTAGTTTTCAGAGTTGTTAAGTCACTAAATTGCCCATGCCAGGCTCAGATTTGTGATCCTCCTGACTCAGTCTCCCACAGTGAGAGAACACCCCTGGGACTATAGGCAGGCAACCATGCACCATCACATCCAGCTAGAAAATTGGTAGTTTGTTACTTCTTTGAGCCTTCTCGCTGTTCTTCGGAAGGCAATTTAAATCCAAATCAGCAACTTTTCTTTAAAAAATTTGGAAAATACTTTAACTTCCAAACACCCAAAAGATCTAGGGAGAGGAGGTAGAGCGTGGTGGAAGGAAACAAAAGGCCTGGACTTAAAACTGTGCTGAAATTCTTTAATCAAGTCAACCCCTCCTTAGCATCCCAGCCCGAGGCAATCCCCGCGTCCTCTGAACTCCTTGAAGAATTTTATCTTCACCATCGGGCAGTTAATCACTCAGCACCCCTGGTATCTTTTCTCTTGGTCCTGCCATTTAATTTTTCACAGATTTATGTCTGGCCTCTTTCTTGAGTTCCCACCGAGCCTGGCACATTGGAAGCATGTAATAAATAGCTCACACGGGCTGGTTTTGCTCCCAGCAATGCTAATGAAAAGTGGCCAGGAAAGACACAGGAGTCTTTCCTTCCAGTGAGACACAGCAACTAGTGGGATAGAATCCTGAAGGAGCACAGGCAGACTCGTTCTAAGGACATCCTTAAAGAGAACATTCAGAGTTGTGTGGCATGATTTCTGGACTCCTTTCTGTCAGATAATGCCACACATCTCAGAAATAGACCCAGACCCATGTTATTCAGAGAAATAGCAGCAAAAACAATTCCTTTCCCTATCTCTTCTTTAATGTGCGCTGTTTCTTTACAATTGATGAAAACATAATTCTCAAGAAAAGATACTACTCTACCTATACCAGTTTCTTTTTCCAAGTCCTTCTCACCCTCACGTTATCTCCCGAACTCTAGAAGCTGTCAGGGTTTCGTGCTAACCTTGGGCAGCAGGGTCCCTTTTCCTCATCTCTGCAAGCCTCCATGCTCTGTGCCTATTACCCCCAGTGGTGAATAGAATTCTTTCCAAGATGGTGCCCATGAGCCTCTGCCAGGGTATACAGGCCCTGAACAGTTCCTCTCCTGACTGCAGGTGATGCTTGTGAAAACAAAATGGCCACTCCCTTGCTTAGGTACCGTGACATGGCCAAGCGACAGGATGTGTCCATTATAGTATATGTGTCTCTTTCGAGTAGATGGAAGGGAGATTGGAAGGGAGAGAGGCCATCATCTTCGGGCTTTATAGAATTAAGCGTCTGTGCAGCATGTAAACCACATGACTAGGATGGGAATGTGGACTCTAGAAGCTGACAGGGACCTCTGCTGAGAGCCCGCAAGAACGTGGAGATCTCTGTCCCACCACAAGGAACGAAGCTCTGCTGGCACCAGTGAGTGTGGAAGTTGCCCCCGAGGCCTGGATGAGCTCACAGACCCAGTGAACACCGGATTTCAGCCTGGAGACCCCGAGTACAGGAACTGAGGTAACCAGTGTGTGTGGTTTTCAGCCAGCATATATGGTAGTTTGCTGTCTACAACGGAAAATAAATAGAAATCTTCTGCTGTGGTTTGAATGTGTCCCCTGAAGTTCTCGTTAAAAACTCACTCCTGAAATTCTTGTGTTAGTATTTGGATGTAAAACCTTGGGTGGGGTCATGAGGAGGGCATCATGGGAAGGCATCGCATGATGGCATCCGTGGCTTTATAAGAAGAGGGAGGAGAGACCTGAGTGAGCACATCTGTTATCTCACCGTGTGAGCTCTCTCTGCACGTGTTAGTTTGCAGCACCAGCCCTCACCAGATACCAAGATGCTGGCACTGTGCCCTGGGACTTCCCAGCATCCGGAACGGTAAGTCAGAAAACTTCCATTCCGTATTAATTGCCCTGTCCCGGGTATTTTGCTACAAAAACAGCACAGACTAAGACATCAATTTCCCTGTTTGCCTCCACACTCAGCTTATTGAGGGGAGGAAAGCACCAATCAAAAATGTCACCCCCAGCTGAGGGATGGGAAAAACCAAGTAGCATTTTCCCCAGGGAGATCTGGGAAATACTTTCTTCTTCCCCTCTCTACCCTCATCTCCTCTGCAAAGCCCAGGCCGACCTGAGCGCCCCCATCTGCCAGAAGCCCTCAGTGATATCCTGTTGGCCCTCATGACCAGCCTGCCCAGCTGCAACCAACCATTATCACCTTCCCTCAGATCTTTGCCCCAGACAGGAAGCGCTGTGGAAAGGGGAACTCGCAGTTTCCTAACTCTGAATTCCCTGCTCTCTCCATTATGGATTGTGGAGCAGCAATCATTTTTCCAGGCCTTGAGGTGGTGGGATGTTAGAAAGGACAGAATTCCCCAAACTACAAACTAGCTTGACCCTGACCCTGTTCTGGAAGCCATGGTCTCAGGGACTCGACTGAAGGCTTGCAGAAGAAAGGGACCAGTGCACAGGCTGTGACCTCTGCTCTTCTGTCTGTACCTGACCTCATTCCTCTCCAGCACACCACACAGGCACCAGGACAGCGTCTTCAGGAGAATCCCTGCCCCTGCTTTCCTTCCTCTGGTTCCCTCATAATGCCAGGCCCAAAAGAGCCATTGTCCTTGGTGAGGTGGACAGAGGCCCCTGGGGGAGGGAGCGCTCACTCCTCCGGGTCCATCAGGGATATGTTGACCCTTTTGGGGGCACAGATGAGCCCAGACAGGAGAAGAGAGGAGGAGGAAGGTGCTTCCTAGGAGCTCTATCTTTTATTAGCAGTCCCTTTAAAAAGTAAATAAAAGAGAGGAAAGGGGACATTGTGGCATGGAAGCAGGATAAAAAGAAAAGTGAGAGAGGTGACAGGAGGTGACAAGATACAAATACCAGAGAGCATGACACTTTCATTACAGACCAAAGTCTGCTGCGTGGGCAACTGTGCCTGCTTCTCCCCTCTTAGAGATAAGAAGAAACAACATTCAAACAGTCAAAGTTCAAACTCTAGGATCCGCTCTGAGAAATGCTGTAAACAAGCTAATGAAGTTCTAATTTCTAGAGAGATTGGCCTGTAGCCTCGACTCCTCCTCCAAGGCCGCTATCTGTGCTGATAACGTGTGCCTCTCTTGGCTGGGCTGCAGGGCACACTTTTACTCCCTTTGCAGTCTTTTTCTTCCTTTCCAGATACTTGCTTTCCCTCTTGGCTCCAAAGCTGGAGCAGAGAATTGTCCTTTGTTTCCTACCTTGGACATAGACTATTCTTGGGAGTCACAGCAGGATCTGTAGGAAGCGCAGTACCCAGCCCTGTGTCCCCACTTCTTTCAGGGACCCTGGGAGTTTCTGAGAAAAGAACGAGGTTGCCTTTTTGCTCCCACTTTCGCTGCACGTCGAACGTGACTCTTCCCACAGCGTTTGATTCTGGAATTTTCAAGCACTCAGCAAAGTTGAGAGGATCTTGTAATGGACTTCTGCCTCCTCCATTCTAAATCACTACTTTGCTATTGTTGCTTCATGATCTGTCCACCTGCCTACCCAGCTCCCTGCCTAACACCTCTTTGTAATTCTTCGCGATGAACTTCGATGCAAATTACAGTCCCCTTAAACCCTTCAGCACGTGTCTCACAGTGGGAGTCAGCACCTCAGTGGGTTTTCTTCTGCTGTACAGCGTCCATGGACGGGGTGCACCCTCTTCTGTGTATGTTGGCCACATCTGGAAGTGGAGAGAAGGTGGCAGCCTAAACCCCAGCCCACCACGAGCACATCTCCCGCTGGGACAGTCCCTTCCCAGTCAGCTCCTGCCCGGCTCCAACTGCAGAAGCCTCCCTATTCTGAGGTTTTCTATGACAGAGGAGTTGCTCCCTTTCTAGTGGCCACGCTGCCACAGCGATACCGCAGACTCTTTCATGGGTAGCTCCTTCCTCTCCCCATGACGTCTGTGGGCCCCGGCGTCCGTCATTGCTGCACACACTCCCTCACGTGGGTGTAACCCAGCACGTTTGTGCATTTTACTGTCTCCGGAGTTTGACTGTGGTTTACATGATGAAGAGATGCCCAAGCTGAAATAACAAAAGATGAAATAAACAACACAGATTAAGCAAACAAAGATACCTAACACATGTGCACAGCTGTACTCACAGGGGCACCCAAAGCACGCATGACGGAGATCTCTGAAAGTCTGCTCTCCTCACCTTCCTTATGTATTATTACCGGCAGAATGCTTAAGAGCACAGTGTACAGAGTAGAAAATCTTGTGGCTAAAGAGACTTGACTTACATTAGCCCATTAATTCATTTCTTAACATAAAGTTGGGCACATAGCCAGGTGTGGTGGTACATATTTGTGATTCCAGCTACTCAGGAGGCTGAGGCAGGAAGATGGCAGGTTTGAAGTCAGCCTGGGCAACTCGGTGAGATTCTGTCTCAGAAAGAAGGGCAGGGGAGTAGTGTGGCTCAGTGGTGAAGCACTCGCCTAACACGTGCCAGGCTCTCAGTTCAATATCTAGCACCCACCTCAGCCCCAAAGGGCACAAAGGGGTAGAAAACCGTTTGTTGTTATGCCAGGCTGGCATAGAGCTACAATTCCCATAGATAAAGATGATGTACTGTGCATCTGGAACTGGAAAAAAGAATTCCAGGAGCTGTTATCATAAAGCACTGATAGGTGCGTGTGACCTCGTTTACTCCTGCACAGTGCATGCGTTAAAACATCACACAGCTTTGCATGCAAGCCTAGTGGATCACAAAGCCATAGCGCTACCATGGCTTCAGCAACAAGGGAATGGAATGATTATTTTATTAATCTATCAAACCTATGAACCTATTAAACAAGTCTAACTGTAAAAAGATATTGCAGGGCAATGCACTAATATATATGATGTTATGCATCAATTAAAATAACATCTTAAAATGCAATTCAGCAGGATGGGAAGATAGAAACGTCTAACGATGAGATTCTAGATGGAATACAGAAGCAGAGTGATGAAAAGTAGCTGTGTTTTCTCACCAAGAAAAGTCATTGCAGATTTCTTACTTGGTAGGTTCGTTGTCGTTGTACTAAAATTTATATTTTACTAATTTTAGCTATGTGCATCTTGCTGTGTAATAGATCTCTGAAACGTTTTCATGTTGGAAAATTGAGGCTTTATATATACTGAACAATAATTGTCCTTTCCCCCTACCCCCTGTCCTTGGCAAACAAAAATCTTTCTATTTTCTGTTCCTAAGTATTGCATACAAATAGAAGCTTATAATATTTGTGTGTGTGTGTGTGTGTGTGTGTGTGTGTGTGTGTGTGTGTGTTGGTTTTGTATCCTGACACATTGTTGCGTTTCTTTATGAGGTCCAGGAGTCTTTGGTGCAGTATTTGGGGCCTCCTCTGTAGAACGTTGTGTCATCCGCAAATAACGCTGAAGGATGACTGTGTGACACTATTCTGCACTTCAGCTCTAAACTCTCCACTCTGCGCTCACCGCTGCCTACTTGTCCGTTACTCTGTACCCGAATTACACTCCTTGCTTTTGCTGGATGTGGTGGTTCCTATCTCGATGTCTCCCCCAAAGCCTCGCGCACTCAGAAGTGGGGCTTTGGGGCAGCGAGGGGATCGTGGGTGTGCAGCACCGGATTCGTCGCCAGTGGGTTTACGGCCAGGTGTGAGGCTGAGAGGAGGGGCCTTGCGGGGAGAGGTGGGGCTGTGGGCGTGGCTCTCGCCCTCCTCGACCCCTTGCTGCCTCTGCCTGCCGTGCCAGGAGGTCTTTCCCCTGTGCCACGCTGCCCTGTCCCGGAGCCAGCCAACAATGGACTGAAACGTCTGCACCTGGGAGCTAAGTAAGCCTCTCCTCAGGTCTGTGGGTGCTGAGCATTGTGTCTCGATGAAGACAGTAACAGGACCCTGGATGACGCTTTTCTCTGTGTCCCCTTCAACTGAAATGACTTTGCCCAGTGACATATGCACAGGCCCTTGCGAATTCTTCGCTGACTTGAACCAAAATACAGAAGTGATAAAGATAACAGAGTTCATAGCTCTACTTCTACAAAATAATATCACGGAGGAAGTGATCAATGATATCACTGTAGCAGTCATACAATTACTTATTGCAAAAGAAAGAAACAAAACCCCATGAAATTCGATGGCTGTCATGGAAAAGAAATGACACAGACTTGCAAAGATTGGTGATGCTTCTAACAATCCTTGGCGTTGCGGATGAGGAAGTACAACCTTGAAACACATTTTCATAAACTATCCAAAATAAAAATAAAGAGAGATCATGTCAAAAGAAAAACTAAATTTGCTTTTGGGCTTGTGCAAGTGTGTGGCACCAGAGGTTGAACTCAGGTCCTTCACACTGAGCCACACACAACCTCCATCCTTTGAAATTTTTTAAAATATTTAAATTTTTAAAGTTTTGAGACAGGTTCTCACTAAATTGCCAACTTGCACGGGCTGGGCTCAGACGTTTGATCTTCCTGCCTCAGCCTCCCAAGAGTGCTAGGATGTTTTTCTATAGAAAATGTTCATATGAAAGTGTTGTATCACAAAATGACAAAGAATATGTTGGAAAAAAATGGGAAACAGTAGTATGGAGTTGCAGGCATTTAGTTACTAAAAATGTCATTTTCTGAAATATTTGATATTTATACATTTAAAGTTGTTGCTTTTATCATTCAAATAAATCGTGGCTTTCATACCACACTTCTTACTTAATGTATGCCTTGAACAGGGCCAAAGCTGTGTAAGGTTAGGACCCTGGATCCCGATGTTCCCTGACATTTGGCTCGCTTAGCTGGGGAGGGGGACAGTATGGAGAATGAAGTCGTTTGGGATGTGTGGGAGGCCAGTCAGGGGAAGAGAACAACTCAGAGCCTGGGTCAGAGAAGAAAGTGGGGTGAAGGTGGGTCGAGGGGAAGGGGAGTAGATCTCAGGTCTGTCTTCTAATGGGGGGTAAAAATCGCTAAAAAATTAGATCTGCATCATGAAAAAATAAAACAAAGCAGCAGATCCATGTGTAAGCATTAACTGTTTTCCTCAAATGCCGCACAAACGCGGCTCCCTTGCCAAGCACACATGAGGGTCGCGGTCAGGCCAGCCTGGGTCTGCAGCGTGCACGTCCTCCCTGGCTTTCAGGTGCGAACTGCGCCTGGAAATCCTCCCAGAACGTGGGCTTGCAGACTTACGGGAAGCCCTCCCAGTGCAGCATCCTCCCAGACTGTTCTCTTGCTCCTCTCTATTTTTTGGTTTTCTTGCCAATATATAACTCAAGAACAAGTAGGACATTTGTTGACTTGCTGTTGGTGGATATTTCCGGACATTTCCAGATACTCAACAGTTTTTACAGGAACTGTTCTTCCCTAGAGTCCTATGTCATCAGTCTGTGTATTATTAACTAAGTCACATAATTGTCATCGCAAGTGCAGCTGGCAGCCAACAGATCCAGAAGCAAACGCATCTGACCGGCACTTGGTGACGCCCAGCTCAGCTGCTCACGACAGAAGGGGACAGGTCTCCAGGAGGGCTGCTACACGGCCCACATGGCCGTACACGTTTTCCTGGTGAGGGGTGAACGCGGCAGAACTTGGCCCTGATTTAGTCCGATGGTAAGTCGAGCAAGAGCGAGCAGAGTGGAGGAATTGAGGACTGCTGGACCTTACCCGATGAGAGGGAGACCTGTTCTCCAAAGCAAGCCGAAAGTGAGCTAGTTGCAGAATTATTCCCATAATGCAAGCTTTCCGTTTCCAACATGGCAGGAATATAGAACAGCCCAAAAGATCCACCCTCGCGCATTCTAATTAATCTAGCCCCAGTGGTCCACAGCAGGGGCAGGTGCTTTTTCCAGGGTCTCCTGTCCCTGGACCTGCTAGACGTTACTTCTTGAATTTGCCTCCTGAGTAGGCCCTCTGTAGAAGGGAGCCCATGAGACTCATGGCAGTTTCTGGAGGGATCTGATGTAGCATGATTGTCTAGCCCCTACAGATGTTAAAAACCAGATGTATAAAATGATTCTTAAAAACAACTTTGCTCTAGCCCGTCCCAATCTCAGACCCATGCCAGCTGAAGCAACGCAGTGTGTAATATCAACTACTTTCCCTGAAGAGATTCAGAAAATTGTCCTAGTGGGATCCTTGTAAGAAATTTGTGGAATGTTGCTTCTGCCTCATTACCCAATATGGCGGAAGAAAGAGACCCAGCGAGAGCCTGAAGAAGGCACGACCACCAGGGGGCAGCATTCTCTTGCCCGGGGAGCCACCGTGACTGTCAGGCTTCCAAGGAGAATGACTTTGGAAAGTCGGGACAGAATTATGTCGCATTCCTAGACTAGGGCAGCAAGCGTTCCTCTATTTATTATGCACTCTGCCAGACGAAAGGCCATGCTGGCACAGGACAGAATGTTCCAGCACAGGATGTCAGTGTTAGAACACTGGTTATAAAAGGAAGGGAGTGTCTTCTGGCTGGGCAGCCTAGCTCTCAGCTGCAACACTAGACAAAGGGCCACCGTGGAAGCTGTCTAATTTAGTCTGAGGTTGCACATCTCTGCCTTTTATTGCCAAGAATCAGTCTAAGGATCTTTTTTTGAGAGCTAATCGGGACAGTCCAAGGTAGGCTGAGGCAAGGCAAGCCAGCCAAGGACGGGGGAGATCTGGTCTGCCCTGCAGGGTCCCCTGCCTATGGGCACCGGCTGCTGCAACCTTGTACATGCCCAGCAGGGCCTGCGGGGCAGGTGGCCGAGGCTGTGTCCTACAAGGCCTTTTATAGGCACGTTTCCCTGGCTTACTCTCTCCAAGCAGCTACAGCAGGAGCATTTCTGCTGGGATTTCCCTCTTCCCCACTGTCCTTTCTGTCCCCTACACCCTGTGGCTCGGACATGGTTTACAAACACTGAGCCAACAACTTGTCATAACCCCAAGGTCAGCACCTGCGGCTCTGGGGCCTCCTGCAGCTGCCAGGCTTGGAACAGACACATGTCCGGGAGCAGTGGCCTGTATTCTAGGTGGAGCCAGGGCTTCGTGCCAGGAAGGCCCTTTAGGGGACCAACTCGTCCTGGTTTGCCGGGAACTTTCCTGGCTTGACCACGGACAGGGACACACCCAAGAAGCCCTCAGTCCCCCGCAAAAAGAAATAAGCGCCTGCCCTGCCTCCACACACACCTCTAACCCGGCCTGAATAGCTGCGCCTGTCCTGAACTGATTCTGTATCTTAAGGACACAGCAGCTTAATGCAGCTGATGGCATTTTTCTGTTTATATCAGCTGATAGAGACTGCAGAGCCCAATCTGTACCTTTCTCTAAGAAACAGAGGGATTATTAGATATATCTCATGCAGCGATTGTGAATGTTTAGAGAGAAGGGCCCAAACTGCAACCACAAATCCACTTATTTATTGTAAAGTGCCAACACTGCAATTAAACCTGAATACCGAAGTCTTAGTTTAGAAAAAACAACTCACACATTAACGTGTTTTGTCTTAAGAGAAAAGCACAATGAGTCACGTGCCTTGTGTTCACCACCACTGGTTAGCGAGTTCATCTTTCCGCTGGCCAACGCTTCTATCCTTAGTTATTCCTGCACTTTTTCTGGGTTTACTTATATACCTTGGTAAGCATTTAAATCCTCTTGGGAAGACTCCCACTTGCTGTGCCCCTTCTCGGACCCTTTTCTTAGGCAAGGGTGCACATTTGTGATAAACAGACCTGATCTGGCCCTAGGAAAAGAATTATTCATCTCAAGCATTCACTGCTATATACAGAGGTATTTTCAAAAGTGCTTTAAAAATTTGTACGCCTGTGCCTAAACCTCACTCCCCTCCTGAACCCCTAACAACTGGCTCTGTCGCAGGGTGGAGACGCACATCAGCCCTGCTGCAGGCCCAAGCCTTTGCTGTTGGGATTTCTGTGTACTCGTGTTTGCTTTCCGTGCAGAGGAGATTCTAAGCACAGACTCAGAACTGACGTGGTGTGGGCTGGGCCAGAGTTGACCATGCCAGGCAGTGCTCTTGGGCTGGCTTTGGTGGGGTGTGAGGAGAAGAATTCTACGTCCAGGCTGGAGTAGGATTGGAGACCCGGCCCGCAGTTCTGGGGATCTGCTTATAGTTCTTCGCCTTTGGCTGTTTCCATTAGCAGTCTGAGAAGTCCTTGTAGGTAATGAACTTCTTCTGGCACTCGAAGAAAGAATCCAGGCGTTACAGGGTAAAAGAATTTAGTAGGACTCGGCCAGGGGATCAAATCCTGGGTCTACTGAATCTTGGGGAAAAATCATAGAAAATGTATTCGTTTGCTCACCACACCCCACACTTCCTTTGTCTTTCCAGACGCTCACTTCCTGCCTCAGAACAAATTCAAATGGCAAATTCAGCTTCAGGTCCGAAAACAATGTGGACCATAGCCACAGAGTGCTTTTATCTCAATTGCCCAAACGTCCAAGGGAGAACCAAGGCTTATTTCATTGATTTCTCTCCGTACCAGGCAGATTGTGATTCACCGGGAAGATGTTCCCTGTGGTTTTTAGAATACTTTCAAGCCACGGCCCTGCTGAAGACGCCACTGGTTCTGAAGACAAATTCCTAAATGATTCTTGACAGGCCTTGTCGCTGGGCTGCATTTTGGGCAGAGCAAAGAATAGCCAATTTCACCAAAATCTGCCCCAGGCCTTGATTCTCATTACAGACTGCAGCACTGAGCTTTTGCCTCGCTCAGGAGAGTGCCAACCCACCCATGAAACTTTGTGGTTTTTGCAGGAAAACTCAGCAGAGTCCTCAAGTTCTTGACCAGTTTAGGATAAACACAGCACAGGTGACTCGTTCTGTGTGAGCTTGTTTTATTTTCTTGCAGGAGTGGAGATTGAGCCCAGGGCCTTTCCATGGCAGGGCAAGTGTTTTACCACTTCAGTATCACACCGCCCCGAAGGCTCCCCAAGCCTTTGCACAGAACATTTGAGCCAAACCGATGTCCTTTGGTGTGGGGCCGTCTGGGGGTCAGGGTCTCGCCTGCGACCCATGCTACCATTGCCTGGCTGGGTGACAACGACTCTATCAAAACAGACTGCATCTTTCCCACCTGAGGCCTGTGGGCTCTGTGCACTTCCCGGGAAAGCATACAGCGCCCAAGAGGTGGTGGTCTCAGGCCTGCAAGAGAAGCAAAGCTTCCTGCAAGTGGTGGTGGCAGGAGTTATCCCCCTTGGCCAGAGGCTTTGCAGGTGTAAAGAATAAGCAGTGGATTTGTTGGGGTAGGAAGCGTTGCCACCCTACACTTTCTTAGGAGACAGAGTGGAAGGAGAGGGAGATTTAAATGTGTTTCTGTGGAAAAGCACTCAGCCTTTTCTTGCAGAGTGGGAGCAGTAATGAGGGGAGGTTGGAGCAGAGGCAAGAGGAAGAACATTGTGTGAATGGAAAGGAGTCATTGTCAGCCTGGAAAAGGCTTAGACAGCGTCACAGCAGCTGGGAACACCGAAAGCACTTTGTCAGGTTGATATCTATTAAAGGTGCTGCTTCACTATCTCTTGTCTGATTCCTCGCCCAGCTGTGCGGCTGGGGCAGAGTCCGCCCCCAGGGCTGCAGGGCGGAGGATTGTGCTGTGTTCTGGAGCAGGGGCTCCATCCTTGCAGGCTTTGTGTCCTGGGCCTTCCTGGCTGCAGCCTTTACCCTGCCTAGACTCAGCCACCGTCCAGGCTATGTCCACTCGAGAAGGGAAACCTAAACCTGTGCCAGAAGGGACAGTCTGTCAAACGGGAGGTGAATGAATGACTAACCAAGCAAAACATAAACAAAAGGTTGAGATCCCCAAATGCTAAGATTAGTATTTGTGGGATTTCCCAATCCCCGAAGTTTCCATGCTGTTGAAATCTCAGAAGCCAGGCCTTCCCACCACAGCCCTCTGTTCAGGCAGGCAGTGAGCTAGGACTCCACACTACCATGCAAATGCTCCAGGCAGATCAGAGTACAGTGGACCCTCGTGTTATGACCAGCCTGACATATAAACAACTGGGGTTATGACCAGAATTTTAGTTTTAACTCATAACCAAAGTCTTGAGTTATGACCCAAATGTGGGTTTTTCCTTTGTGATGTTAATTGAGAAATCCTGGGCCACTGTCTCTCTAAAGGCCCTGAGATCTCCCTGGAAGAAAGGATGACACTGTCACTGTAGCAGCATCCATATGTTCGCAGGTAGACACTGGTGGTGTTGAGGAACTGTCTGCAGGGGAACTTTAGCAGCTTCTGGCTGAGCAACAGAGAATGGCAGCGGAGGAGCTTTCTGAAGAGGAGGGAGTATCAACAGTCAGTGCGGCAAAGTTCTGAAATAAAAAACAGACAGAGCTACAAACATATGTAGAGAAGACCCACCCAGACAGAGAAAAGCCCAATCGCTGCATTCACTTGCTTAATGACAATGCCAAGTCCTACTACAGAACAGTGTTAAAGGAGGACAGAAACAGACAACCTTAGACCGGTTTTTAGTTCTGAAAAGCTGGAGACCTGGTGAGCCAGAAGCAGGTCCTAGTGGGCTACAGACTCTCCCAAGGAGAGAAAGGACCCCAGAGAGCCAGGTTCCTGATGTGCCTATGAAAGGGATGCTCCTTCCAAACAAACAGCCTCCTTTTCATCCTCCCTTCCTGCAAACCAAAGATGTCAACTTAATGGTGAGCACAGTGTGAATTGTTTCTGGTACAGTAGGTGCATTTTATACCTTTTTAGTGAGGGGTGCTTTGGGAGGTTTGGAACACATCACTATGGCTATTTCCATTATTTCTTTTGGGAAAAATAATCTTGACTTACAACCCACTGGAGTTACAACCAGGCTTCGTGACTAAATCGAGGGTCCACCCTGAGACCGGCACGGTGTCACATACCCACAGCAGATGCAGGAGAGTCTGGGACAGCAGTGTGGCAGGTCTGTGGAGACTAACACAGGGTCACCACCGTGGGCCCCCAGGAAGGCAGCCTGAGCCCCGGGGTGGGCACCCTCACTTGGGGATCTGTGCCTGTCCTGCTCCCCACTCCCAGAAGCCCAGGGGAAGAGGTGCTGGCTAAGGCTGAAAACCAGAGTTTTCAGAGTTGCCAGATCTTTCTTCGTTGAGTGCTGTTCGCATTGTTTAAGACATGGGTTTCCAGCCCCGTCTGACACGATACTCCACGGTCCTTTGGCACTGCTTATCCCTCGGGTGGTAAACTGACCGTTCTGTTCACATTCATCAGGATCACAAGACGCACTGCGGAAGAGGAGGCCAAGGCCTCGGAGACTCTGCAATTCTGGGGTTGGTTCTTCAGTACCTCCAATCTGATAATCCGCACCTGTCTTCCATTGTTTCACTAACCTGCACCCTAAAACAGTTTTTAAAATCTCTCCTCCCTTGTACGTTTTGACTATTTAGCTCATTTTCTTCAAAAATTTAAAATAATTACAAAAGATGGAACTTTCTACAGAATGTCAATATTGACATTTTAAAATTAGATGGTTCCACTACTCTTTCAAAAATATATCTACTAGAACATAAATATAGAAGCGTTTGAGACAAACTGTCATCTGTGTAAAAATACATAAATATTCTTTTATTAGCTTTGGAAATTTGATATCTTTATATTATATTTCCATTCTTTTTCCACACTCCCATTCCTTGCCACTGTGCCATGTAAGTGATGACTCTCTAAGTGCTAAGGTCCCAAGGGCTCTGCGGTTGTGTGAGAAGTGAGCCCAGCCTCTGCTATCTGTCCAGCTCTGCTGCCCTCCCTCCCCCGGTTGACACAGCACGAGGGGCCTCGCAGCTGTGGGCCCCTCCATCTCAGACTTCCCAGCCTCCAGAACTGCTAAGAAATAAACCTGTGTTCTTCGTAAGGTAGCTGGTCTCAGGCATTTGTTTATAGCTGCACAAAACAGACAACTGCATAAACATTCGTGGTGGTGCAGGCCTGTAATCCCAGTACTCTGGGAGGCTGAGGCAGAAGGATTGCAAGTTCAAGCCCCTTGCTGGGCAACTTAGTGATATGACAGGATCCTGACTTAAAGCAAAAAAGGCTTAGGGTGATACTGGATTCAACCCTCAGTAGAGAGAGAGAGAGAGAGAGAGAGAGAGAGAGAGAGAGGAAAAAGGAAGGGAGGAGGAAGGGAGAAAGGGAGAAAGGATGAAAAGAAGGAAAGGGAAGGGGAGAAGGCTTTGCTGCCTGTAGGTTGGCGTCTGCCCCTTGGTTTGTACCTCTAGCATCAGGCCTCTCACTCCCTCGTCGCTTTGGCCCAACCGGACTCCGTCACTGGCAGGGAAGTCAGTGCTGGGATCCGTGCTGAGGTCACCCAGGCCTTCAGCGACGCCAGGGCAGGGCACGCCCAGCGGTCGCAGTCTTGTCCCCAGCGGCATAATCGGCCTGAGCAGTGAGCTCAAAGGAGTGGCCAACTTGGCCTCGGCCCGTCCTTGCATGCACGCTCGGGTGTGGGGATGTGGGCCTGAGAGAAAGGGAAGAGCGATGGCCACCCTGGACCCACACAGAAAATTTGTCAACATTTATAAAGCACTGACTATGTGCAGAGCCTCCACTGGTCACCGCGGGAGGAAAGAGATAAAGGAGACCCTAGCTGCCCATCGGAACACGCATGCCAGGAGTGCATCTTGGGGCCGCAGAGCCGTCTCCCTCCCTCCCCCAGAGCTCCAAGGCTCCCGGAGCCTGCATCCCCGCCCAACACTGGGGGGCCCCCAGCACCCGGCTCAGGGCTCCCCACGCTGCCCTGCTGCCTCTGCGCAGCTCCGCTCTCACTAGCGCCACCCACAGGCTACTTTTCTCAGGAGCCTGGGCCCGCTCCTTCCTGTCATACTTTAGCCTCCTGAGGATAGAAGGGGCTCCGAATTTTAGGACTCAGGTAAGAGCTGTGTGTACTGCACATGGACCCTTAGGCACATTTCTTACTTCTCCAAGTCTAGGTGATAGGCAATGAGCACGTCCTGTCACTTTCTTGTTAATGAGACAAAATAGTGACACCTACAACTCTCAGGAAGAAAGGTTATTTTAGCACAGTTTGTAGAGGTTTCAATCCATGTGTCCTGGCTCCGAGGCAAGAAGACCTCCTCCAAGGCAGAGGAGAAATAGCTCATGGCGTGGTGGCAGAGAGAGATCAAGGCAGGAGGAGGGAGACAGACCCTTCCAGGCCACGCTCCCAGTGACTCATGTCCTCCACCTGAAGCAGGACTCAAAGAAGAACAAGTTCTTCCCGGCCTTGGCCAGTTCCCCCTCCTCGGATCCCCTCACCGCCTTGTAACCCCTTGTTCTGGTACAGATAAAACTGACAACAATGCCCCAAACCAAGTTCATGACACCCTTCTCATATGATGCCCAAGCCGCTGCCTTCTTTCAAAACAAAGTTAGTCCAACCTTGTCCTGTTCTGGTAAACTCACTTGCTCCCTCACGAGAAAAATCACTCTGTTCAACGAAATGCATAAAAGCTGAGACTTCCGTCTGCTCATCGCCTAGCCAATTTGGACACAGTCCACTGAGCCGGCATGTGCACCTCAAATAAACCCTCCCTTGTGGTCTCTCTGAGTCTTGGAAGTCTGCAGCACAACCAGGCTTCACCCCAACATCACATTCAACTATGAACTCAACAGTGGACAGATCCACAGAGGGAATCACACACCCATGACCCAGTCGACTCCCAAGAGCCCCTCCCATGATCACACAAGGCTTCAGGGGACGTCTAGATATAAATCATGACACCCCCAAAAGCCACACATTGAAATCCACCCCCCGATGCAGTGGTGTTTGGAGGTGAGGCTTTTGTAGATGACTAGTTTGTAGTAGTGCAGCCCTCATGGGTGTGATCCATATCCCTATTAAAAGGGCACCGAGGACTCACCTGCCCCTCCTGCCAGGTGAGGGGACAGCAAGGAGGGGTCATCTATGAACCAGAAAGAGGACCCTTAGCGGAGCCCAGCCATGCTGATATCCTGGACTCAGCCTTGCAGCTTCCAGAATTGTGAGAAATTAATTTCTGGTTTTATTAAGCCGACCTATGTATGGTATTTGGTCATAGCAACTTGAGAAGTCAAAAACACTTGTCCCTCGGTTTGTGAAGCCAGATCTGCACCCATCAGCTTGCTGGGAGGGTTAGACTGGAAAGACAAACATACCATGTCTGCCACACCCAGTGCCCCAGAAGCAGTGGTCCCCTTCCCTCTCCTGGGCCTCGAAACGCCCCGAGCAGGGAAGGCAGCTCTGCTCCTCACGCAGAGGTTATGTGATAGGGGAAGGGTGCCTTACCTGGTAATGCCTGAAGGGGCAGTCGTCATTTTAATGGCTGGATTCCAGTCTTGGTCTTGCAGTGGCAGGGTGATTTATGCTGCACCGTCCTTCCTCCTGCAGCCAGAGCAGATGTCATTATGTCGTCAATCATGCATGGACATGCGGCTGTGTGCTGGAGCCCCGGCAGCTGAGCGAGGCGTGCAAGCGGAGGCCGGCTCCTCGCGCTACAGCACACAGGGCCCTGTCCCGCCCCGCACTCGAGAGGCGGTGAAGCCAGGTGTGTGGAGCTTGGTTTACCTGGAGAAGAAAGGGCATCTGGCCTCTCCGTTTTGGCACAGCAGGGAGACAGGCTGGGCTCTGGACAGTCAGACACGGAGCCTGCAGCAGTTCCTCGGCCGGCCCGCCTGGGAGCTGGAGAGGAAGAGTGGAATCCCCTTCTGGCTCCCACGGCACTGGTCACATGGAACTATGTTGGCCCCAAAGCGAGATCGGCCCTTTCTGGAAACTGTCAGTAAACCAGAACATTCCTTCAGTTCGGGACAAGAGCACTGCTGCCACTCCCTGGAAGCTGTGACTCAGATGGAGCCCACGTGTGCCCACCCCTGAGCTCAGGGCGCACTTTTCACCAGGTGGGACTGGCCTTGACACCAGGTTCAGGGTCAGCCAGGTCAGCTTGTTCTTGTGAGAGATAAAGACCTTTGAATGCACTCACTCAGCTTGTTAGTAGTGGAGGTGGTCTCCAAATGGGTATTTCAGGGAATATTCTGGGACACATGTTCGCCTTGTGCTAAAATATTCCAGGCTGTGTCTGGTGTGACATATGCTGGAAGTGCCGACAGACTTGCCGGGCCTCAGCAGGCACCCTGGGACTGAATTCCTAGTGTGGATTTCACGAGTTGTGCCTTCCTTCCACGCTAAGCACAGATTAGATGAGGAAATGAGACATATGTGAAAATTTAATTACAGTGGATCCAGCAATGGCCCAGATGCCACAGATGCAAAGAACAACAGACTGATGGCTCCAGCCGGATGCAGGCAATGGGTCCTTCGGGAATTTAGAGGAGAGAAGGGCTTTGGAGTGCAGACTCAATGGGGCTTCTGGGGTTCAAGTGCAGTTCATGGAGCCAAGCCGGGCTCCTGGCTAAGCCTGGAAAACCAGGTCTGTGGAGAGACAGGTCAGCTTCTCACGAGACCCTTGCACAAAGCAGCTATTGGGGAAATGGTCCCAATAGGACTTCAGTGTTCCCTGAGGAGGAGATGCAAAATCAGGCTAAGAGGAGCATCGGTCCGGCCTGGAGGGGAGACCAAGGGGCACAGCCCACCGCCCATGGCAGATGTGAGAGGTGCCACTTTGAGGACTGGGGTTTGCGATGGGCTGGGTCCACACCCTGGGGGTGGGCCACCATCAGCCTCTTCACATCCTCCTTATTCTCTGCCTGGTCCCAGCAATCAGCACACAGGCCAGCCCTGCCATTTCACAGGGAGCAGCCGTGGAACCTGAGCAGGTGAAAACACATCAGATGCCGGTGATGCTCACAGAAGGGTTAGTGGGCGATCCACGCTGTGGGCCGTGATAAGGGCCAGTGTGCTTCCTGGAGATATTTCCTTAAAAGGCTCTTCTTATTCTGGGTATAAAACAGCCATTCGTGGTAGATCTAGAGAACTAAAATGCTCTCTTTCTCCTCTGCAAGCAAAACCTGTTTTTATGTTTATACGTGAATCCATTACCATGTTCACATATTTGTTTCTTGTTTTTCAATGCGTGTGGATCTTCCTTGTCTTTTTGAGCAGTATAGCACATTTTATTGGCATTTGTAAGCACTGCGATAAATTAGACATTTTAAAAGTACATATCTCCAAAAATAATTACTTGCGTTTTGGCAAACAGACATATTCCTCGAGGGAACCATCAATTTCTTTTGTTGGAGAAAAGGCAAACATTTTTAGGAAAACAGAGCTCATTGCACACAGTGGCACATGGAGGGGCGTACACGAAAAGCAGGGCGAGTACTTTTCCCATGCAGCTGAACTGCAAGACAAGACAAATATTTTGAACAGCTCATATGTCAAGAAGACATGTGCAGGCTCTACTTATTAAAATAATAGTGGTATCCTGGTGCAGGGAGGGCCCTTTTATCTTCAGAGCAATTTATGGCTGTTCATGAATTGACTTGGGACAAAAGATCAGAAATTGGCAGGAGGTCCTGGGCCTGTGATTTTGGGAAGAATGGATGGGACAGAGATCAAAGAAGCACCCCAGCCCCCATGCTTTGCCAGGGGGTCGCTTTAGAACTGGGAAGGAAGCTGTAATTCTGCCCTGGGGCTCCTTCTGGACAGTGGAAGCTGACCCTCCAGCGGCACAGGGAAAGGGACACAGGGACACAGCATCTCGCTGAACCTGGCTCCCGCACCCTTCCCGGTTGTGGTCGTAGCACCAATGCAGCCCACAAGTTGTTTGCTGCACCAGGGTCCCGAGAACCAGCTCACACTCCTGTGAGCAAAGAAATTTCACTCCACAGGGCGGCTTCCACGTTGTTCCAGACCCCATGGGCCAAGACGGCCTGCGACCTGGGTCTGACACGCTCACAGCGCGCTGTTTACCACGTGCTTGTTCTGGGCTGGGCACCGCTGAGGTGAGCGCGGGTTTCCTGCGTTTTGCAGGCATGGCTGAGTCGTTCTCCTGGAGTCAGTAGCATTGGGTGCGGCTGGCACTCGTGTTCAGGCCGTCAGCTTGGGGCCGCCCCTCGCTGTGCTGGTCCCGTGCATCAGAGAAAGGACGATGGGGTTTGCAAGCTTCGTCAGTCCTCATACAATAAGCTCTGGGTCACAGGCTTGCACCCTACTGCTGCGCCACCCAGCGGGTGTCTGAAGATGTTGGCCAAAGGGTAAACAAGCTCTAAGGACTTTCTGGAGCACTGTAGATGTGAGATCGTGGGGCTGAAGAGCAGAATCCTGACTGCAACATGACAGGCCAGGATGAGACAAGAAGAAAGCTTTCCCCAGACTGTGACAAAATGTCTTTCCTGGCTCTGCCACTTGTGAACCGGATGTTGGCTCCCCAGTCCAGCAGACCATGTGCTCCACTGCCCTGCACACAGCTGTCTTCCTTCCACAGCTCTGTTTGGCCTCAAAGTCTTGATCACCCTCTCCTTCTTGTGCCCCTTTCTTTCTATTAACTAACCTGAGCCTCATGCTGATGCCTCAGGTGAGGGCCTGGTTCCACCGGACTCATCCCCCCGTGATCCATCCGGTGATCCCGAAGTACTTACTGAGTACCCAGTGTAAGGTGCTTTGCTAGGTGCTTAGGACATAGCCTGACAATGACATGCCTGCTCATGGGCCTCACGGAGCTCATGGGCTGAACAGGAGCCAGGCGTTGTAAAGGAGAAATGAGGAGCACTTCACTCACTGAAATGAAAATTCAGGGAGCAGATGGAAAAATAACAGAGTCTGGGGGCAGAAAAGGCTGTCTTGGCGCAGCAGCCACTGAAATGAAGTCAGGGGAATTCACCAAGAGCAAGGAGGGACTGGGAATGCCAGGGCGAGGATCTGCTGTGGGGAGGGCTGAGGTGGATTAGGGACTTGGAAGAGGCCACCATGACTTGAGTCCAGGGAGTGGGGGGCAGCAGTAGGGAGAGGTGGGCAGGGCCAAGCCCTCCAGGGTTCTCAGAGGGAACATTTGAATTTTGGGAAGTCATTGCAGGGTTTTAGGTAGAGAGTGATATGACTTAACACACGTGTTTAAGGTGTAGAAATGTGGGCAGAGCAAGAGGGGAGGAAAGATGCCCCTTATGACTCCTCTATCACAGCCACTCAAGTCAGAGATGACGGGTTAGGGGTGGGTGGGAGGTGGAGTGGGCTGGACAGACGACAGCATCTGCAGGCCCAAGAGATAGTCTGTGTACACACAGCGGTACCACAATGGGTACTAAGTGGGAATGTAGAGATAAACCAGCACAACACCATTCAACAAAGGGAAACAGCATTCTACCTCAGACTTGGCAATCACAGCTTGTCTTGTGAACCAAAACTGGCTGGTGCCTGCTTTTATAAATAAAGTTTTATTGGAATAGCCATGCTCATGTTTCCATATAATCTATGGCTGCTTTTGATGGTGAGCTGAGTGGTTATAACAGAGACTACAGAGCCTTCAGTGCCTGAAGACTTATGTTGGGCTCTTACACAAAGGTCTTCCAGTCACTGTTCTAGATCAGTGCATTTCCTGTTGATGATAGCTGAATTTCTTCACCCTTTCTCACTGGCTTTCCCAGTCCTGAGACCAGCGCTCCTTCCCCACTGTTACTACGAGGCAAGGGCCATTTCCCCTCTTCCTCGCTGAAAGGAGGCTGGGGCTACATGCATACAATGTATGAGTATAATTCTGTGCTTCTGTGCACCCTTTTCTTACAGAATAAATCAGAGCATAGCAGAAACGTCCCGGGTCAGTGTTCCACGCTAGGTGGGCGCTCTGGGTCAGTGTGCTCAGGCAGTGTTGAGCAGACCCTACACAGGACAGAGTTGCCAGGAAGTCATTGGATAAGAAGGGCATGGGCCTAAGGCTCTGCTCCAAAGCGATCAGCCTGCAGAGAAGCAGCCCCACATCTGTGATTGCTTGGGAGTCTCCACATCCATGGTCCTAGTCACGAGCAGGGTAAATTTCTCAAGCTGGAAAAGATTTCTCAAAAGGAAAGTGGGAGGATTAGCAGCTACTTGCAATATTAAACTGCTTGTGTCCTATGTGAATAGATAGAAACTCCACCCAATCACAGTTATTTGATTTAATCTTCCCAGAGGTGACAACCGTGAACCCCCATGAGCAGTGGACACTTGGAGTCACAGGAGCCCCAGCATCACGTGGCAACAGAAGAAACAGAGAGAGGGGTCACTTTTCTGGAGCATAGGATCCAGAGAGGACTGGCTTCACCCCTCTTTGGATTTAGCATATTGTAGCAAATATCACAACTTCCTTCCTTTTTAAGGCTAAAAATATGGATATGCCACCATATTTTTCTTTCAAACTATGAATAGTATTTTTATCTTCAGTCTAATACCACCCCTACTGTACCTCAAAAGATGGAGAATAAATGTGACTGTCTGTAAAACACGTAGGAAGCACGGTGCCCAGAATGAAGTATGTGTTCAGTAAATAAACATTAGCATTGTCTAGTGCCCTTTGAGTAAGAAAATACATGTTCACACATGGACCTGCAGTCTCCCAGCCTTATTGCTCAGCTGCTAGGTAAGAAATCATGATTCTAGCTCTTAGCAAGTGACTCCATCAAAAATGTCATTGCTCACTTCCAGCTCAAGAAAGGGACAGGAAATGCCATCTAAATGTTACTTCATAGAGAACCAAACATAATCAGGGCAATGTATTTGGTAATGTTACCTTGTAAGTCAATGAGCTCCCAGTAGTGAATACATCGCTATTAAGTGTCTATGTTGATGACTCCTGTCAAACTACCTGTGGTTTTTAGCTTTCTGATGCTGTAATAAAATACCTGGAAACATCAGCCTAAAGAAGGAAAGATTTATTTTGGCTCACGGTTTCAAAGGTTTCAGTCCATGGTGATTGCTGTAAGCCTCAGATGAATTTCATGGCAGAAGGAAAGCTGCATACCTCATGTGTTAGTTAGGGTTCTCTATAGGAGCACACTTGACAGAGACTCTACAATTATGCAAGGGGATTTATTGGCCAGGCTCACAGATAAGAGGTGGGAGAGTCCACAGCAGCCATCTGCATGCTGGAGAGCTGAGTGGTCTGGTAGCTGTTCAGCCCAAGAAGATGGGAGCCACAGAAAAAGAGGGGTCCAGGAGGCAGCACCAGTCCAAAGGAGAAGGCCTGGACGCTCCGTGCTAAGTCACCAGCATTGGAAGATACTCCATTTGAAGGTCAAAGAAATGAGGCTGTGTACAGAGGATACGGGGATGAGTGGAGCTCTTTCAAAACAAGGAGACCTCCCTCTTCTTTCCCCTTTTATCTTGTCCAGGTGACAAGCCTATTGTTTAGTGCCACCCACATCAGGGATGGGTCTTTCCCTCTCAGGTTGGTGGCCTCCATGTGAGTCATACACAGACACTCCCAGAACTGTGCTTTTCTGCTCTCCTCACAGTGGGGAGGGGGAGCCTGTGCTAATGCCCTTCCTCCTGCTTTCGCTCCTCCCAACCCCCAGCCTATAGGACCATGTCACCCACCTTCAGGGTGGGTCTTCCCCCCAGTTTGCTAACCCACATGTCAATGTTCTCCGAAAACACCCTAGTAGACACGTTGCCGAAATGTGTTTTATTCCTCTCCTTGGTGTTTCCCAGTCCATTCAGTTTTGACAACCAGGGTTAACCATCACAGTAAAGGTTTGTTTACGTAGGCAAAAGGCACTGTCCATAACTGGTCTAAACATATTTTTATGATGTAAATGTTTAAAGTGTTAAATTTGAGAAGAGAACAAGCTGTGTTTTTTATTTTCTTCTTTATTCCAAAAGCCACCCCACTGGGAACTCAAAAAGAAATTAAATTTTTGTTCACTAACAGAAAAGTAACAAGAAAGAGGGGCCTGATCCTTGGTGGCCATAACACAATATCTGTATCGTTAATAATCAATAAGCATCATCATCATCCACTGGTCTGAAAACATGAGTCTCTGTAGAACCTCACAGTTGCCTCCTTTCACAGGAGAGAGAAGCTCTGAGGAGGAGAAGCTTTCACAGGAGAATCTCCGAGAGAGCTCTAAGCTCCCACACGGCTCCCCTCCCACGCGCCCCTCAAGACCAGCTCCTTGCCCCTTGGCTCTGCTTGCAGAGAGAATACAGTGCAGGTGTGCAGTTCCTCAGGGCCAGATCGAGAGGGGAGAAAAGTTCAACTCCACATGTGCAGGGGAAGCAAATGACTCCTCAGGGGAGAGAGAAAGTCCTGGCCAGAGATATGCAGCCAGAGCTGTGTGCACAGTGGAATATCTCATAAATATGAGCTAGCGAGGCAGCTAGAGAGTGATTAATGTGGCATTAATGTCAAATTAGCTGCCTGAGGAGACACATGTGAACCCCCTCCTGTCACCAACAGGGTCCCCAACAAACATTGCTCTCTGTGCTCTGTTCTGTTTTCTTAATGAGTAACTGGACAAATACAGACCCCACAAGTGTCCCCGACACCTGGGCCATGTAGGTGAAATGACATAGGTTTACCTCCTGCTGGGAAGATTCAAGCTCATAACTCATAAATGTCTATTCTCCTTGCAGACGGACCTCATGCATTTCCTGTGAGATGCAGTGGAAGGATGCACACCAGAGTACAGCTGTCTGGCCAAAAGCTTTTAACAAGGCCTTGTCATCAGGCAACATTGGATGGACCCAGGATGTGAACACTCCAGACGTTCACCTGGGTTCCTCACCGAAACATAATGACATCCAGTGTCATAGGGGCCGAGTACACTATAGGGGAGAAAGACTCTGCCTCTTAGGTGCTGCGCCTGGAAAGAAATAGATTAACAAGAGAAGAAAAAGAAACGAATGCAACTTGATATTTACGTTTTCATATGGATGGGATCTTCACAGAAAGAAATGAAACAACCCAAAGCAGCAGTTAAACCTGGGGACTGAAATAGCATTTTAACAGAGGGATCCATTCTGAAGATGTGCCAAGACACCGGAAAAAGGGGCTGTGTGGGGTGGTCAGATGTGGAAAAGTGACTGGGAAGTGTGCAGGGCAAAGGATGCACGGAGGGGTGCTTCAGTGGGGCTTGCACAGACTCCCATCTCCGTCACCGGAGCTCTTCTGGTATGGGAGGGGCACATATTTCCGATGGGGATTTTACATCCTGCTTCAGCGGGAAGAGGATAGGCAGAAGTACCTTCCTGTACCTGCTGGTTTCTCCGTTGCCTTCAGCTGAAAATATAGTAATCAATATGCAAAAGCAGCATATTTTGGTACCATGTTCTGAGCCCCTTCAAAACAAATATATAAACAAAACAGAAAATATGCCAGCCACTAATGGACCAAAAGGCAAGAAAAATACAGAGAAAGAGGAAGAAATAAGAAAGAGAGAAAAAGAAAGGAAGAAAGAAAGAAAAGAAGAAAGGGGGAAGGACGAAGGAAGGGAAAGGATTGCTTCTTATTTTTAAAAAGCACATCAAGCAAATGTAATGTGGGAACTTTGATTGAACAGCCCGAAAGCTCTCTAAATGATCAACATGGATTGCATATTAGGTAAAATTGATAGTAGATTTCTTGAGTGTTGTCACTTTATTTTAATTCCATAGGAAAACATCCTTGTTTGTGTGATATATGCTATAACATCTGGAAGTAAAATACTGGGATGTCTGATTTCAAATGGGTGAGATGGGAGAGAGACAGACAGAGAGACAGACTGAGAGGGAGAGATAACAGGAAACAGTGTTAGCACTAGTCACCTGTCTTTACAATTTTCCTCAAGATAGTTTCCCAAATGAAAAAGTTCCATAGTAGAAACTACAGTCTTTTCTGAGACATTTTAAATTTCATTTCTCAGGCTGACACCTTGGCCAGATCAGGCTCCATGTGTGGGTCCCCAGGGAGCCTCAGTCCCACCAGAGGCAGATGAGGGAGGAGGCACTGACGACCCCTGTCTGGCACCTGCTAAGAACCCACAGGAGTGACACAGGGCTTGCACGCCTAGGCATGAGCACCAGTGCCAGGGCCCTCGCTGTGGTTCTGCTGCAATCTCTGGGTCCCGAGGCAGAAGTCTGTGGGGTCTCAGACAGCCTGAGGGCCACACCTGTAGGTCACAGCCAACTCGGCAGTTTAATGTGGAGCAAGGGAGGACTGCACACTTCCACTGCACTGCCTCACGGCCCTCTCTCCTCCCTTCCTCTCCCTCTCAGCCAAAAATAAACAATAAAGGCCTTCTGTAATTCAGGTGCCATAACAGCCTCATTTGAACTTAGTCACCACTTTCTCCTGAGTTTCTCGACTTAATTACCGTGGAAGTTAAGAAGCGCTCAAGCCTTTGTTCAGCCATGATTCACCCCTATCCTGCTGCCAGGCCAGAAATAACCCTTCCCTCAGCTATCTTCTTCTCCTGAATCTTTCTCTCAAGTCCCCTGAAGCAAGAGTTGGAAGAGGTCCCTTGGGTGAGCCTTGCTGAGGAATGTGGATGCCCTGCCTCGCTCTGGGGCGCCTGAAATGCCTCCCACTGACCCGAGCTGAAGTTCTATGCTCTGAGTGTGCTGTTTCCGCGTGCTGGAGGCACTGCCTAACTTCTTCCCCAGAGATTCTCACTGATTGTTTAAAAGCCTTGTCCAGGCTGGGATGCAGCTCAGTGTAGAGGGAGTGCTTAGCAGGTGTGAGGCCCTGGTTCCATTCCCCAGAACCAAGGGAAAAAGGAAGAGAGAAACAAAAGGTTCTAGTCTAGATCTGCTGTGTGCTCTGTGAAGGCTCCCCAGTCTCTCAGAGAATCAAGTTGTATTATCTTTCTTGAATGCAATTGCAAACCCATCTTTACTACCTGAGAATCCTGTGCACTGCCCTGAACTATCCCCTTCCACTTAACAAATATTTGGCATACAGAAGGTAATCAGTAGCTATTATGAATGAATGAGCATAAATCTTCATGAATATCCAGAAGAACAGCATGGAGTTGCAGAACCGGGACACTGAAAAGGAGAGCCCACCAAACCACTGGGTTAGCTAGCTGCCACCTGGCTAGGCACAGAGGCTTACAGAAAGGGGGCGGAGGCAGAAGGGAATGAACTTCGGCTTGACCTGTGTTTGAAGATCCAAAGCAGGTGCGAATCAAGAGTCCCAAAGCACAGGGAAGCCCAGTGGCATCAGAGCAGGTGCCAGTCTACGAGAGCCTTCTCCAGGGCTCCACTAGAAAGCCAAAAGGAGAGCCTCATACTTGATTCAAAACATCTTAATATCTACACTTAACAAGTATAAAGAAATGGGCGAACTTGTTTTAAATACATTATGAGTCGTTATTTCCAAAATAATACTATGTTAACCTATGCTAAGTACAAATACAATGGAGATACTTCACTTTACTTATTCTACCAAATTTTTGACATCCAGGGTGCTCAGAGAGCATCTCAACTCACGCAGGCCACGTTTCGGGTGTTCTGCGGCCACAGGTGACCACTGGTTTCCCATTGTACAGAGGAGCTGTGGAGCCAAATCTATAGCAATGTTGGTCAGTCTTCAGCTCCTCATTGGCCAAAAGAAGGTCAGCCACGGACTAGAACAAAACATGCAGCCTGGAACCGTCAGCAGTCAAATGTGAAGGGCACGCGGCTATTGCATGGTCATCCCTGCTGATAGACAATGACAACAGCATGGGACGGAAGGGATCTTGGGCCTCTCCTAGACCCATAAATGGATAATTATCACACATTGGAACTTGGAGTATATTTTCCTACTTAAATTATTTTCTTTTCACACACGCATTAGTTTGTACTCTACACAAGCACACGCATACATGCATAAAAACACCCACAAAAACTGGGGTGCATGATGATTTTATAACAAATTCCATAACTTAAAAATATAAAAGAATAAAAGAAAAATATTGAAATTACCACACCTCACTTCATTGTAGTGCCCAATATCCAATTATTATGGAGGTAGACAGTGTCAGAAAATAAAGACCAGGATTCAAAAATAAGGCCAAAGAAAAAAGGCAGTGTATAAATACCCTTGCTCTGTTACTCCTTACCATTCTTTTCTGTAAAACTGCATAAAACACATAATTTCTATGTGATATAATTAAGCTTCATCGTCAACCTGATTGGCTTAGAGGCTGCCGAGGGGGTAATAAAAGATACTTTGGATGTGTCTGGGTAGTCACAGAAGATGACCTTAGGATGTGTCCGGCCCCTCATCCCCTCCTCTCTGGTGCTGCTCCCTTTCTCTGCTTTCCAGCTGCCGAGCAGTCAGCAGCTTTGTTCTCCTAAGCCCTTCCACCATGGTGTCTCCACCTTGCAGACTCCTGACCATGGACTGACACCTCTAAAACTGTGAGCAAATTAAATCTCTTCTTCTGTAAGTTGTGTTTGACTGGTATTTAGTCCCAGCAGTGCGAAGATGACTAATACACTCAGCAAATGTGTTTCCATACTTATTTACTCATATGTCTGTTTATATTTTCTTTGGCTTGCTCCTGAGGTATCTTCCTGTAGCTCTCTGCGAAGCCTAATCTCTGTGGTCATCCATCTTTTCCAGAATGAACGTTGCTCCTGCAGTTCCATTAGTCAGTGGTCCTTGCCTTTGTGTAGCTGACAGTTGTTGAGACTTATGGCAGACTTATGGCAAATAATCACAGTGAGCTCATGCACAGTTCTTGGCACTATGATGAGTTAATTGAAGTCCTGAAGAAATTCAAAGCAATTGAGAGCTGGCCACTCCCCACACACACACACACCAAGTCATAACAAAAACGAAACTTAGACCAAAATTGGTCCCACACAGGGACACTTATTAAACAAATATTTGTTATCTCAAACTAGTTTACATAAATTATTTGAGAACTTGGTGAAGATCCAGTTTGCTGTTAAGGTGCCCAAGTATACTCTAGCATTGAAAAGTTTACTCCATATGAGAATGCAATCTGTGGACAAAATTCTGTTGGCACCAGGCAACAAAATCTTCCATGAGCCAAGGTCATAAATAAACCATTGGGGTCAGGCTTCAGGACCATCTCTAAGGATTAGGCCTACCAGCCCCCCTCTTAGAAGAGCGAGGAGTGTTTCTAAAATGTTTTCTCCTGTCCACACACAGTGACCAACTTTAACTTCTCTAAGCAGAGATTATTGTTAACATTCAGCACACCAATGAACAATCTAGTGTTCTCAAACTTGCAAACCCTATTATTTCTATTTAGTTCCTATTTCTTTTCATTCTAATCAAAGGGTAGAGAGTTTATGGAGAACAAGCAAGAGGAGCTGCAGCAGTGGCTACCCTTGGGTGGGCCTTTCACCTGCATAGGCTGAAACACGGTGAGGTGGCCACTTCCATCTCAGCACCACTAATAATTCCATGCCCTCTCTGCAGGTGGCCATAATCACAGGCACTTCCCCCTGCTGTGAACGAGGCAGAGGGGACTGAGCAGTATGAGGGAGCTAAGCGATTGGGTAGAACCGGCCTGGGAGACGCAGGACAACTCTTTGAGCTGATGTTTAAAGTAGGATTTGCCTGGGGAGGGAGGGAGGCATAGGGGTGAGGAGGATGACAGCCCAGAGAGCACAAGGTGAAGAGATGGCCGCAGGGCACAGGGCAGCCGGAGCCACGGGGACGCCCAGCCCTGACCCTTCGCTCTGTGGCCTTTGCTGTCTGCGTCCCTGAAGACCCCGACCGCAGGCACGGGTTTCTGTCTGCATCAGTTAGGACAATGGACCCAGACTGCAATATTGAGGTGAAAGTAAATTTAGGAATACACTTACGCCGGGTTTTGTCCAGCAGAGTTAAAGCGACGTGCTCATTTTAAACTTATTCTCATGCGCCACTTCTCTCCCTGGCTCACAAAAGTGAGGCCTGTGGTTACTGGAAGGAAGCGCATTTTTGAAAAAGAAATCTTGTGCACAGAAAAATTGCTTCTGAATCTAATATTTCTTTTCCTCAAAATGTTCAGGCTAATGATCATTTTCCCCTTGCATCAGGTGAGGGCTACGAGGGAGAGAGTGTCTGTCATTACCTGGACAGTGGCACCCTATGTAAAAGAGAACAGGTCCTCTGCCACTTAGGCAAAGAAAGTAGCGTTTACACAATGGACTGAGATTGCTCCTCAGCCTCTTGGATCCACGGTAGACATCAGAAACTCTCCCCTGTGTATTTCAATTACAAAGAACCAGCAGCCTACCTGAGTAGCATTAGTCAGTCACATCTTTTGTTTTGTTTTCCAGGTCAGAACACACAGGAGGGAAGGTGGGAATCAATCCACAGACCGAGACACTGCAAGGAAGCCGGCGCCCTCACCTGAAATGGCGTCTTACTGAGGAGGCTGCACCCGTACAAAGCCTCCTCAGAGCAATGAGGGAGCAGAATTCGCTTGTTAACACACAGAGGCGGGGCCTTCCCTCCCTGAGCCCCTTTATCATAAACTGCCAAGGGACACGACTGCTGCTGGCTGGGGAGCACCAAAAAGAGAAAGAAGATGAAAGGAAAGAAAGGAGAAAATAAAGAGGAAGGAAGGAGAAGCAAAGAAGGAAGAGAGGGGAAAAGGAAAACAACAGAGGAGGGAAGAAGGAGGGGGGAGGGAAAAGGAGAAAGAAAAGTCCAAACAAACAAAATCAGAAGCATCAAGAGTAGACCTGTTCTTTCTTGTGGTGACTCTCGGTGTTTGGGGTCTCAGAGCAGCTTACGCACCACGCAGAATCAGAGAACACTGGCGGTGGAGTTAGAGGCTCACAGATGGCAGAGGTGGGGCCGATGGACCACGGAGGGAAGCCTTCAGGGTCCCGAGCTGAGGTAGACCTGTTCGCATATTCGGCTGATTTATCTTGGGTATTTGTCACATTACAAGAGAGCTGACTAACATAGATGGTCTCTTCTCTTTCGTGTCTGCATCTAAAATTATGCTCCGCCTTAAACATCTGATAGCTACAGTGCTGCCTCAAGTTACTTTTGAGCAGGATTTCTCCTGTGAGTTGTGTGCTCTGCCTGTTAATGAACGTGTTCATTTTCCTCTTGTGAATCTGTCTGTGGTACAGGAGTCTTTTCCAACTATGACCTTGCAGAAGGCAAGAAAAATTTTTTCCATTCAGTATAATGGTATTAACCACTTTTCATGCAATGTAGATTCTGTTGCCTAAAAATATCTTCTGTGATCTACTTATATGTCCCTCTTCCTTGTTCCTGGGCAACTACTGACATTTTCACCATCTCTATAATTTAGTCTTTTTCAGAATCCCATATTGTTGGAATCATACAGTACGTAGCCTTTTCATACTGTCTTTTCTCACTGAGTGATAGACTTCTAAGGGACCCTCATATATTTTCATGAATTGATAGCTCATTTTTTATTGCAGAATAATAATCCATGGGTGGGTGTACACTTTCTAAAATCCATTCACCTATTAAAGTACATCTTGGTTGCTTCCCTGTTTGTGCAGTTTTTGTGAGGACATCAATTTTTATTTATTTGTATCAATATCGTGAAGTGTAATTGCAGGAAATATTTAGTTTAAAAACTATCTCTTGAAGTAGCTGTACTATGTTGTATTACCACCACGAATTAATAAAGGTTGCTATTGCTTGATACTAAAAAACATTACTTTGATTTAAAAACATTCACTTGTTTGAAATCTTTCTACCTATTTTCTTTGTCAGTATATATCCTGGTATAAGCCTGGCATGGTGACACATGCCTATAATCCCAGCATTCTGAGAAGCGGGAGCAGAAGGATTTATTTCAACAGCAAGCTCCACTTGGGCAACTAAACCACTTAGTGAGAACCTATCTCAAAATTTAAAAAAAAATAGCTAAGGATGTCACTCAGTCCAAAGTCCCTGGGCCCAATCTCTAGTAATACACACACAGATGCACATGACATACACACACACACACACACACACACACACACAATTAGTTTATTGAGAAGTCTTGGCTCAGCCCAATATCTAGCAAACAATGTATTTTTGGTAACTCCCTCTTTTCATGACACAGGTGCTAAATTTCTACTACTACTCCAGTGAAATATCCCAGTGGAGGTATGAGGTAGAAACACGACCTATTGGGAAAGGCTGTCCTGAAAGATGTCTACTTTCTTTTTTAAAAAATTCTAATTCCACCAAAAAGAAGCCCTTTTCTCCATTCCATGGCTTGTGGACAAAACCAAATGCTTCCTGGCATGGAGGAGAAGTGGCTGCAGCTGGGCTGACAGAGATGTTCTTGCATGGAGAACCATAATCCCAACCCTAAAGCACTTTTCAAGATCACTTTGCTGCTGTTGATCTTCACCTGGTGTTCTAACTACGGGTAACGTGGTACCTGAAGTCGGGTGCTCACCTGCTGTACCCCTGCTGCTCCGTTAGGAGGTGATGGGCTAGCTGCAAGGTATTCTGAGCACAGAGGGGCACGAGGGGCCATCCTGAGAAGGGCCAGTTCATATTGACACACGGAGTGAAGTCATGATGTAGAGCAGGGGTAGGAACTATGGCACACATGTTATTGAGCTTTGAAGACAAAAGATGTCAGAGTAGAATCGGTTTTTCTAAACTAAAACCTCAATGTTCAGGTTTGATGGCAGTCATGGCACTTTGCGGTAAATAAGTGGGTTTGGGGATGCAGTTTGGTGCCCGGTCTCTAAAAGGTCGCCGTCCCTGCTGTAGAGGAAATGGTTCCCAAAGGCTTAGGGCTGGTGATGGGGCAAAGGCTCAGCTGCTGAAGCAGAGACCGAGCCTGGAAGATGGCACCTCAGGGAGGCAGGCGTCCATTTCCGTCTTGGTAACAAGCCCGCGTGGAGGGATGGAGCTGCGACGCTTACTGCAGGGACCAGGTGTCTCGTCCTGCAACACCACCTCTCCTAGGCGCTGCCCTTGGCTGCGAGCCCGAAGGAAATTAATGCCATGTCACTGACAGGAAGGGAGGGTAGGGGAAGGGAGGGGAGGGCACGAGGGGAGGGGACAGGACGTCATCTGTAGGCTCCTCGCTGATTCTTAATGGATGAACTGCGTCTTAATCGCCCCCTGGCGGAGAAAGGTGCTTTTCCTAGAGTGCATGCACACGGGAGGGGGGGGACAGGGGCAGTGAGGGCAGCAACTTGTGCAGAAGTGGCGCCTCACTCTCCTGCTCACACTCCCTCGGAGAGGACTTAGCTTGTGGCCACACCCGAGGCAAGTGGGTGGGAAGTGGACACTTCAGCTCGGTCATCAAGAACCAGGAAGAAGTGGGACCGGGTCAGGGAGGAAACCGATATCTAGCAGAGGAGGAATTGAACTTTGAGTTCTGAAGAAACAAATCACCTTCGGAGGGCTAATGCATTTTCGAATCATCTCTATAAATCATATGTGAGTTTCCAAAATATCCCAGCTGTTCCCCGATTGTGGACCAAAGACCGCTTGAACCAGGTACCCAATCCATAAGCTGCATCTTATCGCCCCCTGGTGGAGGAGGCGGCTTTCCTACAGGGATGCCCAGGTCAGCTGTGCGGTTCTAAAGAAGATGCGACTCATTTCACTTAGTTAAATTAAGGGAGAAGAGTGCAGGGAGGGGCCGCCCCTGCGTCCCCGTGTTTTCCCGCCCCCGTGTCTCTGGGCAGGGGATAAGGACCGCCCCCCCCATGATCTGGAGTCTGAAGCCAGAGTTTTCACTGGATCTCTCTATTAATTACAAAGCACAAAGCAGCGGGACAGAGAGGGGCGGGACAACCACATTCCTCTGCCTTTGTTCGCTCCCTGTGCCATGGGCCCCACAGGGAGATCTGTGTTGCTTCCTCCTCCTATCCCCAGCAGATCCTGAGCCCCGAAGGGCTGCCTCTTGTCCCTGCAGGCCTGTCCTTTGTGGACAGGGACACTGTTGTCTCCAAGCAGACAAGGAACTCCGCCTCTGCTCCAAGGTCCTTTCCCCACAGGACACGGGCTGCAGGCTGTGGCGGACTGGCAGGAAGCCGGGACTGGCTCATTCAGTCCTTGTCTGCTGCCGCCCTGGTTAATGGAGGAGCCTTGATGATCGGCGTGGTCTGGCTCCTTTCCTGAGCCGTCCAAGGGAGGGCTGGGTCCCTCTGTCATGCAGATAATAGGGCAAAATCTCATGGACACCACTGTTTCTCTGTACAGAACTGAAAATGCATTTTAAAAACAAACAACAAACTCCTAACCCGGGCTACGGAAGAAAAAAGAAATTTGGAGAAAATATTACCTTAAGTTATGGAGCACTATTTTCTAGGCAGAAGGGTCTCTCCTTGCCTTAGAAGTGTCCCCAGCCTTCCTGAGGTCCGGCTGCTTGGCCTGGAAGATGGGGGTGAAGGCACCTGCCATGCCCGGCATGCAGGGTGGCTGTAGAAATGGGACAAGAAGCTTCAGCTGGAAGCTGTCAGGCTGTGATGCTGAGGTTTTTGCCCCACTTGCAAGCTGACAAGTAACCTGCGGCCTCATCGTGGATGTTGGAAGGAGGCTCCTTTGTCACTCACAGAAGCAGCAGTGGCCAGGGTCTTGGCTGTGAAGAGGGCCTTGAGATGGCACACGGACAGCAGTTGTGGGAAGCAACACTTACTTCCCAGGATGGTGCGGGCGGCCTGGGCTCTGCCCCGGAAGGAGATGCTGCCTGGGCCTTCGCAGTGCCCAGTCTAACCTCTCTGCAGGCAGACTCTGCCGCCTTCTTTCCAGGTTGGCCACTCAGCAAACATCCATGGAAAGTCTGAAGCAGTGGCCACCAGCTGACTGCACTATGTCAGGCAGAAAAGCAAGCGTCTGTGTTAGTCAGCTTCTCCTTGCTGCGACAAAGACCTGAAAAAGTCAACTTAGAGAGGAAAGGATGGTTCTGGCTCAGTGTCGTGTCTGCCCCTGATCACTGGCTGCATTGATCTTGGACCTATGTGAGGCAGAACCTCAGGGGAGAAGACAGGGCGGAGAGCTTCGCCTCCTGGAGACGGAAGGGGCAGGCGGTGCCCGCAACCCACCTGCGCCAGGCCTTGCTGTCAGAGCGTGCGGTGCCCTAACCTGGCGTCGCTCCTGGGGAAGCTCTGCGGCTCCACGGCCGAGCCCATGTGGCAGGGGAGGGCTTTGCTGGGGCCAGGACCTCAAGGGAGCCCCGGGAGCTGCCCCAGGGAGAGAGGACTGGGGCAGGAAGCCAGGGCTACAGCCAGCGCTGTGGGGCAGACCAGGCACTCCCGTGCAGGGCGGTGGTGGGACGGAGGTCTTTGTGGGTCAACAAGGGTGCGAGGGGGGCCCTTGTGCCTGGGAGCATTTGCGTGGGGCCCCAGGCTGGTGGGGCCTGGTTCCTGCTTCCCAAGCCTGAAATGATCGACTTCTGGAGAGAGCAGACTCCAGACCAAGGGCGGCAGGAGGGCGGGAGGTGGGCGAGGGAGCAAACCTCTTGCATCGCCATCCGAGAGCAGAGGCCAGGCCCCCGGGACCAGACCCCCTCATGACCCTGTCCTCTTTGCAGCTGCGGGGTCCTGGAGTGGGCGCCGGCCCGCCCACCGCCCTCTGCAGCCAGGTCCGGGAGGCCCTTCTGAGCGGCTCTGCGCGCTGCAGTGCGCACGCTGCCCTCTAGCGCCCGGCGCGCGGCAGCGTCCCGGCCTGTCAGTTTCCCCCGCACAGAGGTTTAGGGAGACCCTGTGGTGTAGAAAGTGAACAAAAAGGCTGGGGCTGTAGCTCGGCGAAGTCCCTGGGTTCAGTACCCAGTACCACAAATATAAATCGATCAGGAATAAAACCTCATTTGCTGTTGCAGTGTTTGTCTGGGTCTTGGAGCCCTCTCTCTGGTGGGATTCAATCAGAGACACCAAGACCTCAGCCGCAGTTACCTGGAGACGACAGGGCTCGAAAGCCCCCTTCCACGCTGTCCCCAGGGCTGTGGGCCTCTCGTGTGTGCTTGTGTGTGCCTGGTCTCTGTGCCCTGCTAGCTGGTGACACCGTTCTGCCCACTGAAGGGGGAGGAGGTGGTGCTGGGTCTCAGGAAAGAGTGACCTGAGGAAGGGTGACTGGCCCAAGGCAGGGTGGTGGCTGCACCTCCAGGCCCTGTTCAGGGGCCTTTTATGGAAAAACTCCCAACCCATCTTTTAGTAAAACTGAAAAAATAGAACATTAATTATTTACACGGGCTTGTGCAGTGGTTAGAATGAGTTTCAGTCAAGAGTTCCCTCAGCTGTGTTGGATTGGATCTCTAACTGGAATACAAGGCCCTGCTGGAGACTTGTCCACTATCACAGATAGGAGGACCCCGAGGCCCCTTCTGCTGACTCAGGAAGGCCTCAAGCCCCAGGGTCAACCGGGCCTGCACTGTGGAGGGGCTGAGGGTTGGAGGGCTGTGAGTGCCGCTGTCTCCTGCTGGGGTCCAGTCCGCAAGGGCTTGGGCGCTGCATCTCAGGCTCAGTGGGCCAGCGAACTCCATGCCATCACCTCCTCATATCCTCCCCCCGGTGTCCTACACCGCTCTGCTGTGCTCAGGCAGCCCCTACTCCCTGCCCCCATCCTCATCCTGCTCATGGGACCCCGCTTTAGAATCCACCTGCATCCCTGCTGCCCTCCAGCCAGCCTTCAAGGTCCAGCCCCTTTCTGTCCTTTATTCTCCCTTCCTCTTTCTTTTCATCTGTCTCTCTCTCTCTCTCTCTCTCTCTCTCTCTCTCTCTATCATCTCTCCACTCAATATCTGTTTTAGAAAATACAGGTAAATATAACACACAGCTACACATCCATAACCCTAACTCCAAATCATTCTTGCTCTGATTTGACTGTGTCCCCCAAAGTTCATGTGTGGAAAACTGAGTCCCCAGCCCAATATCATTTCGGGAGGGCCTTCCTTGGTGCTGGATCTTCAGGCTGCACCCTGGGCACACATGGGCCACAGGCTCTGCGGGACAGGCGGGTTCTTACTGAGGGATGAGCACGCCCGTCCTGGCTGCCGCCCTCTGCTCTTGTGTGGTGTGCCTCCTGCCGTGAGGTGATGGCGCAGGAGGAAGGCCCCTGCTAGATGTTGACCCCTTAGCCTTGAACCTCCCAGAGCCCAGAACCATAAAAAGTAAATCCTTGCTCTTTAGCAATTAGAGTCTCACATATTTTGTTACAGCTGCACGGTGGGGACTAAGACAATATTGCTAACGCTGTGCTTCTGAAAACACTTCTAGCCTTGTTTCCAGTTTTTGCTGGACTTCAGTGTTGACGTTCTCCTCTACCAAAATTAAACAGGCCCTGGTGTGGTCTGCCCAGCCTCCCTCTTTTGTTTAACGTCCGAGCACTTGTGTTCTTGCTTCCATCAGATAGCAATGGTTAACTTCTGTTGTCAGCGCCTGCCTGGCACTTTGGTGGCCCTGTGGCTTCACAGACCGGACTCACAACACCGATGGTGTGAGGGGACCGGACAGTCACGGTCAGTGTTTACAGGACAGTGTTTATAGCAGAAAAAGCCTGGCCCGGAGCTCTGCACTCACCTGGCGGAGTCTGGAGAGCTAATGAGATACCTGAGGCTCAAAGCAAGACCTGGAGGACAGACAGACATTGCTGGGAGAAGAGAGGACCAGGTGTGCAGGACTCAGTGGCCAGAGCACACGGTCCTGAAAAGGCTGCATCTACAGACTAGCGGGGGTCGTGGCACCTCTACACTGCTGGCATCAAACTCATGCGCATTACTCAGGAGTGACCTGTCCCGGCCCTGACACTGCCAGCCCCTGTCCCTCAGAAGGTCCCCGGCATTGGGTCACAGTCACACCCCTGCCTGAGAGCCACAGCCTGCCGCCCACCCCAGGAGCCCGGCCAGCGCGGCTTGCTGCGGGCCCAGGCGTCATTTCAGAGGTGCGCGGCAGGGGGCGCCCTCGGAGCCAGCGCAGAGCAAGAGGCCAGTCCGATCCTGTGTCCTCCTGGACCGGCGCGTTTCTCTCAAGCTTTAATTGCTCTGAAATTGGGGTGGGGGCACTCTTTTAGTAACTGAATATTGGTTTATTCGTGATCAAAGGTGAAGAACAGTTTCACGGCAGCACTTTCTTTACTTTTAGGATGGAGCCAGTGAGGTAAGGCAGATGCGGAGGAGGCCCGCAGGCACCTGAGGACGCACAGCTCGCTGTGGCTCGCTGCTTCGTGTTTACTCCCCTACACTAAAGAATGCTCTGGGTGCATCTTCATACACGGGGACCACTCTGTGAATCAACAACCAGGAAAGGGTGCAGACCCCTCCCCCGCCAGACAGCTGGACACAGGAACCAGGTGGTGCGGGCAGGTGTCAGTCTGTCCTGGAAAGCACCCGAGGATTTCCAGGGTGTGGATCCCTAGGTAAGGGGCGGCCTCACAGCCCTGCACTCATGGATGCCCCCAGGGCAACAGCGAGGCTGCTAGGCTCCACCCGTCACTCTCTGCCTCCCTGGGGCCCTAGCTGTCTCTCTCAGCCCTGGGACTTTCTCCCAAGAACAGAGGCCTTGGTGTAGGCCACCCACGGTGTCCTCACCTCTCCACAGGGGGAGTACAAGGAGGACAGGCCTGCTACCCCTCGTGGCGCTGGACACCTGTGACTGGGACACAGTACCTGCAGTGGGCAGTGAGGGACGCTGGAGGGTGGACACCTGCCCTGTGACTGGGTCTTTGGAGCAGACTGGCAGCGTGTTCTGTGAGGCCCCACCAGGCCTGGGATGCCCGTACCCATGTGCCATGGCCTGGGGCACCTGCGGGTGTCCGGAGTGTGTCTGGGGCTCTTTCAGTAACAGGGTGATGGTTTATTTGGAGCCACAGTGGTGCTGGCTGCAGATTTCCTGCAGTACCGTGGGCCATGTGACAGGGTTCTTATGAGAGGAAGATAGCGGAGAAGAGCAGCAGCTCTGGACATCTCTCCAAGGGAAGCTGACTTGCCTGCAGTCTGTCCTCCTGCGCCCAGGGAGCAGTGCAGCCAGACAGAGTTCAGAATGAAGCCACTCCAAGGGTGCGGAACAGAGTGAAGAGGGCCCGACCCCCCCCCAAATGCCAGCCTGAGGCACCTGCTTCTAGAGTCCTTGGAGAAGGGAGAGAGGAAAGCCTCTGTCTTTCCTAGGCCACCACTGTTTCCATTTCCTGGCATAGCAGCTGAGCCTGATCCTAACAAGGGCATTTAGTCTTGGAAAAAAGTAGCAGGGCAGTGGCACACGCCTGTAATCCCAGCACTCTGGGAGGCCGTGGCAGGAAGATCACAAGTTTGAGCCCAGCCCAGGCAACTTAAGAACTGAGAACCTGCCACAAAATTGTTTCAAAAAGTAGAAAAAGGTGAGCAGGGGATGCAGCTCAGTGCAAGGGCTCAGTGTTCAGTCCCAGAATCCCCCCAAAATGAAAACGTCACCTTTGAATGTCCTGTTTAGAGGATCACTTTCTCATACTTTTCAGGATGCAGCAGGCATTAGCTGAATGGTGGGTGACAGGGACTTTGGAGGACAGGAGTGGGGCTGAGTCCCACTCTGCCACAGCCCCAAACCCTAAGGAATCACTTGATCCTTCTGAACGCTCTGTCTCGAGCAGTGACTCTGTGAAGAGAGGTCACACGCACCGTCAGGACTCCACAGTGCTGGCTCGCGTGCCTTCCTTCACCCTGGCATGAGCAGCTGCACACACTGGGTTTATGCCCACAGGACCGACCCTGTCGCCCTAGCCTTGGGGCACTTGCTGGGTCCTGTTAGGCAGGTGCCCAGGACAGGGGAGGCAGCAGGCCTCTCCACCTCCAAGACCAAACCCAGGGCCCACTCAGTTCCCATGGAGTGGAGTTCCCCCCCAAAGCCTGAGCAGGACTGACTGGCCGCACTTTCAGCCTGGGTCCTGCAGGCTAGCAGCTAGGGTCTGTGCCTGGGAGAGACAGGGAAGCCTGCTCCAGCTGGCACGACACAAACATCTTGGAGCCTAAGCACAGGTGAAGGGCCAGGGCCCCCGGCCCGAGGGAAGCTGATGGGCTGTGACAGACGCCAAGTCCATCCTCCAGCCCTGCCTCAGCATCAGGGAAGCTGTGGGGAGCGGCAGAGCTGTCGGGCGCGTGGCCAGCCCCTCGCTCGTGAGGGGAGACAGCCAGAGCAGGGATGGGGAAGCGGACCACCCCGGCGGCGGGACAGCTGGACTCCCACCCCTGGCCAGGACCCAGGCCTCTGTCACATGCAGCGGGACTTCCCAGCTGCCTTGTTCTTGTTCTCGGGCCTCTGACAGGGCAAGAACCCTATGGGACTCTGGGTCTGCCAGGAAAGTGACGTCACTTAGGGCTGAGGGGTTCGAGCACTGGGTTCAGGCTCTTCCACTTACAGGATGGCCTGTTCCAGATGGGCAGCCAGAGTCACAGCAGGCTGACGACCCCGCCGAGTCCACCACAGCCCTATTCAGTCAAAGGGACTCCTGTCAGCTGATCTCACTCTGGGAATTCATTTACCAGTCACCCCGGGATGCTTCCTGCCTTATAACCCAACTTACTGTGATCTGCAACTCCAGATGGCCTCAGTCCGCTCAGCTCTGAGCCTCACACATGGGGAGTCAAGGCAGAAATGGGGAAAATGCTGTACAGACCCTAACGGGAGAGGAGGAAGCCCACCTCGGGAGGAAGGACTCGGGCAGCAGCTTAGAAGTTCCTCAGCCTGGCTTCCCACCACAAATGGAGTGAGTGACAGGCGCAGCGTCTTCTCCGTCTGCTCCCAGAACCGCCACACCGGAAACAAGGGAGTAAACCCTGAAGACAGGGACCCGGACCTCGGGATCTACACGCTGCCAAGCAGGTATTGGTTTCATGAGGTAAAGGCCTAGGTTCATCCTCCATGAGCACGTACAAGGGCCTGCCGGGGATTTCCCTATCTGGTTTGCGTGTGTTTGTGTGTGTGCACGTGTGTGTTAGCAGACATTCGTTACAAGGTCTTCGCACTAAACTATATCCCTAAAATTTACAAAAAAATTTTGAGACTCTAAGTTGCCCAGGCTGGACTTGAACTTGTGATCGGTACCCAGCACACCTGGAGTGTGGCTGCTTCTCACATTTAGTAAGCAGAGAGGCCGGTGAGAGGAGAAAGAGCAGCCTGTGGTCAGGGTGGAGGCCCAAGTCCGCCCAGAACGGAGCAGGGCTCTAGGGGACACAGCACCGCAGCGCCCAGGAAGATCTGAGTGGACACAGAGGGTGCTGGAGCTTGGTGGCCCCGGCCCCTCGGGGAAGCCACCCTTAGGGCCCAGGGCAGCGGTGGCCACGCATGCCTCCTATTACCAGTGCACCAGCGAGCTGCTGGCTGCCAGAGCTGCACACAGGGCCCTGGGACACCCACCAGGGCTCACTGTCCTTGCCACGGTCACTGCCACCCCGGCCCACACTGCTGTCTGGAAGTGACCACTGCAGCTGGCCTGGCCCTCTGGGGACCCCCACGGCCTTGCGTGACACAGCTCCTCGGGTGGTGTGGCCTTGTCACCCAATCCTATCTTTATTCACTTTCCAGCTGTTTCCTTCTGCTGAGCCTGCCTGGCCCGAAGACGGGATAGCCGCGGGCCCTCGTGGCGGAGGCGCGGAGCTCAGACACAGATTTTCACTTCGAATGCTATCCTCGCCTCCTGTGCCTCTGCCTCCCTCCTGCTCCACACAGCGAGTGCTGGCGGGGTGCAGAGAGGTCCAAGTGCTGCTTTTTGGCCCAGCTGCAGGTCCCAGCACAGCAAAGGTGGTTCCTGCCCCCGCCAGAGGCAGCTGGGAAACCCGGCTCGCTGAGGGCGAGCTTCAACCCCTCTACAGGCGCCCTGCCAACCTCTGCGGTGCCCACCAACTCCGCTCCTGTGAACCGAAATGGGTCATTGCCCCTTCTCATCCTACTCCTGGGGAGACCACCTAAGGTCACTTGGCCTCTCAGTCCTCCCAGACAGATGCGCAGAATGTGCAGTGAAAACAACACGAAGACGCACACCCTCGGGCCCACTTCTGCAGCCTCGCTCCCCGCACAGCTGGGCCTGGCAGCACAGCGCTCCCCAACACTCACGCCACTGTCTGGGAACACAGGAAGTACAAGTGTCTCCCCAAGTTCAGTTGTTAGAGAATTCGGCTGCACTGGTCACTTTGCAAGAAACACCAACCTGTCGCTTAATGGCGCATTATTTAATCGTTTTAAACAAACAACAACAAAAAATGAAAGCAATCCTCAGGAGGTGGGATGGATCAGCAGGTCCGTGTCTCCGCCCAACAGTCACTCTGTCCCAGCCGGGAAGTCGCTGTCAGCAGCAGATAAGCTTCCCCAGAAGCGTGTCCGTGTCCGCTGTCAGAGCTGCCAGGGTCCCCTCCCTTCCTCCCAGGAGGCTGCTCACCTGCACCTCCACCAACAGCCAGGTGGAGCAGGAAAGGTTCTCCTGTGAGTTTCCTGCGGACCAAAAGCTAGACCGCTGATTCCTGTCAGGAAGACCCCATTTTAGGGTCTTTTGAAAGAGAAATCCAGTTAGAAACAACCCAGAAATAATCCTGAAGCGCCAATCAGACAAGCTGTATCTTTAGGGAGTTGTCTGGGGTTTGCAGAAACAAAGGGCTGAAAAGTAGTAACACATTTCATTTTCAACTGCTCAGAAATTTTCTTCAAACAAAGGCAACTAGAGCCAAATTACCATCATTCCTTTTTGCAAATCCAGGCCTACACTGCATTTGTACTTCCTCAGACAACTTCTAGTTTAAATGGCCAAAATTAGAAGTTTAATTTTACAAGCTCCCAATTATTAAATGCCAATAGGAAATCATGTGTACAAGAAAACCAATGACAAACACAGAATATGAACACTTTTTCCAGCCATAGTTTTATACTTATGAGAAACAGAAATAATGAAAAGCAGTATTAAATTAAAAACTTATGGGAAATCCATTTCTCATTAAAGATATTATTTACCTTAGGACATTGAAATTTACAAGTGAAACTTTCAAATTATGAACTCTTAAAGTCACCTTTTCCCTCCTACAGATTGACATACAGGCTTGGTTCCAGAAAAAGTTAAGATTAAAGTTTAAATGAGTGATTTTAACAAACTTCAGCATGGATTCAGGAAGATACGAGACAGCGATCTAGAATAAAACGAAGCAGGAGAACACTCTATTTGGGGCTGTTTGCGACATGCATAGTATCCTTCTCTTTCTCCTGAGGAATAACGTATGATTTCATATTCTATTTAAAAGGGGTCTTTAAATGTCATCCACAAAATCTAAGAGGAAGTCAGAACATTCTTTCACTTCTCCTAAGAGGGAAGTGGAAGTTTGGCCCATCCTTGGCTGCTGGATACCCGCAGCGATCCCCAAGGCACAGAAGAAGGAGCCGTCACCTCCCCCAGTCCTGGGCAGGGACTGGGCCCTGGTTCTGCTGCCCTGACAACTGTGGCTACTCCAACTTCACCAGGGCTGGGTTCTCAAGAAACGCCTAGGTGGAGGAGGAGGGGGCCGAGGCCAGGCGAGCGACTGGACAGGCCTGTCAGCACTGCCCAAAGCCCACCGATTACCACCCCCACCAACATGGGGCCCTCGGGAAGTAAAACCGCCGGTACAGCAGGGCCGCGGTGGACCCTCGGAGTCCAACCCGTCAGCTCAGGACCAAAGGACAGGGTGGCCAAGAGTTCACATTTTAGGAATTTGAAATGTCCAGGAATAAACTAAATAAAATAAAAATGGGGAGAGGAGAAAGGAGCAGGGAGAAGGAAGGAAGATGAGGGATTATTTAGAGAATGTGAGCTAGCCAGGTACCCTATGTGGAAAGCAGTGACAGGTGCATGAAAACGCACAAACTGTGCAGGTTAACTGGGTATTACACAGTCGGATACAGGGCCTCGTGATGCTTCTCCAATGCATACACGTGCATGTGCCAAGCACCTGCACACAGAGGCAGGGCTGGGTCAAGATGGCTCTAGCTTAAAAATACAAAATACAGACCTCTTTAGAGGGACGGGGCAGGGATGTGGAGGAAAGGCTCCCAGGCAGACCCTGACACACAAGCGTGGGCGGGAGGGGGGTCGTCTTTTTGGTAACTCTAGTTGAGATGGCAAGATGCTGGCTGGAGGGTTGTTTTCAAATATAACCTTATAGCTATATTGCTTTTTTAAAAAAAATCTTTGCAAAAAGTTTCTGAACTCTGTGAAAAGTCTATACTGACATTTCCTAAATGAAATAAAAGTGTCAGGGTGAGAACGGGTGGGGACATTGGGCTTTAACGTGAAAGCGAACCTTCACACAAAGCATAGACTCTTAAATAAAGTAACACTTCCTTAAAAATCTGCCGCCTAACAACTGTTTACATCATAGAAAAATAGCAACTTTGTAAAAAGAAATATAGTCACTTTGTTAAAATGGTCTCTTTTAAACCAGCAATTATTTTTCATATAAAGAATTTCTAAACATCCATACAGAAAATACAAATAGACAACGCTGAGTGCAAAGCAGACTACGGCATGCTGCAAATGACCGCAGCGGTCCCCTGCCTGACGAACGCTGCTCCTCCGTTTACGACCGACAGTCTGAGAGTCACCTTGCTCCAGACCTCCCTCAGGGCACGGCCAGCGGCAGGAGGCCCAGCGGCAGGTACTCTCACCTACTCGCACTGTCCGGGCCGTGGCCTGAGCGCAGACCCGAAACCTGGGCCTTCGTGGTCTCTTCAGAGACACTCGTTGCACCGTCTGCATTCCAGTTCTCACAGAGACAGAGTGACACCGAGCTACTGGCCAGCATGGCCACGTCCATCAGGCAGTGGGCTTTGCGTGAAACGCTTTTCTAAATATAAGCATTAGATCTTCATGCTATAAAAACAGATGCTTTCAACAGACTGAGCTCCATGTCCAGGAGCAGCTCGATACGGACGGCAAGTTTCCCACTGACGGCGGGCAGGGGGACTGGGGCATGGAAACCAGCATCTCCAGCTCCTGCCTGGGCCAGATGGGAGGACAGACTGGACCACAGAACACTCAGTTAGCAAACCAAGGCAGTCCTGGGCTTCACCAGCACCTCGTCACACTCTCTCCACTCTGCTGGGGTCGTACGAGTCTGTACGAAATAAAAAGGAACAAGTAAGTCACTGACACACTCGACTGGTATGTTTTCTGTTTGATCCTTGGGTTATAAATACATTTGTTTCAAGGGCAAAATTGACAGGTTTGTAAAATTCATTTTTAGACATTTCAACAATCATTATTTCTTCTACCAAGGAGCAAAAAACCATGGTTAAGCGGTTGTTTTCAGGGAACACGCGTGGTTCTTAGTCAGACACACATGGGAAAATGAGCTGCTTGCTGCTGTGACGGCCTCTGCCGCCGCTCCAGTGGAATACACCCGACTAGGAAAGTGCTTCTTAACCAGCAGCAACACCCAGGCTGGGGCCAAGATGCTTTCTTTTCCTTTATAAACCACAACTCCAGTGAAAGCTTGCTTTAGAGTGCATCTCTGTGCCCAACCGCCGTCCCTTACGGGGACCCGACACCGTGGCACCAGGCATCCTGTCTCCAAACGCCCCAGCTGGGGCTCACACTCACCTGCCAGCACCACTTTCTCAAGGCGCGTCTGAGTCTGGGCTGCCACGCGACCCCAATACAGCCGGTACCGGAAAATGCCCAAGGAGCCCACATGACCTGGATGCCCTAACGGGACCCACCGGAAGCAGAAGCAGGAATCCTGAGCTGCAAAGGACCTGGACCACGAAGCTTCGGAGCCAGGCAGACCGGAGCTCACACGCCAGCCTCGCTCGGGTACAGTTTCCTGCCACACTGGCTCCAAAGTTTCCTAACTTTTCAAGAGAACACGTTTAAGAAATCTGGAAGGGATGCAGCCATGAAAACACTGTGGAGGGTTCTCAAAAAAATTAAAAATAGAACTCCCATATGATGCAGCAATCCTACTGCTGGGTATGCTTCCAACGGAAAGGGAGTCAGCGCGGCCAAGAGCTGTCTGGGCCCCAGGTTCACTGCAGCACTGATCAAAATAGCCAAGATACGGAAAGAGCCTACACGTCCCGTTCACAGATTGGAAAATCATTCTACTTATGCACATTCAGTGGAGTGTTATTCAGCCTTAAAAAAGCAAAGCAATCCCATCATGTTAAGGTAACATGGATGAACTCGGGAAAATAAGCCTGACACAGAAAGGTAAAAACTGCATGATCTCAGTTATAGGTGGACTTTTCTAAAAGGTTAAATTCAGAGTAAAAGTGAAAGCGATGGCGGATGGCAGGAACTTGGGTGGGGAAAGGAGATACCCATTAAAGAGCATAAATCTTAAGCCATATAGTGAAGAGGAGCTGGAGACCTAAAGTACAGCACCATGCCTGTAATTAACAATTCTGTAGTGAGATTTTCCGGGTATCAATCTCAAGTGTTTTTTACACACACTGACAAATGCGGCGGCCAGTCTGCTTTGGACACGTGTTTCACAAGGCACATGTGTCTTAAGACATCACTCTGTGTATCTTGAACATACAAACTATTTGTCAATCATACCCCAGTAAAGCTAAGGAAAAAAGAAAACAAAGCAAGGCTCAGAGCAACGAAGAAGGCAACTCATTGAAAGAATGAGTACAGCTGGACAGAAAGACAATTACAAAACATTGCTTTCTAAGATCTGGCTGGAAACCATGCACCACAAAGGCCAGGATGCCTCTGCCCTCTGGGAGACATCCCTGTCCCGCTGGCTCGCGCGGTCTGCCCTGACACTGGGATCTGACTGGCCAAGGACTCAGCAGCCACAGACATCAGACAGCAGACAGGGCAGGCTCGGGTGATGTGCTCTGCAGCATGGCCAGCATCCCCTGGGGCCCGAGCGACCTGGCTGGGGGCGTGGAGTCCCCAGGATTTGTGCTTCCTGTCGCTTGAGGCTGAGCAACGCCACAATGTGCACAGTGGGAAAGGTAGAGCCCGCAGTGCTCACCGTGGTGGCGGCCCTAGGGTGCATGCAGTGGCTACTGAGATTCACAGCACGATCTTGTTTCATGATCCCACAACGGAATGTGAATTGACACAGACTGAATCTGGGCGCAACTCAGAGCTGTGCACCTGGACAAACCGGAGCAGGGTGGGAGGAGTGGAGATGAGACTCTCACATCTGAAATGGGAAGAACATGAGGCGGGGACTACCAGAAAGACGGCAGCAACACGGCTTTGTGCCAACTGTGGAGCAGAGTGCAGGGTGAGCAGCCAGGTGAGCCGGTCCCTCTCAGGAGGGCGGGGCCAATGCTGAGGCCTGGTGACCGTCCCTGCAAAGGCCCGCAGAGGTGACACACACAGGGCCACCTCTCCAGGGGCGTGAACTGCTGAGCAGGCTGCTGAGATGAGAAGTTCTCTGCCTGCAGAGTCTGGGGCATCCCAGGCAGGAGAACGAGCATTAAAACTTCTGCTCACCAATAAAAGCCCGGGGCTGTAGCTCAGAGACAGAGCTTGCGCTTAGCACACACATTCCTAGCACTGCAAAAATATTTTAAAGGAATAAAAATAAACAAAACTAAAGGGTCAGGAAGAGGTGTTCTTAACAGCTGGCTCAAGATAAAATCTGCATCATCTGTGTGCTTTCAGATACCTGCTGGACCCCACTCACACACCACGGGCTAATCTACTGAGTTAGAATTTTTATGATGTAAATCACTCCTTGCAGGAGGTGGCCACGAGCAGAGACAAAAACATTTACAAACAGGTGTTCTTGTTAGTAGTAGGATCTGCCTGACTTCACAGTCCTCAGGACTCTTCTCAGAATGGGGAAAGACTGACACATGCAGAAACTCACTTCGGATGCCTATGCCCAGTTTAACTGGCACTTAAAAATCTAGTGGGGATACTTTTGCAGGGGGAAAGGGTGCCGGAGAAGAATCCCACTGAAACAGAAATCAGCCCCAAAAGCCTGATCAGTAAGACAAAAGGCTGGTTTTTTTAAAAGATGAAACAAAATCCACAATCTTTAGCTAAACTAAGAAAAAATAAATGAATATATGAAAACATATGAAATAAAATCAGAGATAAAAATGAGACATTACAACTGACACCACAGAAACACAAAGGGCCCTAAGAGACTATTTTAAATAATTATACATAACAAACTGAATGATGTAGAAGGAACGTAAATTCTTGGGCACATACAATCTGCCAGGATTGGATTGTGAAGAAACAGAAATGGTGAAAGGCCAATAACAAGTAAGGACACTCAATCAGTCACAAAAAGTCCTCCATCAAAGAAAATCCCACTTCTGAGTCCTACAATTCTTTAAGGAAGAGTTAGTACTAATCCTGCTCAAACTGTTCTAAAAACTCTAAAGAAAAAGAAATACTTCTAAGCTCATTCTGCCTCAGCAGCATCACCCTGATAATGAAACCAGACAAGCCCACAACTACAGCAGGAGGAAAACTAGAGGCCAGCATCCCTGGAGAGCACGGACACAGAGCACCACCACGCAGAGCCACAAACCCCACAGCACATCGCAGAGGCGAGGTGTCTGGATCAAGTGGGACTCAGCCCCAGGGTGCAGGGACAGCTCAGCACACACAGTCAGTCTTGTGACACATCATGTTCGCTGGATGAAGGAAAAGTCACGGGGTCATTTCAACAGACGCCGAAAAAGCACTCAATAGAACATCTTCTCATGATAAAAACCCTCCAAAAATTGGGTAAAAGGCATGCTTGGCAGCTCCATAAAGCTCACACATGGCAGATCCACAGCTAGCATCGTATGGAATGAAGCAAAGTGAAGAACTTTCCCCTAAGATCTAGAAGGAGACATGATGTCCGCTCTCTCACTTTTATTCAACAGAGCACCAGATGTCACAGCCAGCGCAAGTAGGCAAGAAAAGGAAGGAAAAGGCATCTGAACTGGAAAAGAAAAAGTTAAGCTGTGCCTGTCTGCAGATGACACAATCTATTTTACGTACAAAATCCTAAAGACTTCATAAAAAACTGTTAGATCTAACAAATGAGTTCAGGACAGTTGTAGGATATAAAATCAACACCAATAATACACTACTAGTATTTAAAGAGAAATGATGAAAACAATCTCACTCATAACAGGTACCAAAAAAACTACCTTAGGGATAAATTTATCTGAGGAGGTGAATGCTGAGAACAGTAAGACCCCAGCGAAAGAAATTAAAGACACAAATAAATGGAAAGGCATCTCGGGTAGATGGAGTAGAAGAGTAAGTATCATCAAACTGTCCATGTCGACTTATAGACTCATTTCAGTCCCTAGTCAAAATACCAACCTGTTTCTTTATAAAATAGAGAAAACAACCTTAAAATTAGTACAGAACCCCAGAAGACCACAAATAGCCAAGTCATTCTTAAACAAAAAGAACAAAGCAAGAGGCATCATACTACCTCACTACAAAACAATGATAAGCAAAACTGTACCATTAGGGCACAGAGTGGACACTTAGAAAAACGACACCGAATAGAGAGCCCAGAAATAAATCCACCCATTTACAGTCAACTGATATTTTAACAAAGACATCAAAACACACAGGAAAAAACAAGTCTCTTCAATAAATAGTGCTTGGGAAACCAGATATTCATTACTAAAATGAGTTTAGATCACTTTCTCTCTCACCTATACAAAAATCAATTCAAAATTGATTAAAGACTTAAATATAACACCCAAAATGATAAAATTAGTAAAAGAAAACATAGGGAAAGTGATGTTGGTTTGAGCAATGGCCTTTTTGGCTATGACATCAAAAGCACAGCCCACAAAGGAAAAAATAAAACAGTCAAGATTCTATAAAACTGAAAAGCTTCTACACAGTAAGCAAAAAACAAAATAAAAAAACCCAAAGGAGGGCTTAACAGTCAAGATTCTATAAAACTGAAAAGCTTCTACACAGTAAGCAAAAAACAAAATAAAAAAAACCCAAAGGAGGGCTAGGGATTTAGCTCAGCAGTTCGGTGGCCTGCCTTGCAAGCACAAGGACCCAAGTTCAATCCCCGGTACCAAAAAAAAAAAAAAACAAAAAAAAACCCTAAAGGAGTAAAGAGAAAATTTGCAGAATGGGAAGAAACATTTGCAACTCATATAATAAGGGATTACTATCCCAAAATACATGAGCAACTCAGAACTCAACAGCAAGAGAACAAGCAACCTGATTAAAAATGGGCAAAGGATCCAAATAGATATTTCTCAAAGAAGATAGAAGCCTTACAGGTATGTGAAAACATTTTCAGCGTCACTAATCACCAAGGAAATACAAATCAAAACCACAATATCATTGCCCTGCTGGTATCAAAAAGACAAAAGATACCAAGTGTTGGTGAAGATAGGGGAAAGGTAACTTACACACTGCTGGCATGAATCAGTTCAGACAGGCACCACGGAAAGAGATGAAAGTTCCTTAAGATGATGAATGTAGGACTACTGAATGATCTGGCCACCCTGCTCCAGGTGCGTCTCTAAAGGAGACACCTGTACGCCCAGGTTCGATGCCGCACTATTCACACAATCAACACACGGAACAAACTTGTCTATCAACAGACAAATGAAGGACGAAAATATGGTACAGACACAATAAAGAACTACTCAGCCATAAAGAATGAATCCCACCACTTGTGAGGGTGCAGATGAAACCAGAGGGCATTATGCTAGGTGAAATAGGCCAGTCACACACAGACAAGTAGGGAATGATCTCACTCAGAGGTGTAACACGAAGACATTGATCCCATTTGTGAAAGATCGGGGGACCGAGAGAGGGAGGGAGGTGGAAGACAGTGGGAAGGTGAAGTAAACAGAAGTAAGATGCGTTCTGTACACTGACAACTCCCCGTGATGAATGGAGTCGTTAGGTACCGGAAACATGTGCTCATAAAAATAAAAATTTAAATATAACAATGTCGATTCCTCAGAACTGAGGAGAAAGTAGTTAGCAGGGGCTGGGTGTTTGGAGAGGGCACAGGGAAATGCTGGTTAAAGGACGCAAAACTAGTTAGGTGGGAGGAATGTGCTCCCCAGGTCTGTCATACCATGCTGACTCTCGTTAATGACCATGCTTCTTGAAAAATGTAAAACGAAGTACACGCCAAGTGTTCTTGCCACAAAGATGGTACCATGGGGCTATGCACATTAATCGGCTCGGTTCAACAATTCCATTGTATATGTCAAGACATCGTATCATATAAGTAAATAAAATTTAGGTCAATTTAAACGCAATCAATCCAAACAGCTTAAGAAACAGGCAATGTCATACCTGCTCCACTCAAAGCGCAGGCTCTACTCCAGGTACTCCCTCCCTCGGCACACACCCTCCTGGGCAAGCCCGAGAGCCCAGCAGGCCCATGACAAGTGGGTCCTCAGAACAACACTGGCCAATACCCTTAAAAGCGACACTGCATTTGCGGGGAAATTTAAGTTTCCCACGCACATCTGTTTTTGTTTAATAAAAATGTCAAGCTTCTTCCAGATGAACAACTGCTCTTTCCACCTACCTCGAAATCCTTGGATTTCAAATCTGAAAGCAGGGGTGGAAACGCGTGCACCTCCTGGTAGGGGCAGCTCAGGGAGATGCAGTTTCCCTCGCTCTGCAAAGGCCCGGCCAGTTCTGGTCTATGGCATGTGATGTTGACCTTTAGGTATTTATCTCAATTCCCAGTCACTTCTACGATGTGTAACTGATTAATTCTGTCTCCAAGGACAATGCCCAGAGACTGCAAGAATTCTCCAGGCCTGTTTTTGTCAGAGCCGAAAAGGTGGGATGGAGTTCGGGGAAAGTCACTGTTACTGTCAACGGGAACCTGCCTTGTGGTTTCGTGAGCCAGAGGAGGCTCCAGAAAGGAGTCATGGTACTTGAGAACAAGGAGCCCAGAGACCCCCAGGTGCCGCCAAAGTTTAGGGACTCGAAGAAACACTCAGAAGGCACCATGGCCTGAACACGTGGTCACTGCTGAACTCATCTTGGGTGTGGTCCCCAGGACAAAGCGTGGAAAGGCAGTGTGGCCTGTAAGAGGGGACCAGACCTTCAGGAGGGATGGTGTGGACTGTGCCACTACAAGGGGGCCTGGCATTGCCCTGTCTCACACAGGGACTCATCACACCCCTGCTGGACCTGCTTTTTCCACCGTGTTATGAAGCAGCACAAAGCCCTCACTAGATGTGCCTGTCCCATTTTGAATTTCCCAGCCTTTGGAACTAGAGGCCAAAATAAATTTCCTTTCTTTCTAAATCTTCCAGCCTCGGGTATTGTGTTATTGCAACAGGAATGGACTAAAGCAGTGGGTGAATTTTGGAGTGAGGTGCTGAGAAATGGCAGACTGTTAATTCAGTCTACTAAATCTTTCAGTTTCATAAATGGTATGATAGTAAAAACAGAAAAAAAAAAAACTAAGGCAAAGAATTTCAGGAGGTGCAAATGTAACACAGCAAAATAGGACCAACAATCTATTATACCGACCTGGTATATCTTTTCTTAATAAATTAATGGAGAGCAATGAAGTCTTTTTGGGTGAATACCTTTTATCTCAGGAGAAAATAAGAATGCAAAAGCTATGGTCTCCACAAGATTTATACAAGTGCCTGCAGCAATGCCTGAATACTTTGTGTTTTGCCTTTATTGCTGTTTTAGGTAGATAATTTTTATAGTTGTTTACAAAGATATGTTTACAAAGACATCTTTAAAATATGTGACAGGAAATTACTTTTCATGGAAAGCTTCTGGGTAATTCTTTAAAAATGAAGAATCTTTTGAAGACACAATTTACAGGGTCAACTTTCTCTTCTGCAGAAATGCAGGAGGGCGGGAGCTGCTCGCCCCGGGCTGCGCTAGACCTGGGCACCAGACACCAGAACCTGCCTCCCCGACTCCTCACCTGGGCACCAGAAGTCCTGAGGCTCGGGCCTCCTGCTCGCGGCTGCCGCAGGCCCGTTCTCTTCCCCCGAGATGCTGCCCCTGGACAGGGAGGGCAGATGCCCGGCTCTCCCCGCCCGGGCTCCCCCGCTCAGGGGCTGCCAGGCCTGGCCCCTCGCGGCCTTCGTGTCCTCAGCCTCCTCTGCGGAGTCTGCGCTCCTGAAGCTGAGACTCCTCATCCGCGACACCGAGCTCACTTCCTTCATTCTCATCAGGCGGTCAGGGGCTGCCCTCCTCGGCGGCGAGGCCAGTTTCTCTTGCAGACTTTCAATCACTTTGGAAGGGCTTCGGAGTCTCTTCTCTAGGCCTGCCACACTCGGGGTCCTTTCTATGGCGTGGAACAGTGTGGACCGGAAGGATGGTTTAGGCCCCGTGTCCTCCTGCTCCGGAGCCCAAGGCTCCAGACTGGTGAGAACCCCGTCCACAGCTGCGTGCCCAGAAGCCTGGGGCGCCCTCTCCCCAACAAACAGTGGGCTCTGGGTCCAGCCACACTTCCTCCTGCCATAGAAGGCATCTGCGCTCACCGTGGGCAGGGGCCCGTCCCTGGGCGGCTCCAGGCTGCGGGCACCTG
>NW_022900931.1:31581905-31609596 GCF_012274545.1 Fukomys damarensis | reverse complement strand
GGGTCCAGCCACACTTCCTCCTGCCATAGAAGGCATCTGCGCTCACCGTGGGCAGGGGCCCGTCCCTGGGCGGCTCCAGGCTGCGGGCACCTGCGTCCAGCTCAGGTGACAGGCTCGGGCCTGCAGCTCCGGCACCCGGCAGCAGGGCCTCCATGGCCACCTCGATGCCCAGGATCCGCGCTGCCCGCGCCTGCAGCGACTCGCTGGGGCTTGGGGGGACGTCCGCAACGCTTCCCTCACCCGGAGGCCTGTCCAGCTCACTGGCGCTGGGCTCTTGTCTGGTCACAAGCCCCACAGACCGTAAGTCCGGCGCAGAGAGGCCTCTGCTTTTGTCAGTAAGGGTCAGCGGGGTCCCTGCAGCCCGCTCCTCTGGGGGAACCGCTCTGAGCCGCAGAACAGAACCCAGAGCATTGCCCAGTTTCTCACTTTCTGCTGGGCCCCTCGGGGCGGCCAGCCAGGCCGGGGGCGCTGGCTCTGTGTGTCCTGGTCTTGAAGACACCGCTGTTTCCATGGGCCCTGGGCTGACTGAAAGCTCATCCATCCCGTTGACAATCTCCTGCTTCCAAGTCTCTGTCACCAGACTTCTACCTGCTGACCCGAAAAGCTCACCTTGGCCCCCTTGCACCTGCGAGAAGCTGGGAGACGGAGGACGGGCCAGTGGGAGGCCGGCCCTCAGGTCCCCGCTCTCAGACCGGCCCTTCGCCCTTCCTGACCAACACCCGGGGTCATCCGGCACCAGGAGCCCCGGCGCGACTCTCTTCTCCCGGCTGTCATCATGGAAGCCCCAGCTCTTCGGACCAGCACCGACATCGTCTTCCAGTCGCTGTTCTATCTCGTTTTCCTCGCTGCTGCCGCCGCTGCTGCCATCAGGACTGTCTTCCTCCTCCTGAAGCTCCTTGTTGAAGCTTTCCAGCTGACTGATCAGGTCCCAGGGCCGTCGGCTCACCGGCTTCAGAAGAAACTGGCCGAACAGCTGCTTGCTGTTGCAGGGGCCCGCAGCGGGTTCCCCCTTCACCACTTCGGGCTTGGCCACCGGGCTGGCTCCCTGCCCACAGACATCCATGCAGGGCTGACCCTGGCCAGCCCTGGGCACAGGGGCCTGAGTGGTGGACGGGGAAGTCCTGGAGAAAGCACTGTGGCTGGATGGGCTCAGGGGCATCTGGCCCTTCAGGTGAGGGCCGTGTGCCTTCCGTTTCGGGTCCCTGGATCCTGGGGCTGCATGCCCTTGAATGCCGGAGGCAGTGGGGTCCACACACTTCGGGGCCGTTTCACTCAGCTCCCCCGGCCTTGCAGCAGGCAGCAGCTGTGAGCCCTGAGAGTCTTCGGGGAAGCTGGTTTGTGTTTGCTGGTCCCTATACTGGTGCCCTGGCCATGAGCCAGAGTACTTGAGCGCTCTGTGTTCTGCAAGGTGGACGAATCTGAGGTCATCTGTTTGTTTGTCCCCTTCTGGTTCCCCAAGATCTTGCATTGGGAACTCTGTTTTCTCAGCCATGCTTCCCGTGAGAGCCTGCAGCTCCAGGTCAGTGGAAGACATGCTCAGGAGGCTTTGTTCTTGCAAGGCCAGGCTCTTATCAAGCCCGGGCTTCTTATCAGCGCTCTGTTTTAAGTCATTGTTGTTCGTATCTATCTCTGGCAGATGGGATTCTGATTTAACTGGGATAGAAACCAAACAAAATATAGTCTCGTTTGCTTTTTTCTTTGAACTTTTCTTGGTCTGCATCCCAGTTTCAAACATTCTGAGCTTGGTGTGGGCTTCACAGGTCCTCTCACCCTGTGGGTCTGAGGAGAAAATGTGGCTCCCTGTGTGGCCATGCTGTCCCCTCGAGAAGCAGTGGTCCCTTTGGTCAGGGGAGTGTGCATGCTCTCCACCCCCTGGGAGCTGGCCCCAGAGCCACTGTGGGCCAGGGTCAACCCAGGCCGGGCCCTTCTCGTTCCCTGATGTGAGTGTCAGGCTCTGTGCATTGAGAATGGCACCGTCACAGCGCCTCTTCCTCTGAGCTGGCTCTGGGAGAGACACAGGACAGGTGTCAGAAGGTCTGTCGTCAGGCTTCACTCCTTCACCAAAACCCAGGGGCTGAGCTAGTCTGATATGGCGAATCCGAGGATCATCAAAGGGTATGTACTGAACAGAGCCTTCATAGGTGGCAACAGGACGAGGGTGTGGATGGAGACTTCGGGGAGAGCCTGGGCTGGCACCGTATTCATTTCCAGTTCTGAGGAGGCCAGAAGGAAGTGGGACACTGGCCCCGGGCTTTTCAGTGGGATGGTTCTGTGGGCCGTGGCCACCACTCGTGTGTTTGGGCATTGTATCTTCCAGGTAGGGATTTGGGATGTGCAGGGGGGGCGACCTGTACGAAGGCGGAGGCACATAAACTGGGGGCTCCAGGCTACAGTCGGGCACACTGGGCTCAGACCTGGGCTCGCTGGCTCTGGGGAAGCAGGGGCCATGCAGGTCCGTCTGCTGGCCGTCCTGGAGGCTGCCGAGCTCCCCGCCCCTGGGCTGTGGGTGTGAGCTGTATGACGGGGGCTTGAGAGGTCTCCCAAACTTCGGCCGGGGGAAGGGGGCCGAGGAGCCAGCCTTCCCAGAGTTCTTGGTCAATTCCGAATGGGGTGCACAACTGGGAGGATACGGGGGCACTCTGGGAACACCTGGTAAGTGTCCAACATTTAGTTCAATGGGGATTTCCATGGAACTCAGGCTCTCGGGGGAGAGAACTCGAGGTAGTGACTGGGATTTCTTTTTGTTCTGAGAAGTCAGTGTGTGCTCGCCTTGAATGAATGGGTACAGATCCTGAAACAGTCTCTCCCCGTCACCATCAGACATCTGCCTCCCTAACTTCCTCGGCTGGTCCCAGCTCCCGAAGCTCGTGTTCTGCCACTTAGCAGTACTTGACATCCTTGGCTCCTCTTCCCAGACTGCCTTCTTCATCACGTGCTCTGTCCTTCCTCCGACTTCCCATGGGCCCTCCCTCACGGGGACAGGCAGGCTGCGGGCTTGGGCCATTCCTCTGCTCTCCAGCTCATCCTGGTCTCGCGGGCCCAGCGAGCTGCTGGCCTTCTGACCTCTTCTCCGACAGGCCTGGTCATGACCGATATGGGGCTGAGAGGACCATGCTAAGGCAGGCTGGTTATAAAACCTACAAAACAAAAAGAAGCACGGATGTGATTCACAGGAGAAATGTGCCCTTCCCTGACGCGTGACTGGGCCTTTGAGTCAAAACATTGGTCCCCACACTCTTTGCCCACTTTGAGGAAAACAAGTCGCAATCACTGTGGCTGGAAGACAGCTGCATGGGCTCAGGGCTCAGAGATGGCAGCACCAGGCTGCCCGCAGGATCACCAGGGATGCTGGTTGTACCCCAGAGATGTCAAGACCCTCACAACTTGAAAACACCCATGGGCCCAAGGGGGCTCAGTGCAGTCCTAGACCACTTACAGTCCAGGCCTGGCTCAGCCTGACCTGCTGAGCACCTCGGGGAGCCCACTTTTAATGCTTCCATGAGGGTCAGAAATACTGAGGATCCTAAGGCACACAGTGCTACCCCAAGTCTGATGCAGCACGACTGCGCAGGGCTCATACTTCACACCTATCAAATTTCCAGCCAAAGACGCTGCTGGCCCTGGGACTTTCCTCTACTGATGGCCATCAAACACAACTGCATATCCAGACCTGCAATGACTTAAAAAACCCCAATGTCCAGGCTGTATCCTGGGTGTGCTGTGTTAGAATCCTGCACACGAAAATCCCTCCAGGACCCCCAGTTGTCCCCAGCGTGCAGAAGACACTGGTCTGGCGTGAGACTCATCCAGGGGGCTGGTCAGATGCAGCCTCATGCCACAGAACCACACTTTGGTCAGCCCAGACTGCACCTATGACAATGGTCACTTCAGATTCAACGCAGCTGGAAAATCCCTAACACCTAGCAGCCTCATAGCTCTGGTAACAGTGCAGTGGAACTCAATACCTGTGGGTAGGCAGATGGAAACACACCTACTGCCCTGCTGGCCCTGTGAAGACACACCACACGTGATTATGTAGACATCATACTGGATCCTACGGCCATGACTGCGCCACGGATCTGTGCATGTCCTACTCACCTCTCTCGTCACTGCAGCACAGACTGACTGTAAGACAGCACGCTGCACCATGCGGGCAGCGCCTCACTTTCTGCGTTCAGCTTCACATCCACTGGCCACGTGTGCTACCTGCGACAAAATCGCCTACTGATGCTTCTCGCAGAATGTGGCCCTGCCACTAAGTGACACACAGCTGTACACATGGATAAGTCTCTTTCCATGAGCTCCGTCTGGCCCCAAGATCTGCATTCTTAATAAGCTCTCTGGGGGATTCTGCAGATGGCTAGGAAACACTGCTAGGACTGGCTCTGAGACTGACCAGAGGCAGGGCTCCGCTTGTGGGAGGCAGGGAAGGTCCTAAGGAGCAGGCTGCTCTGCACCACCTGCTTGACACAGCCTTTAAAAAATGCAGACACCAGGGTCTACCCCATGCATGTGGGTTTGACTGGCCGGCCCAGAGGAGCCCATCACCAGCATATCTTAAACCTCCCCAAGTGACTCTAGCATGCACCCAGGGGCTAGAATCACTGTTCTGACCCAAGTGAAGGAAATATCTGGACAGCGCCGGACACTGGGTACGAGAGGACACCATCTGCATGTGGCCAGACTCTAGGGCTGTGACACGGAAAACCACTGCCTGGGAAAATCAAGCCCAGGAGCCCAACTGCTATGCACAGGCTGAGGAGAAGCATGTTTCAAGTGTAAAATCATTGTTTTTATAAGTCATTAAAGTAAAATATATTCACTGTTGAGAGAATATAGGAAAGTACCAAAACCAAAAACTGCTTCTGAATTCCCTTCTCAGAGTTGGTCACTTTAAGGTGTGTGTTCTGCTGTGTGTGGTCTGCGTGTCTGTGTGACCCACAAATCGCCTTAGTGTTCTCCCGGGGACCCATGTCCTCACCTCGGTCTGAGCGACAGGTGAACCCCAGACACTGGTGCTTCGTGCCAGGTGCACATGCAGGGCCGGACAGCAGCCCCTCTCGGGTCAGGATGCCTGCCACTCCTGCTGGCAGGGGAGGGAACGGGCACAGAAATAACTTGCTAACTCTGACAGTTACTGGCCACTAAGCATGCCAGTGGGCAATTTCATTTAAACTTATCCCTTGGGTAAGGAAAGATAAGGAAACCGGGGCACAGGCAGATTAATCAGCTTTCCAAAGTTACAGTAAGAGGCTGGGACAGAATTCTAATCTGAGAAGAGTGAAGGTGCATTCTCCCTTTTCCAGAGCACCTCCTAACCCCTCAAGCTCTTTACTTTCAAGGATAACCAGCATCCCATGATACCTGTGTGTGCATGTACAGATAAAACATATATTTATATGTGGGTATACACACATCTGTGGTCATCTAGCCTTTGTGCCAATGTGGGACATTTACATAAATCCATGCCCACACACCCTGAGAAACACTGTCGCCCCCAGAACTTATGCAGGTCTGAGTCCGGGCTCTATTAGGTGACCCTTAGGTCAGGAATGAGGGGGTCACAGTGTGCATCAACCAGCTGACCTCAGGAAAATTGTTCCAGTGTATAGCTGGTCTTGCTAAATGTTCTCATTCCTACTTACTACAATTCTTTCTTCCTTATTAGATGAGTGAAAGTAACTTTTCATTATTTTAATTTGAATTTCTTTGATGATCAGTAAGGTCATTTTTTGGAGCACTGAATAACTCCCATCATGCAGCCCCCTTCAGCTGGGGACAGGACAGAGTACAAACTTCGAGAGGTGAGTCCGCCGGATCCACCGTCCTGTGCAGTGTGGCAGGCAGGAAGGCCCGGGCACGGACCGGGGCACCATTCCCTGCACATAGGTAAAGGGTGCTGCTCTGTGAGACACCCTGGTGAAAATGAAGTCTTTAACATTACTATTTTTTTTTTTTTTGTATTGCTGGGGATTGAACCCAGAGCCTCATACATGTTAGGCAAGTGCTGTACCACTGAGCTACACCCCAGCCCCTTTCGTATTAGTATTCTCATTTTGGAATTCTAAGCCTCAGGAGTGAGGGAACTCCTGACTAACTTATAGATTATAGGCAGAAAATACCTTAAATCATTTTGATGCAAAGTATGTGCTGCCCAACGGCCAGGTGCTTCTGCACACCTACTCCTTGCAGTGCAGGCTCCCAGGCCTGGGCATGGGAGGAGGCCAGTTGCCCTGTTGCTTTCAAAATCACCTTTGGAGACTGGGTTTCCAAGGCTGCGCAGAGTATTTCCTGCATCAGGCTCTGAGGAGTCATCCTCCTGGTCCCCACGCACACCCACCCATACCTTCCCCAAGGGACTCCTGAATGCTGCACACGGCACGAGAAGCTGAAGAGAAAGCATTTCCAAGTCTTCGGTACCCACCAGCTGGAGGGCATCAGGCTCTAGGACAAGATTTAAAAACTCTAACTTCAGACACCGTGACTGTCACAGACTACACTGGGGAAGAGGGACATGCAACAAATCCCGAGGGGGGTGTGGCCAAGGCTCGGCATCAGAACCATCTGCTTCCTCCTCCTCCGTCCTGGAGGAGGGAGGAGGGGCCAGAGCACCACTCTTACCCCTCAGCCGCAACTTTGGGGAGCTGCATGGGCGCAGCTCATTTTCTCAATTACCACCGCGGCCTTGCAGGGACTGCGCTGTGCCTGCAGAGGCGGCTGAATCCCAAGGTGCTGGTGTGCGTGTGCGTGCCACCGCGGCACGACAGGAAGACAGATACAAAATGACATAAGTAGGACAAGAACATAAACAGTGATTTTCCTGCAGAGGGAAGGGGGTCAGTTTCCTTTCCTTATAAAAATGCTCTCACCTTCAGTCTAACGGTCCAGAGCTGCAGGTGTTGTACAAGACACCAACGCCCCAGTGTAGGGAAACACAGGTTACTGGGGAAACTTGAAGTGATCTTAAGAATTTTAAATAATTTAAAATTCAGTCCCTACAACCCAGAAAACAATAAAGCAGCATTTAACAAACATTTGTATTAAAGCTGGCCTGAGCCAGCGCACCTGTGGGAATTTTGGTGACCTCTTCCCACAGGCAGGCTACCTGTGTGTGCCAGTAGCCTGCGTTACGATGCCCCTTGGCACGTAAAGTACGTGCTTCTTTTAAAAAGTAAAGCTCTGGCACTGAGAACTGGTGGTGGTGTGAGATGGTAACTTCTGTGTCAATGCTCTCCTAAGATCTGCTTCGGCAGGTCCCAGGGCTCTGAGAGCCACACCGATGCATGACAGCTCAATCTAGAACCGTGCCAGGGAGCAGGGGACCAGGTCCGGGGCTGAAGTGTTGCTTGCCTGCCCTGGGGGTTCCATGGGAGCATGGTTACCCCTGCTTCCCCCAGACACAATCCCAGCCCTGGCCTCTGATGGGAGGTAGGGAGGCCCCACGCGAGTCCTACCCATCCTGGTGTAACATATCCATCATGGCACCCAGGCCTACAGTCTAGCAGTGCCTGCTGCTACTGCAGGTCACCTTCGGGACTGGTGGATGGCTCAGGGCTGAGCCCAGCTTGCTCTTTCAGAGCCCACCTGCTTTCAGAAGGATCAGCTGTTTCAGTCTAGCTGCACAGCAGAGTGGGCACCTCGTCCTCCTCCTCCTTCTCGAAGCTTTCCTCTGCAGACCGGCATGGCAGAAGGTGCTGTGGGCATATCCGCAGGGTGACTCCTGTTCACTAACTGCGGGCGTAGGTGCTTACTGGCTTCTGTGAGGGCTCAGCTGTCCTGCCCTACAGAATGCGCTCCTCGGGCAGCTCCCCCGGCCAGGAAGCTGAGCTGTACCTCTCAGCCACTGTGAGATACTAAGTAGACCGCACCATGCAGGTAACCATAATGCAGGGCAGCAAGGAGGCCGAATTTGGAAAGGGGCAACCAGAGATGGAGAGCAGATTAAGATGGAAGTGGAGAGGTTAGCATAAATTAAAGCTCAGTCAGGAGAGACAAAGCTGCTCAGGACACATGACGGAGGGACATCACTATCTGATTGGAGCACGAACTACAGGCTGCAAGAGCAGAGTTTTAACCAGAAAATCCACAAACACTGGGTCAGACTGCTGAACCACTATTATGCCTGCTTCTCACAGTAAATGACTACAGAGGACAGCCGTGTAGATTAGCTGAGCTAGAGCACCAGTTAGGGGGTTAGTTTTTGGTTAAAAAGTGCACAAACTTGATACTGGGTCTGGAAGAGAAAGTGAAATGCATTTTTGGACACGGAAAAGACACCAAATGTAGACGTCTAAATGACGGGCACAGTGATCACTGAGAAAAGCCCCTGCTGTCATGCTGGGGTGATGGCCCCTAGTCAGTCACTCAGCCATGCTGGCCTCCAACTGCTGAGCTCGGTCTGGGCTCCACCAAAATCAGCTCATAAAGGGGGAAAGGGCATTTGGAAGCGGTCCAGCCTGCATGGCCAACCTCTACCATGGGGCTATAATATTTAGAAGTCCAATGCGCTATCCATTGCGCAACAGAGCCACCTGGGGCTGTAATATTTAAAACCTGGTTGGGAGACTGGACCGGTGCTGCTCCCACGGATACCAGGTTTTCTGAGTCTTGGAACGAGGACTTCTGAATTCTTCACGTGCAGTGAGGACCCTTAGATATGCAAGGCAGTCGGAGGCCCCCCTCATCAGGCTCTGCCTCAAGCTTACTGCGTCCCTCTGAAGCAGAAATTACAGCTGGGCTGACTCAAAGGACTGGCCCATTTTAGAAACTGCAGTTATATTTCTACTACAACAGGGTGAGTAACCCTAATCTGAAAACACAAAATGTGGCAAAGTCTGAAATTCTTGGGAGAACTCTGATTAAGGATGTTTAGGATATTTAACTAGCAATTCCTGTGGGGACACCCCTCAAAAAAATCAGCCTTGAAACCAGAAACATTCGTAGGTCCCAAGTATTTTGGATACAGGACACCAACTCTTAAAATCATTTTACATCTTTTCAAAGTCTCTAACAAAATCAGGGACTGGAAGCAACACTGGCTGAAGAGGGGGTTTTCCTCCCTTCCCTCCCTATTTCCTTCTCCCCTTCCTTCCTCCCTCTTCTTATCTTCTTTCTCTCCTTTTCTCTTTTCTTTATGTCCTTCTCTTCTGCTTTGTTTTCAGTGTTGGAATCAAACCCACAAAGCCTCCGGCATGCTAAGCAAGTGAAACACTCCCCTGCTGAGCTGTACCCCAGCCCTGAGGGGTACTTTCGAGGTTAATTCTCATTCTCGTGGGCCAGACAAACCCAGGCAAAGAGAAGAAAGCAGAGGGAAGGGAGGGAGCGGAAGGAGCACCTCAGATCTGCGTGGAGGGAGCCAAGCAATCCTAGGAGAGTAGGTAGGGGAGACCTGCATGGCCATGAGGGTCCCCACTGTGTGCCACACTGCTCCGATACAGGGTGGGCCCCCGCCTGCACATCACAGCAACTCCCTGCCCTGGGTGCCCCTCTCAGAGAGGGCGGCCTGCTTCACAGACCCCACCTCACACTGAGGTCAGTCAGGAAAGTGAGGCTACTTGTTCTACTGTTGAAACGGCACCGACGCACTGGTGATGACTGGATTTGAAGGCTGGTGACACTCTGGGTCCTCCGTACTCCGGAAGCAGCCCCTACACGAGCACAGGCACCTCCACTTCTATCCACACCAAGATGGCAGTGGTCAGTCACCCCACTCCTTAGGATGGACGGGTATGACTGAGCCCATGCGGAAACCACCCACAGGTGTAGCCTCTGCAGGAGAGAAGTAGTTCCTCACCGGAGCTACCAGGTAGACCCTGGCAAAAAAAGTGCAGCAGACACATTTCCTTCCTCTGTGTCCACACACTTGGCAGCTGCGCCTGCATTCAGTACAGTTTACTAATCACCTCTGACTCGCTTGCTACCTTCAGGAGGGACACGTCCAGGTGTAAGAAAGCAGAACACCCCCGAAGAGCACTGTCATTGGTCCACGTGGCAGCCAGGGTCGGGCACCTGCAAGGGCCAAGGACTGATCATCCAGCAGCTCTGGGTCCTCCTCACACTGCAGGGAAAGCGCAGGCTTCAGGGCCGGTGTGGTTCATATCCTAATGTCCTCCTAAAGCCTCCTGTCCTATAGGTGGGGAGTCAGGGAGGTGACTGGGTCATGTCTGTGTGACACTTGGCACAGGATGAGCCCACTGCGGCTTACAGCTGGGTGGACCTTGGCACACGAAGCCTAGTAGGAAGAGGTGGGTCACCATGCACTTGGCCTGGAGGATTCTGAAGCCCTGCTCCTCCCTGGACCCCTGATCTGCTGCTCACCACCATGCAGTGGCATTAATGCTGTTTCTCCTCTGCCATACCACCCTGCCTTGGAACCAGCCCACCATGGACTAAAACCTCTACAAACTCCGGGCCAAGTAAACCTCGCTCACCTCCTTTAACTCGCAGGTGTTGGGTACTTTGTCCTAGGAATGAGAAAGTAACCAGGACGAGCACTTTCCGACTGCTGGCCTTCTGTGACACCCTCAACCTCTCTCTGCCTCTGCCCTCACCTGCACAGAAGCAATGGGAAATACCCTGCTTTCTAGAGTTGCAACAAGGGACTGAGATAATACACCTAAAATGCTTAGCACAGGAACGAACATATTTTTAAAGCTCTTGTTTTTGGTGGTTTTTGCCATTAACCCAACTAAGATAAATTATTAGTGGACAGATGATACTGAAGTTCTTCCTTGAGCCACCGTGGAAGGAGGCACAAGCGAACACAGAGGCCAGAGGAAGAGCTAAGTGTTCATCTTTAGGGGTGATTATTTCAGATCAGTGTCATCTTAGTGTCCAGAGCATGCTCCATACGCCAGGAAATGGATCCATAACAGGAAATGGTGATACGGGGGCTGTCAGAGCAAGCTGCTGCCCATCTCAGGGAGCCTGGTCTCTAAGGGCGAAGCCACACCCACTTCCACAGCGATGAGGCAGAGCTAACCGATACGAAGCTCACTAAACAACAGGAAGAGCAGCCTCCAATCCATGGTCTCCAGGGAAAGCTAATGCCTAAGGCCGCACACTCTCCTAACATGAGTACTCGGATTCTTTACCAAGTAAACTACCTTTACTGGTGTAGTCCATTCGGTGTCGCAGAGGACACGAGAAACACCCCAGTTTCCACTTCCTACTCATAACCCCACCACCACCCTCCTCACCTTTACTCGCTCACTCGAGCGTCTCTGAAGGCCAAGCCGGGGTCGGAGGTGCACAGAGAGCCTCCCGTCCACCTCCCGTCACTGCACCCGAGGCAGCCGCCTCACAGCCCTCTGACCACAGTGGGACATGGCAGATGTCAAACCGACTCTGGTCCAGGCCCCTCGTCCTTCACCTGGAGCTCCGAGGGGTGGTCATGCCAGAAGCAGAACAATCGGACCTGCTGAGCCCGTGTCCCGGCATCCCTCCGGTGTCCCTAGCCCTCGAACCCCCCACACTCCAGCTCATACTCCCCACGGACGTGCTGGCCCTGGGACGGATGGCCGGCCTGCCTGCTGTGCGCAAGTTCTCAGTGGCTGTGCCGCCCCCGCCACTGACGCCTTCCTGTGCACCCTAGAAGCACCTGTTCCTCACAGCCCTTCTGAAGGGGGGCAAGCTTCTGCTTGATGGGAAAGCTGCTGAGGGAGAGGCAGCGCAAGCACATGTGCCACAGCACACCAGGACCCGGGCACTTCCGGATGGTCACGCTGCTTCTGCCAAAAGCAAAGAGCCCCGAAGGAAAGGTTCCAAAGGGACGAAGTGAGAGCCGAGTCCTCCTGGGTGCTCCTGCACGCGCAGCTCAGGAATCCAAACTTTCCTTGCTCGAGAGCCCAAGGTAGCCACTCGGATATGAAACTAGCGTTAAAAACACAAATAGCGTGTGGGGTTATCGTTCTGCAGAGGAGGAGATACACAGAAACAGATGTCAAACCTGGAGCTTTCCTTTTTGGAAAAACCATTTTAAGCAGGATATGATTTGAGAGAAGTTTAAAAAGGCCCGAAAACCCACTGTTTACCATATCCAGTAGCGCTGTCTGGGATAGATGTTTACTCATCAGACACAAACCTCCCATGGTGAGGGCCCCACGCCACCACATCAGACTCTCCCCTTAGCTGGGCCTCTAATTAGTCACAACTGCTGCTGATGACAGGAGATAATTACAAGTCACCCTCGTGCTTAATGAACAGAACCTTTGTACCAGAGTTCCTGGGGCCCAGCAAAGAGCCTGCTGTGGTGTGACTTGCAGATCCAAACCTCTGCTGTGCTAAGTTATTCTACAGCTTCCTCTGGTCCTGGTGTTTCACAGGAAACACCTTAAGGAAACCATGAGTGCCTGACAAGTCTTCTACATATTTTAACAACAGCTCACTATTCCTCAGTGATGGCTACCTGCATCCAAGACGGCTGCTTCCTGTGCATCCAGATAACACAGGACGGCCCTTGACATCTGTGTATCTGTGCGGCGTGTGTCTGCCAGCACGCTGGGGACAGCCTGTGGGCTGCTTCTGTAGCACAGTGCGTGAGCTGAGGCCACGCTCCACAAAGTAAGCAAGGTAACGTCCCTGGCCTGGACAACGATCCCAGCAAAGCCCCGATGTGGCCAAGTCTCCAGCTTCCACATCTGTCCCTGCCAGCCTGGCCCACCTGTCCTTCCCCACCCTCACCAGGCAGAAGGCCCCATCCGGCAATGTGGACACGATCTCAGAACAGAAACGGACACCAGCAGCAGTCAGCAGCAGGATCTGCCGCTAGATCCACATGCAGAACAAGGCATTTAAAGTCACTCACCCTGAGCCCAACTAGTGGAAAAAAGACACTGTCCAGGAAGGAACAGAGATCTGAGACTTGTGACAGGAGGGACACAGACAGAGGTGGCCACACCCAGCTACACTGGAGACGGAGACACACTAGTGGACAGAATGGCCTCAGCACTCCAGCCCCCAGCCCTCCCTCCTCTCCCGCCTGAGGATGGTGGGGGACTCCAGCTGCCCCCTGTGACACTGCCACCTTCTCACCCAGCTCTGGCACCCAGAGAACCTACAAACGGGGGAAGCTTCCCCTTCAGGAACCTCTCAGCCACCAGAAGCCCTGTCAGTCTGTGACCATTCCCCACTCCTGTGCTCGCTGCATGTCCCAAGTGCTGGCACACACGGGTAGGATGAAGCCATCAATGCCGCCGCCTCAGCAGACCAGCAAGGAGACCAGGTGCAATCTTGCCCACATCCCATCACTGCACACTGTCTCTGCCTCCTGGCCCAGTGAGCCTGCTGCTCTGGACACTCAGCACTCACATGACACCTAGGCTGTGGGCCTAGTGACTTTATTTACAGAATGAATGTTCACTGAATGCAAGATGTTAAAATAGGAATTAGCCACGTCAGAGATGAATTAGATATGTTCTCAGCCTGCAGGAAGCGGATGATTCCTGAGCCCCGTAGAAAGTGCTGGAAGAGTTCACAGGACAGAGTATTTTGCAAGGAAGGAACTGATGGAGATGAACTGATAAGGAGGGGTCTCTGAGGTGGGCGGTGGAGAGGGAGCAGGATGTGCCAGGGACCCAGGTGCCCACACACACAGTACCACAGGAAAGCGTGGCCAGGTGAGCCAGGAGGAAGCTGCTCAGACTGGACACGGCCCTGCTCTGGGGTTCCGTGTGGCAGCTCAGAGACCCCGAGAAGAACAGCCCCATACTGAGTAGCGACAGCAAGTACATTCTCTGAAATCAGTAATTTGGATCAACAAACACGAATCAACTCTAGGTCCCGTCTGCTTTCTAACAGGGTTGCACAGTCCTTTGCCTCCCGACGCCTAAGAACTGCCACTCTCATCTCCTCCTGGATCTCAGCAGTGCTCTATGGGACTACGGCAAAAGCGCCAGCAGCCCCAGGCTGAGGACACTGCTGCCTTCCCCTGCCCGGCCTTACAGAGGCCACAGAGGAGCAGCACTGTGCCTATTACATCTGCTATACACACACAGGGCAGCATGCATTTCTTCCTCGGCTGGAGGGAAAGGGGTTGGCTGGGCCAGGCTTCAGAGAGTTGGGCCTGACAACAGCTCCATTCTTCAGCTAGAGAACAACCCTGGGCTGGGCCGCAGCTCCCTGGCAGAAGGCTCACCTAGCACATGCAAGGCCCTGGTTTGGCTCCCACCACAGCAAAGTCATTACCTACGTCCTGTCTTGCCTCCTCCTGCCAGAATAACACAAACCAATTTAACTCCCACCCTCCCCAGAACACTAGTGGGGTGCTGAGGATAAGCACGAGCTGTGGGGCCATGATCCCGATGGATCGGAGCTGGACAGGGCCACCCTGGGCCTTGTGTACCTTCCAGCCCTGGAGCCTGGCCCAGCATTGGCCACAAGGCCAGACAGGACAGGCAGCAGGATTGCAGCTGCTCTTGTCAAGGGATTGACGGCCGGGTCCTGGCAGTGTGCCGTGCAGGCCTTCAGATTCAGAATTCACATAAGCCATGGTCCGGTGGGTTTGTCTTTTTGCATTTTTAAATCTGTAACTATTGGTTCCTTTTTGTCTTCTCCCAAAGCACTTTTTTTTTTTTTTAATGAAGAAAGATGATTTTCTTCCATGCCTATCTTTCTGTTGGTCTCCTATTTTCATGTACCAGTTGGCTACTAAACAACAAAGTGTCTTTTCAGGCCGGCTCAGGAAGCCCTATATGAGGATTTGGGCACCGACGTAAGAGTTTTGCAAATATGTACAAGGCATGACCAAAAATGACATGAATGTGTATATTTTTAAAAATTGTATTACAGTAAAAGACATACTGCCATTAATATCACTAGTAACACACACACACACACACACACACACACAGCCTATCTTTTTTGCATTTTTAAATCTGTAACTATTGGTTCCTTTTTGTCTTCTCCCAAAGCACTTTTTTTTTTTTTTAATGAAGAAAGATGATTTTCTTCCATGCCTATCTTTCTGTTGGTCTCCTATTTTCATGTACCAGTTGGCTACTAAACAACAAAGTGTCTTTTCAGGCCGGCTCAGGAAGCCCTATATGAGGATTTGGGCACCGACGTAAGAGTTTTGCAAATATGTACAAGGCATGACCAAAAATGACATGAATGTGTATATTTTTAAAAATTGTATTACAGTAAAAGACATACTGCCATTAATATCACTAGTAACACACACACACACACACACACACACACACACAGCCTATCATTCTTGCCACTTTCTGAAGCACTTCTGGAAATCCTCATTTCTGAGTGTCTTCATTTGTGCTGTTGTGGCTCCCCTGCTGTCTTGAATTGATTCAAAAGGTTTACCTTTCACGGTCATCTTAACTCTGGGGAAAAGCTAGAAGACACAAGATGCCAGATCCAAGGGATAAGGTGGCGAGGACCCACCGTAATATTTCACAAGCCTGTCTTTCTGTCAGATGGTTCTTGGCAGCAGCTTCACCGTATTCTTGACTATACCCTGGAAAGACACTCACAAATGAAGACTCCCAGGAATGCTTCAAAAGCAGAAAGATGCTGGGATAAGTGTGCTCAAAGGAAGAGGGAGCCTTGTGAGGGGAATTAAAGGCAGTATGCCTTTCACTGTAATAAATGCTGAAGCTTCAAACATTCACTATATATTTCAAGCACACTTCCTGTGCTCTTTACCTTTCTACCCCGCAAGGCAGCTGTTACAATTAAACATGAAGGGTCAGCCTGAAGACCTTGTGTTGAAGGCTCATTCCCCACGGCAATGCCATCCAGATGCAGGGACTAGTAGGTGCCTGGACCCTGAAGGCACTGACCTCGTCAACAGGGCATCGTGAGTTCACAGCTGAGGGGATGCTAGGACAAGGGGCCTGGCTGGAGGAACTAGGCCACTGGGGCCGTGTCCCAGAAGGATGCAGCTCTCTCCTGTTCTTCCCCTGCTCTCTGTTTCCTGGCTGCCATAAGGTGAGCAGCCTTCCTCTGCCAGGCCCTCCTCCCAGGATGCTTCTGCCTTCGAGCCACCTGACCACGGACTGAAAACTCTGAAGCCATGAGCCAAAACAGGTCTATCCTCTGTTACATTGTGCACATCAGGTGTTTTGTCCCAGAAACAGAGAGCTGAACAATACAACAACTTCACTCCAAAAGCTACTGTCCATCACCCAAGCTAATCAGCACATCTCAGAAACATGCAGAAGAAGCAGACCCTGTCAAGCCCTCAGGCATCCGTATGAAGACACCCTGATGACATCTAAAGCCCCCATCTGAGCATCTCACTCGTGACAGAAACTGATGGCTGCAGAACTGGCTGTGTCTCCCCACCTACAGGACTGGCTAGAGCCCTCATGGTCCTCAGGGCCCTGTTACCCCATACCAGGGGCCACAGACGCTGAGCAGATGTGGAGGGGGTGGGGAGCACAGTGTCCACTCAGGATGCTAAGGGGAGTCCTACTGCCCCTGCTCTGAAACCCAACTCCAGTCAGGCTCAGGTGTGAGGAGGGCCCCACATGCCGCACACCGCACATGTGCAGGGGCTCCACGGCACCTGTTTCACCGCATTAAGAAAAGTCTTCCACTTTTCAGCGGCTGTCACAATGGTGCAAGGAATAATTTGAAAAATTAGCATACACCAAGTAACCACTGTTGCACAGCACTACCAAGTTCCCCAGGAAATACAGAAGAAACAGGACCAAGGTACGAACTCAGTACCTTGCAATCCAGGCTGAAAGACAGAGAAACACTCAGCACAAAACTGGAAAGCACAGAAGGCAGGAGAAAATCAAACACAAGTTTGTCTGAGAGTAATTAAGGCTATCTTAACCCAGCCAACTTATGCATGAGAGCCCTTTTCCAAGATCCACAGCCGGCACATGGCCCACAGTGTGAAGCCCAAGGAAGCAGAGGGTGGTGGGATTCCGGGAGGCAAGGTGAGGGCACAGCTCCTATGCTTTCCACCCCGAACCCTGTCCCTTCGTTCATGACAGCTCAGACGTGTAACGCAAGCCCGGTTCCCACACGGCAGGAAGAGGAACTCTTGCCTCTGTTCAGGAACCAAGGTATTGAATGCTCTAATAAAGCAAAGCCCTCCCAATCACGCCCCATTAAGGAAGAAGTCTTCTCGGGGAAGGTGACCTGTAACTCGGGAAGACCAGTGCCTTTCCATAAGACTTATTCCACCACCTTTTCTATTTGCTTCTCTTAGACCCCTGCCCTTGGGTGTTTCCAGGTCCCAGCCCTGTAACATGCTCTGTATCTCCAAGGATTCTTCTTCTCTAAGCTATTCTGGTCCTAATGCACTTTTAAAGATAGGCACAGTTCTGTGAGGAGACAACAGAGGTTTCCTCAGAGCTGAAACTGTTTGGAAGAGAGTTTCAGGGCTGCTCTTGCACACTGCCTACTGCAAGGCCAGCTGCTGGAGTTTCCTCTGCCCATCAGGAAACACCCACAGAGGCAGCTGTGTGGGGATGGGACCCCACAGCCGGCCAATGTGTGTGCGAGGGGGCAGGGGGGATGCCAATGGAGTCAGGTGAATATCAAAGGATGGTCCTCTTTTTCACAAATGGAAGGGAGGCAGTTCCCGCTCAATGCTCTGTAGCCTGCAAAATTTTGAAAGGGATTAATAAGAAAGCCAATGTACCAAGACTGCATGAATAGACATGAACTAGCTTTTACCAGACTCTAAAATGATTCCCATCTGAAGCAACTGAGCAGAAGGCTGTCGAGAGAAGTGGACGACCTGTCACTCCGTGGGGCTCCTGAGGGCCACTGCGGTGGCACTGTGATCAGTATGGCTGGGATATCCACACAACGCACAAGGAGAAGCACCTCCTCTTGGACCCTTCTTTCCTCCCCTGCCCCAGCCAAACAAAAGGTGGGAGAGTTTACTTATGCATAATCCAGAGCCAAAGTCCCAAGGCAAAAGCACCTACTGGTTCAATGGGGAGCTTACCCCGCCTCTGGAGCTCCGGAAACAGAAGTCCTGTGGTGCTCCGTGTGGCACCTTGGTGTGCTGCGGTGGGCCTCAGGGGCCCTCATGGGGCCTGGCCCCGGGGCCAGCCTGCTTGGAGCCAGGGCAGCAGCACCATCCTCACACCCATTCTGCAGGCCTTGGCTGCCTCTGGTCCTTGTCTTCGCCTGTGCGTGCCCATCAGCCTTCGTCCCACGTGGCACTGGGAGGTCTCGGGGTGGTTTGTACCCGTGAGAGATCAGCAGGTCCTCCACACTGTACATGGTGTGCTGGCTTCACCATCGCTCGCCTGCTGGCACCGCCATGGTGGCACAACCCATCACTAGGGGGACAGGAGAGAGCGCTGGGTGACCAGCTGTCCCTGCAAAGCCGCAGTCCCTCTCCCCACCCCAGGCAGCCCCAAAGAGGGAAGTGGTGATCTCCCAATACCCAATGCCCTGCCAAGTGTTCGTGGGGCAGCGGGACATAGGGATGTGGCAGAGGATCGCACCAAGGACAGATGCCTCTTGAACGAAAATGTTGAGTAGTGGTTCTTGTTTTTTGTTTCTCAGTGCTTGGGCTTGAATCCAGGAGTGTTCTACCAACTGAGCTATATCCCAGCCCTTTTTTATTTTTATTAGGAGATTGGGTCTGAATAAGATGTCTAAGCTAGGGTCGAACATGAGGTCCTCCTGCCTCAGATTCCCAGAGTGCTAAGATGACAGGCATGAAGCACATCTGGTCAGCATAGTATTTAAGCAAAGGAACGTCCAACCCTGCCCACCAGCCTCTTGCCCCCTCATTTAAAATCCTCAGGCTGGAGGGGCGAGGACGGCATAAACATGGGCATGGAAGCTGTGACTACTATTTTATGTTTCTAAAAAGAGAAACTATCACTGTACTATTACACCCCCTGCCTCCACCTCATACACACACCTCTCACCCTGCACAAAAGAGCACAGCACAACGGGCTTCCATGGAAGCAGCCAGAGAAGCTGCCAGGCAACTCCCTGGGCGGTTAACTGGCAGCAGGAAATGGGTCTTCAGTCTCCCAGCGAGCAAACAACATGCCAATCAAGGGCACACACCAGACCACAGAACTCTGGAAATTCTCCTTTCCACGTGAATCTTTATTTTGAACCTAGGGCCACCGTGCTGAGCTATATTCTCAGCTCTTTTTTGTTTTGAGACAGGGTCTTGATAAATTGCTAAACTTGTTAAACTCCCCAGGATGGACTCAAACTCACGATCCTCTTGCCTCAGTCTCCACGTGTGAGCCAACACACCCAGCTCCACAGAAATAAGTTTCTTCCCAATGACCTTGGGGACGAGTCGAACTTCTTGGCTGAGGGGGTCCACGCCCAAATGCCACCTCAGCATAGCTCCTGAGCAGCAGACTGCCCTGGTATAATCTTTCCGAAGGCAAGAGGACCAGGAGAGGAGAGCAGAAATGGACAGAAGTCTGTACAGGGCAGGAGAGATCCCAGTCACATCTGGCACCCCGCCTCTGCGCCCATGCAGGCTAGCTGTGGGCCCGGGTGAGCAGCACACGAAAGCTGGCCAGGTCAGGGAGCTGGGCCAGCTCAGCTCCACCACTCCAGCGGCTGGAAACAGTCCCTGGCCACTTCACACAACGGCCAGGAAATGCCTGCTGGCCCACAAAGGTGCGAGGAAAACACTGTGCTTCAGATGTGTGAGCTTTCCCTGGGGTCCACAAGCGTGCCCTGCCTGGCACAGCCAGCCACAGGGGCAGAAAGTCCAGGCCATCGCCATGGTGGGGCTGCACTGTCCACAGGCACTTCCCTGGGCCTCTCCATCTTGGGGAGGACAAGGTGGGGTTCCTGTACCCCGGACAACTAACCACGGCAACCCTAACACTCCAGATGCTCCCGCGGCCAGACCAGAGGAGCTGCAGGCCACGGGCTGCTCACTCAGAGAAGGGAGGACAGAGAAGCTGGACCTGGCGAGCAGGGTCCACAAGGCCACATCCCGTGTCCCAGCTCCGTGTGCTCTCAGCATAAGCACCTGTGAAGGGAGTGCACACAGGCGAGAAGGGCCACGTGACACAGGACTTCACTGGACAGGCTGCCTCTTACATGTGAGACTATGGGTGTGACCAGCCCGGGAACACAGAAACAACTTAGCCACCAATCGTGGTGGGTGAGGCCAGAGTCCCCAGACCCATGGGCTGTGCGGCCAGGGCTGGCTGTCCTGAAGCCCAGTTGCCAGAGTGGTGAAGAAGAAAAAGCGCTTGTGAACACACATGCGGGCCACTGACCTTCTGGGGTGAGGCAAGTCACCTGCAATCATATTTAGCAATATCTTAAGTGGCACGACAAACACTGTCAGCAAAGGTGCAGCCATCAAGAGGCCCTAACCTGCCCCTGTGGTCTGAGGGCTGACAGGCTGGGACTGATGGAAACTCCTCTTCTTCTCACAGGCCAGCAGCATGCACTCCGGGCTTCCATGCTCAGGCCAGCAGCTGAGTGGAGCGGTGCAGGGCTGGGGCTGAGCAGCACCCCAGCCGTAACCTGTGTGACAGCCACAAAGATTCACGGGGAGGCCCCCCTTCCCCACCCGGCCCCACTCACCTCCACATCCACACAGAGCCCTGACCTCTCTCCTCCCAGATCTCTTCAGTCATGAGGACTTCCGGTCCCTGACATGGGCCCCTGCTTTCTCTAGGATCCTCACTGCCGAGTGGATGGGCTGCCCCACCCCATGCACTCCCATCATCAGAGAGGCCGCCACAGTGCGAGGCAGGGGACTGGGCACCCGTGGCCCACCGGACTAGAAAGATGGCCCCTTCGCCGGGCATGGTGGTGCACGCCTGTAATCCCAGCACTTGGGAGGCTGAGGCAGGAGGATCACTGTGAGTTTATGACCAGCCTGGGCTACATAGTGAGTTCCAGGTCAGTCTCAACTACACAGTGAGACCCTGTCTCAAAAACAAAACAAAACAAAACAAAAGAAAGATGGCCCCTTCAAGTTTTTCTTCAATGCCAGCATTTTAAGTCAATAGCGCTTAATTCTATGACCCACACATCCACTCAGAGAGCTGCACACATATGACATAATCTGGTGCAAATCTAACTGTCGCTATGACTGTACCTGCACATTTCACATCTCGGACAGGTACGCAACAGCTAAAATGGTGAATGGTCAAGCTTGTAATCCTTTACCCTCTGTAAGCTGCCTGAAATCCGCTCTAGTAGGTGCACAAGTTCACTAAGAATCTCTCAATTCAACCCAATAAACAGCCCATGAACCCTGAGTAAAAACCTGCTTCTGACAGCCACAATCAGGATACACAAAAGGAGAAGCCACCGACCACCCACGAGTGTCTGGCACACTCCATACACTACTATTAGCTCCTTGGCATGCTTTGCTGCATTTCTTGTTCCCAGCAAACCCTCCGGTGTACATTCACACCGTGGCACACTACGGAGAGGACTGAGGCCCAGGGGCTAAGGCTACTGACACTGAGTGGCGGACCCGAGGGCTGAACCCCATCTGTCTGGCTCTGATCCATGCTCATCCATTTATATTTCTTTCCTGACAATCAACAACTTTCTTAATTTACCCAAATAATGCCTAAACATAAATAAGAAAATATAGAAGATATGGTGGCATTAAACTTAAAAACTACATTTAAGGTGAAAAATTCTCTTTCAGTCTTTGCAATGAGGATGTCTCTCATAGACAACTCTTCTCACACATGCACAGTCACACACAGGTGAATCCCTGGCTTGGCCATGTCTTGATGACAATGCTAGTATTTGTGTCCAAGTGCTCAGCGAGTGATTCACTCACAAACACACCACTGGGCTGCTCGTGACCCTCCCAGGACTGGAGTCATCTTGGGCATTCAGTCCTTCCTAAGTGACATGGAGCTATCACAAAACCTGCTGCATGAACTAAAAGAAAAAAAAATCTATATAGAAACAGCAACTCTTGGCTTTAACATTAATAAAACTGAGACTTTTTGAGCGGGTAATGGGAAACCACAAATGGGTCCAGGCAAGGAAAAGGCTTTGTGGTGTCCTGGTGGGAAAGGGAGGACTATGGTGACAGAGATGGAAGTGAGGGGTAGGCAATCAGAAGTGGCAGAGGAGATATGAAAAAGAAGGAGAAATAAGTAATTCTCAAGGAGAGAAGTAATACAATGGATTTTAGCCTCTGTGGGACTGGGGAAATGGTCATTCCATAAAATAGAAATGATCATTGGTTTAAGAAGATAAAAGGTAATTTGATTTTGACTTAAGCCACTTATTCCTACAAATTTTTCTTTTCCCAAATCACTGCAAATACAGTTTCATCAAAAATGATTTGTCCCTTCTAAAGAACTTGAATGAGACCACCTAAAGCAATGCTCTTTGTGAAAGATTTCTGAGTTCTTTAAGCATTGGCTCTGTCTTTAGACTCAAATGGCTAGGATTATAACATAAATTCTAACTATATCCACTGGCACTTAAGAGAGGGGTTGAGCTGTCTCCCCTCACTGTCAGAATGTCTGCTTTGCAGGCTGTGTGTGTGTGTGTGTGTGTGTGTGTGTGTGTGTTGAGCTGGATCGAGCCCAGGACACTACACAGGAGGAGAAAAGGACACTTTCGGGTCACAGTCTTCCCCTGAGAGTACAGTGGGGATGCTGGACTAGCGGTTCTTCAGGTCCTTCCACCGTGGAGACCTGTCCCCTCCCTCTCGCCTGTCCTCTCTGTAATTAATAGCATGCATGTATAAGGCATCTAGTCATGGGGGACAGAGCACAACTTGTGGCCACAATGTAGAACAAAGCTAAATAGGTCACATGCAGATGGAACCTCTGACCTTGGCCTCATTAGCACCCGTGCAGAGCCCACCCAAGGGCACCAAGGTGAATGGCACAGGCTGAGGAGGGCAGGGCCAGCGACACCTGGCAGTGCTCATGTCAGCGAGCGGGTGCTGCACCCTTACTCCAGCCCCAATTCACTGAGATGCTTGTTTTGCAGGGGACACACCAGGCACTGGCTCCCCACTGTAGAATACAAAGACAAACAGACCTGGTCGCCAGACTTTGCTGTCTAGGAGGTATTACTGTGGTCACTAGGTGGAGAGTTGCAAGTGGATCCATTAAAAAGGCACCACTGCCACCTCCCTTTTCATTTATAAAAAATAAGAGTTATAAGGCTTCTCAGGATGGTGAAAGGAAACAAAATATTAACAAACATTGTATCAACCACAGCTTTTTCCTTTTTAAAATCTGCTTAGAATGTGAACTGAAAATTAAGACATGTACCCAATTAAAAATATGGGAAAAAAGTGTTCACTCTCCTGAAATCAAACAAATGCAAATAAACCATGATAGCTTAGCATATAGCACACAGCAAACTCCTGAAGCTTCTGAGGACAGCGCCCCTGTTGGTGGGGTCCAGGCGACCTGCAGCTCTGCCTGTGGCTCTGAGACTTGAGGGGCTCTGTGCAGACCTGCCTCCCCCTCTGGAAATGGTGAGGGGACGAAAATAAAATCTTAAACCTCCAAAACCCTACCTCCTTTCTTAGGATTCGTCTTAACAAAATAATGGGACCTACACACACACACACACACACACACACACACACACACACACACAAGGATATTTACCTGTTTTATTTTTGAGAGAATATTGAACTAAATGTCCACTGAATGAGTAGCTAAAAAGGTTCTGCCACAGTACATTGATACAACACGGTGAACTGTACATAGGATAATGCTGTGCTTCTAAGTACTGTACATAGGATAATGCTGTGCTTCTAAGTATCTAGTGGCACAAGGAAATGTTTGTGCTACCATGTTAAATAACAGACAGGATATAAAACCCTAGACTGATGTGTTACAGTACTGTTAAATACATATATACACACAGGAGGAACAACACCAACAGGAAACAAACCAAAATATCAACAGCATTGCTGGAATCCAAGCTTTATTTTAAGTCCTTATTTGTACTTTTAACTGTGCAGTATTTTCTGATGTTCTGTCACAAAATATATCAGGCTAAACCATACAAAATTATAATTTTGCAGGTCAAACATGGTCAAATATTGGCAATTTTATACACTGAATATCTTACCCTTACTTTCATACACTTAATATTAGTTTAAGCATATATAACTTAATATGCATACATTACAATTGATAGCAACTTAACCTGTATTAATATAATAATAGTATTTATGTTATCAATTGCATCATTAGTCATCATCACTCATAACTTAGTATAATAAGTTGTGACTTTAAGTTCTATTTCTGTAACTTAACAACATCACTATTGTTAACAAATAATAATAATAATGCAGTTCATAATATATTTAACTGTGCCCTCACCACCAACTGACATTGCTTTTTTAAAAGCTTCAATAATCTGGCAGATGAATGGGTCTTTGTCTCTTTCTTTTAGTAATTTTTAATTTATGTTTTAGGTTAAAAACAACTTTCTGAAAATGAAGAGCTGCTTTGGTAGGGTTAGGAAAATATGTCTTTGAAAATATATTACATACTTAGAAGATTCAATGACCATCAAAGAAAAACACTGGAGAAGAGAATAAATGAGAAGCAAACCACGGGAGGTTCTGCTGCAGGGCACCTGAGCCACGGAGACTGCCCTATTTCCAGTCTCCGCAAGCCTAGTGTCCATGTGAGCCCAGGAAGCCACCGCAGGACTGCAGCCGCACTTCCAAAGGCCATGATTACACTGTTACTCCTCTGAAAAACCTCCACATTTTCAGTTGTATGCACTGACATTCCATACTTAATATGTAATTGGTCCCTCAAATTGTTGGCAATTCAGAGTAAATATTTCTTCAACTGACAAGTTGTAGGTCTAATGTTATGATTAATATATAACAATGTACTTTATTTAAACAAGAGGTAAATAGCCAAGACATAAAAGAAACCAGAGTGGACCATGTTGCTAACTGACACAGGGATTTTTTTTTTTAACGCTTTCTACAGCTACTTTTGCAATGGTAGAATTGTGTATTTTATTATGAACAATCAGCATTCCATTTTCCTTTCCAGTCTTAATTGTTCAATAAACAACCACATGGTTCACGCTAAGTTCTGGGTAAGTCCTCACCTAGTGCTGTACATCCAGTGACCAGCTCTGCCTGTGCCCTGCACTTGCTGAGAACTCAGAAGGCATAAGAAGGACATTTAATTTGTGAAGCAATCACTTTAGAAGAACAGAAAGAAAACAATGAGGTGGAAAACTTGGATCTAAGATCAGAAGGATCTTGACCGTTAATCTTGCCGGTTTGGTTAGTGCTAAGGCAATGAGTGGTTCAAAGAGAGAAAAGGGGAACTAAGATGCAAATAGTAAATATCATGCACTCAATTTTTAAATAAATATTATATCTTCTGTTCTTGATTCTCCACAACTAGCATGAAAACACACACACACACACCTTTTCTGTTTTTGCTTTCACCTCTAAATTCTGTGTCACACAATTAGTGCTATGGTTATTCCCCACACACTTTTATAAGACCCTAAGTACCTCATTAACATTTCTGAAAGGTTATAAGTCATTAAGAAAGGAGAGAAATAGGGTAAGATTTTTTTTTAAATGCTTTGGAATTCGAGGCTACTTAGGAAAATAGCTAAAATTTCTAACAGGTTAGAAATTTATTCTGTTACCATCATGAATATCAAGTTCCCCATGTAAATATTTCTAAAATATTCTGTTAAACTTCTAACATACTAATTTTGTTTTGTTTTAAAATAGCTTTAGAATAAAAAAGCCAGGGTTTTATGAAGATGTTGGAGTTCACACTATTCCATGTATTTTTCCCATTTTTATTTATTTTCTAATTATAATAGTCATATAAAAATATTTCAAAAGTAAACATTGCAAAATTCAGACTTAAGAAAAGCAGAAAAACTTCTGTAATAACCCACCAGCCAAGAGATAACTAGCAGGAACAGCGTCCACGCCACGGCCTCTCCCTCTCTATATAACTACTTTCACTCTTTCTTTTCCTCTTTGAGATACACCTTGGCATCTGTTCCTAAGGGCAGCTAAACCCCTTCATCTACACACAGAAAAAAACACACTTTATATATGGAGATAACTAAGAAGCAGAAAACTCTAGGGTAGTTAGCACACTGATGATCAGTCTGCCGGTATGGCCAGGCTGTTCCTAAGCACATGATCTACAGAAAGTGGTTGAAAAATACATTTAGATATGAGAGGTCATAAGTAAATTTTAAATAAAACATCTCAAATTCCAATCAAGATGGCTGAGGTTGTATTCTGGGGAGGATCCTGTGCTTTCACAGCATTTCTTAGTGTTCAAAGCACACAGAAAAGCTAGACAGCAGGACCTACCTTTCCTTGGCTGTCCCGCTGCATTCCACAAGCCAGCAGACCCTGAAGCAAAGCTCAGAAACAAGGCTCCTAGAGGCAGATAACCCTTTCCTCCCTAAAGGTAAGAAACATCTGGGGAGAACCAGAGGAAAACACAGCCAGGACTTAGCGATAGGCATGGAGGATTTCAAAGATAGAGTCACTGCTTATCAAAATAAAGCCCAGCACAGGACAAGCCTCAAGCCAGCGCTGTGTGTTCTAAACTCTCTAGATTAATCACTAGGGAGTCTCCACAAGCACGTTAGGAGGGGAACTCTGGCCTCCTATCACACTGGTGTTTACGGTTCTTCCAAACTAGAGGGCTCTCCCAGCAAGGACAAGGAGGACTTGAGGAAGGAAGCCACCAGCTCCTGCCTGGGCTTTCTTCAATGGCAACAAAGCAAGGATTCACCTTAAAATTGCACGCTCAGAATCATTTCATATTTGTCTCTCGGGGAAAAGGTGGACATTACTACTCTCCTTACCCACCTGAGGCCAGCAGCTGACCACATACTACAGGGCCTTGGATGTGGTCTCTTTTGCGGTCAGTCAGCAGCCAGGCCAGTGAGTGAGGTGATCCCCTAGCATGTGGCACTCGGGCATACTTTCCAAGGGCATGGAGATGCACCCCTCAACAGGCTCCCTCCACCCACCCTGTCCCCCCAAATCTCCTGGGCCTGCCCAGAGCCTGACCTTCTACTCTTTGCAGCAGAGGGTGAAATTTTTCAGGAGGAAGGCCGAACAGATGAAAGGCCTTTCTTTCACAAATATTTGCTTGCCCGAGGCAGCCCACATGAAAGTTTGCAGCCTGAGGCCGGCCGGGAGGCACATTCAGCTGGTGACTAGGGATCAGCCACCAAATACCAAGGTGAATGATTAAATCCAAACCCACAGAGCCTTATTGGAAGACAGAGGAATTTACCAAACTCCCAACTTACACAGAAACCAGCACAGCTCCCATGAAATAGCCTCCGTATGATTTCCAAAGACCTTTATGCATTTTTGCTTTGCTGGATGGTCTCAGTCTTGTCATTTGAAATTCTAAAACCACCAGACACGAGGAATCACTTTTCCCAAAGTTTTACCTGTTCGGCCCATGACCACTCAGCTTACACGACTGAGCCTATTCTTATTTTATTTTGACAGAACATTTCTGGCTGACAAAATCCCACCTCTGCCCCTCCCCCAAATTCTCCCATCTTCCAACCCTCGTCCCAAATCCCTCGGATGTCTATTCTTTGCGACAAAAAGCCAGAGAAGGAAAAAGCAAACGCCATGGGAAACATCCCATGAACTGTCACCATAGGAGCCCAGCCAGAGCGCGGTCCGGGACGGCGCCCTCAGCCTGCACCGGCGAGCGCTGCTTTCTTTTCCTCTCCTCACGGGGAAGCCGCGGCTCCTCTCGCA